>NC_073304.1:117374956-117677456 GCF_027595985.1 Sorex araneus
AACAATATATTCCATGATTCCTGAGTACATGATTCCAGATAGTACAGGAGGTAAGGCCTTGCCTTGCATGTAGCCAACCCTGCACCACATATGATCCCAGAGCACCGCCAAGAGTGGTCCCTATGTAAGGGATCTCTATTACAGCCAGGGTAATCCCTGAGCACCATCAGGTGTTGCCCCTAAACCAAACAAAAATACATTCTGTGGTTCATTTATAGAAAATGTACAGAACTGGCAAACTCACAGAAACAGAAAGTAGATTCCATGTTGAGAGGACAGGGGAGAAGAGGAGTGAGTGCCCGTGGGCCTGGGTTTCTTTTTGAGCTGACGCAATGTTCTAAAATTGATTGCGGTAATACTTACACAACTCTGTGAATATGCTAAATATCGCTGAGCTCTACAGTTGCCCGGGAGCTGAATTAAGCCCATATTATGGCTTGAGAAAGATGGCAGCGTCTCCTCTCACCGACCAATTCAAAGCAAGTCTCAGGCTCTTGCTGCAGGCCAGGAAGTGACGCGTGGGGCTTGGGTGGGAGAGTGTGTGGTGCATGGATGGTGCACGGTTGCAGGGGGCTTGGAAAAGGCAGGGCACAGGGGAAATCAGGGTGAGCCCTGATAGTAGAATGGGTCACGGAATATTTCAGAAGGAGAGGTTCTGGTGAAAACGGAAACCACTTCAGTGAAACCAGATTTCAGCAGAAAAGGCTGAGGTTAGCCTGAGAAGGGTGGGGTTTGACTTTGAAAGTGGTGTTTAGGATGGATGCTCTCCTCCATCCTAAGTCTGTGCATAGTCTGTGAATCTTTTGAGAGGAAAGAAATAGGAGCAGAGGGTACAGCGGGTAGGGTGTTTAACTTGCATACATATAGCTGACCCGGGTTTGATCCCCGGCACGCCATATGGTCCCCCGCCCCACCAGGAGTAATTTCTGAGTGCAGAGCCAGTCATAAACCCTGAGCACTGTCAGGTGTTCCCTCTCCCACCCAGCCCTGCTGAAAAAAATAAAGAAAAATAAAGAAGAGGCTCAGTGGTTCTCAGGGTCCTGCACACAAGAGCCCGATTCTCAGCGCCAAGCCCCAAATATGGCTGTGTGAGGCTCTAAGATGGAAAGAATTCTAAGCTAGGCCTGGGGGCAGAAGAAATCATAGAGTGGGGAGGGTGCTTGCCTTGCAGGCTGCTGACCTGAATCTGATCCCTCAAACCCCAGACGGTCTCCCGAGCACCGCCAAGAGTGACTCCCTAAGGGCCGGAGCAATAGTACAGCGGATAGGGCCGCCCTGGAATCCCATGTTTAGCCTGGAGTCCTGGAGTCCTGCAGCAGGATGCTTGAACGATGAGCATCTCTTTTCTGGGGCTGCTTCTGGGACGCGCTCGGGCTCCCTCTGGGCTAGCTGTCTTCTTCGAACCCAACTCTGCCACTCTCTAGCTTCTCTGCCCTTCCAGCCAGTCAGCTGAGGGTCCCTTCTGTGAAACCGGCTGTTGACAGCACACAGCATCTGGGGCGAATGAGACAGAATCTCTGGAGCACTGGTCAGTTGCTGGAGAAGTGGCTGATCCCCGCCAAGTCTCCGCCCCCTCCCACCCACAGGCATGAGGTCTGAGGGGCTCAGTTCAGGGAAGAGTCACCAGGCAGATGAGGGTTGGAGTGGTGGCTGGAAACGGTCTGCAGATAGCAGGGGTCATTGCTCAACCCCGTTGGTGGGACTCACACTTCCTGTTTTCAGCTTCTCTGAGGCCTGGCACTGGAGCTGTTCAAGTTGGAACAAGATTATTTTTCGGCCCCTGGAGGGAAAAGCAGGGACCGAGGAGCAACTCAGTCTGGGCTGGGCACCTGAGTGTTAAATCATGACTTTTTTGGCAAATTTCAGGTCCCACAAAACACACCTGTGCAATCCGGAGTTCCCCTTCCTTTCTGTGACAACTGACATAGCTTTGCTACTATGGCACTGCTCTTGTGCTCTCCATAGGTGCCAGGATTATGCCAAGAGAGTTCAGAACTCATGAACCCTTAGAACAATCTGGAGGGAGATGCTGTCATCTCCTTTTTCACAGGTGGGGAGACTGAGGCACAGAGATCACCTGGCTGCAGCATCCCTACTCTGAACACTGCACAGGATTGTGTGGGGTCCTACAGACTAACGGCTCCAGACCGGGGTCTTGCCTACCCAGGCCGCCTTCCAGGAAACCTCTGAGCCAGACCCCAGAGCCCTCCATCAGAAACTGCTCATCAGAGAGCACGTGGCAACCACAGCGGGAACTTTCTGGGTCCTTCATCTCTCCAGGAATCTCATTCAGGGCTGAACAGACAGAACCTCTGGGGAGTTTTTCCAGCATCACAAGGCCTGGTGCCAGCCCTGAGCTGAATCAGCCTCTCTGGGTGGAGTTAGAGGCACAGGTATTTTTGAAAGGTTCTCAGGTGACTTAGAAACATTGCCAAAGAGCATGAACATGGTTTAGAAATTGAATATTTGGGAACCCCCTAATCCCTCTCAGTTGGCCTGTCCTGCCCCAACTCTTCAGACACTGAAGCTTTGTTCAAAAGTATACGGTCACCCCCTCTCTTAGCCAATCACCCAGCCTTAGTTTTCTGCTGAAGGAACAGTCATGGCTTTTCAGAGGTCCCATGAACACACCGAGAAACCTGTGCCAGCACCCCTAACACCCTTCTCCCCATCCCCCAACCCCTGTCCATCTGTCATCCCCTGCCTCCCCTGCTCCCCCTCCCTCCCCTGACACCCTGTAATTAGAAATGCTTTCCCATGCCCTGAATGCCAGGTCTCACACTGGGCTGGGTTTGGGATCAGGAGTTTTCACTCATGCAGGCATCCTTCTCAGTTAACGACTGTCCAAGGATTGTTGGGGAACAGAGCAAAGAAAATATAATGGGGGGATGAGGGGGGGGTGGAGATAGCACAGGGGTTAGTGCACTTGCCTTGCATGTGCTGACCTATATTTGGTCCTTAGGATCACATATGATCCCTGAGGACCACAAGGAGTGAACCCTGAGCACTACCAGGCATACTCCCAAATCCTCTCCCAATAAAGGAAATATGGTGGGATTGACCCTAAACAGGACCGTGCGCACGGATGGGGTTGCACAGAGTCATCGGCCGAGGAGGGAACTGGGAACTGGCATCCACCTGCGTGCTGTGGACCCAGCTGGGGACCCTGGCCTGGGCACCTTCCTATATTCCTACACTTCTTGTGCTTATGGGACCCTGCACTGTGGTTTGGCTCCCCAGAGCCCCACTCGACCCGGAAACACAGCCCCACTAAAAGCTTCAGGCTGGCCCCACCATTGTCATTTTCTACCTTTTGTCTTGTTTGGGGGCCACACCCAGCGGAACTCAAGGCTGTCCTGGCTCTGCATTCACTGAATGATGATCACAGGGATGATATGGGGTACAAGGATCGAGCCTCCGTATGTTGTGTGCAAGGCAAGTGCCCTCCCTACCCACTGCACTATCCATGTCATTTTCTGCTTTTTATGTCTTCTACCTCCGTCCCATACAAACAACAACCAAAGACTTCAGAGGAAAAAGAAAATCGTCTTTAATGATCACCTTTAATGATACTCAAAATTATAAAAAAAATAGATATAAATAAAAATAGTGGAATAGAATTATTAAATATTCAGTGTACAGAAGTGGTACTGACCCCACTCAGCGAGGATGGTATGAACTAGGCTGGGAGGTCTGAAGCGGTAACTGGCCACAAAAATGGGTCGTGGGTGTGGAAGTGGATAGGCGCAGAGTGCCGGTCGCGGGCTGTGGACCAGAATAAACTTTCCCGGGCTTCAGCACCTGGAGGCCCAGAGTTGACCTATGACCTCTCCAGACAGGTCACAGGGCTGAAGGGAAGAGTGAGGCTTGCAGCCTGACCCAGCCCCTCCTCACACAGACACAGCCCACGCACAACACGTGTGTAAACACACACACAGTTCCCGATACATTCACGGAATGTCAGCGTTCCTCCCTCAGTCACTGGGCTCTTCCCTCCCCAAAGCGCTGTTCCCACGTTGGCCAAGCTCCCTCACGAGACCTCAGTTCTGCTACACTTCCTAGTTGGGAAACGGTCCGTTTCCCCACAGCAGGCCACGAGAACACCCTCCACAGGGAGGAGTCAGCTCTTCTTCCTCCCGGGTGAGGAGACGCCATGGAGATCCAAGGGGGTCTCCTTCCTGAGGAAGGTCAATACCACCACAGGTCAGGCCTGCCCCTCCATCCTGGCCAGGCAGGCGGCGGGGCTGGGCAGCCAGCACCCAGGCCTTGGATCTGGGCTAAAGGGAATCGCTCCCCAGGGGGCGCCCCAAGTCAACCTTCCTCAGTTCTGACTGGGGGGGAGGCCCCTCGTCAGGAATGACTGTCTGACTGTCAGTGGGGAACGACTGGTGCTCGTGTCTTCCCTCAGCTCCTGCGGGCCTCAGAGGACCAGGCCCAGCCCAGCTCGTCGTCCCTGGTGTGAGTCTGGATCCAGGAGAGGAAGCGTGAGACCCTGGTGTAGACACCCGGCTTGTTCTTCATGGCACATCCACTGCCCCAGCTCACAATGCCGGTCAGAGTCAGGCGGCCTTGGATGGAACAGACCAGCGGCCCCCCTGAATCTCCCTGTGAAGTCAAAGATGCCAGCAATAAGCCTGAGAGAACTGAGGAGCGGGGACCAATTCACTCAACCCCCAAACATGTCTACGAGTTAAGGAGCACTTCCTAGTGTCAGAATCCTGCGTGACTTTCCAATCATTACCCACATTCAGTCTAACATCCTTGGCAGGGGCCGGGGAGACAGTACAGTACAGCGGGCAGGGCACTTGCTTTGCTGGCCGCTGACCCAGGTTTGGAGTTTGATCCCTGGACCCTATACAATCTCCAGAGCACAGGTAGGAGTGACCCCTGAGCAGAGCCAGGAGTAAGCCCTGAACAGGGCTGAGTGTGGGGGTGCCCCTCCCAAATCCTCTGCCTGGTTTTCCAGACCCTGCTGTTCCCACCACCCATCCAACTTACACTCGGACCTGCTTCTCTTCATCCTGGAGTGTCACTGTTTATCTCATTTCTGTGTCTTCCAACCGAAACACCCTTCCCCTCTGCCTTCTTGCATCCCTTTGGTGTCTCTCTCTCTTTCTCTCTCTCTTATTTTAGGGCCACACCCAGCAGTGCTTGGGGGCTCCTCCCTGGGATGGGAGTGGGCCCCCAGCATCACCCCGCCCCAGTCACCTCCTCTCCAAAACCTCACCTGTGACCAGCTAGCTGGCCCTCCTCTCCTCCCTTCAGCATCTGATCTTTTCATTCACACCACACCCTAAGTTCTTTTCTCTGTCTCACAATCTGGGGCCCTTTTCTTTGCTGCCACCCTCGTTTGATGTGCCTGCTAGAGCACCAGGCTTTGTAACTAATATTTGGGAAACAATTAAAAATTGAGTTAAACCTTCAAAGACCTGAGCTCCTGATTCTCTCAGGTTAGGGCTTCAGTTGAAGGGAAGCACCCCAAAGCTGGGACACCTGGAGCTGGGGCGGGGGTGGGGGATGGGGTGATGGAGAGTGCCTGAGGATTCTTACCTGGCAGGAATCCGTTTCCCACTGTGGATCGGCAGCACACAGCATTTTGCTGGTGACCTCAGAGCCATAGTAGTGGGGCTGCTGACACTCTGAGTGGGAGATCAGCTCCACAACAGTCATCTTTAGCTGCTCTGGGTACATATAGTCAGCTATGGGCAGGACACAGGAGTTGAGGTTACTATTATTATTGTTGTTGTTGTTGTTGTTGTTTGGAGGCTATACTCAGGGCTCTGTACCCAGGGATCACTCCTGGCAGACTCAGAGAACCATATGGAATGCTGGGGATTGAACCCAGGTCAACCACGTCCATGCAAGGTAAGCACCCTACCTGTTATACTATCCTCCAGTCCCAGAGGAGTTTAGGTCGAGAGTGTCTGTCCTGGGGACTCTGGCTGAATATGGAAAACCCTCTTTTTCTTCCTCTCCCCAAGTCTGAGCCTTCACCCCACACCCAGACCCTCACCACCCCTTCCTCAGGGCTCCATCATTCCCCAAACTATGCTCCCCTCTTCATCCCTGAGTCCTACACTGCCCCGCCCTGCTCCCATCTCGGCACAGTCGCCCCTGAATCAAGCTGCGCTCACTCCCGGGCCCTCGTCGGGTCACCCTGAAGCTCACTCACAGGGATCCTCTTTTCCAAAGCCGGTGATCTCGCAGCTTGTGCCAAAGCGGCTGTCGCCATAGAGCGGGGGCAGGCAGATGGTCTGTACTGAGCGCGATGGCTGTGCGCACCGGCCCAGGCTTGACCTGATCTTCAGCAAGGCTGGAGGGAGGAGAAGATTATCACCTGGTCAGAGGCCACCATCTTCCATTCCCAACTCTGCGGCAGGTGGTGGCCTTCCACAGGGCAGTTAGGGTCAGAGGTCACCTGTCTCCTGAACGAAAGGAGTCCTCTCTTTTCTTCTGGAGTATAGCAAGGGGGGAACGATAGGCCATAACCAGAAGTGCTTAGGGCTTACTGCTGGCTCTGAGCTCAGGGATCACTCCAGATCTCACCAGAGGTGCCAGGGATCAAACCAGGTCAGCCACGTGCAAGGCCTTACCCATTGGACCATCACTCTGGGCCCCCATCTACATGGTAAGGGCTTTGCCTCAGCTGAGGCTGTGAAGACTGCTGCATATACTCTTTGGGGTTTTCCCCTGCCAAGAGCCCTCACAAAGGTGACTTTTTGGGCTGAACTTCAGAGCAAAGATCAGTTATATATCCTGGGACAGACAGAGGCTGCATGCAACAGAGGACAAGGTGTTGCAGCTCACCCCATGGGCCCATAGGGCCACGGCCACGGCCACCCTTTGGTTTGGGAAAAAGAGAATCTCCAGAGACAAACACCTTAGTGATTCCACTTGGAACCTTTCCCACCACTCCTTTCGTTATGTGCAAGCAGGTTCTTCAAGCTCCCCGAAGCCCCAGCCTCCCAGCTGGAAGCCTTCCCGGCCGCCGTCAAGATGATGGAGGCCCACGGGTCGCCACTCACCGATATCATTGTGGTGAGCCAGCGTGTCTGCGCTGTAGTTCTCGTGCAAGATGAGCTCTTCCACCTCAAACTTCTCCTCCCCGGGGGTCGCGGAGTAGAGCATTGACCGACCCAGGTAGACAATGTAGTCTTCCTTCTGCGGGTTATTACTGTGGAAGGTGACCCCAGTCAGCCAGCTCCATCTCAGGCCCATCCCCAAGACCACCACAGAACAGGCCCTTGTCCCCCATCCCCCCACTGCTACCCCCCTCTGGGGCTGCAGGAGAAGTGCTGCAGGCTTAGAGCTGAAGAAGGGGTGTCGCTAGGACGGAGAAAGGGATGTTCTGCAATAGGCGAAAGGTCAGGGAGAAGAGATGGAGAGACGGAGGGACGTACACAAAGCAATGTGTGGCACTGACTACCCAGCACGGCCTGATGAGGCTGCCACCACACAAGTAGGTGACCGAGCCACTGCGGTGGCGCCGGAAGATGGCCGCGAACCAAGGCTGGTTCTCAATGTAGGTGTGATCCCCGCCAACGATCTTAAAGCGGGGTCTCAGAGACTTCTGGCCACAGTGGAACTCTGGCTTCACTGCAGGCGTCGAGAAAAGCCTTCTTCCTGAGAGAGAAGAAAGAGAGGCCCTTCAGGATGCAGGCTGGATAGAGCATTCCTCTCCCCAAGGGGCTGGCGCACATGCATTGCATGCAGAAGGCTCAGGGGCCATGACAAGCATGGCACGGTCTCCTAAGCACTGTCCCAAGTGCCCTACCCTGTCCCAGAACCATTGGTGTGTCCCAGAAAACCAAAGAAGCATCCTTCCCTCATCCTCTGACCTCCCAAACTCCCAGTTCTTTGGGGCAGGCAAGCTCCTTCTTCCTGCCTCCTGGGATGGACTAAGGGGACATGTGGGTCTGTGGCAGGCCAGTGGCACTCACCTGCGGAGCAGTCTTGCACCTTGCACTCCTGGACCAGCTGCTTTAGGCCCACCTGCACATAGCACCATGGCCATCTCTGATTGTCAGGGTTCCTGGCAACATTAGAGAAGGGAGTTGGCATCCACCAGAAAATACTCAGCCAGCAGCCTGGCTTGCTTCTCTTTGGCCAGCGCTCTGGAAACAGGGATGGACACGGGAGGGTGGGGGTCTGGGAGGACACCAGCAGAGCCTCACCACTCTGTCTCACCTGCAGAAATTGTGCTTCCCCAGGCCCAGCTGAACTGCATCATGTCTGTGGGCATGGTACGTGTTCTTCAGGACAGCCGGAGAGTTCCAGGCCAGGCAGGGCCGGCCCATGATGTCCGTGTCCGCCTTCCCTCGGTACCTGTGGCCATTCCCGTGGTAGCAGGTTTTTGATGTGTCTAGGGAGGGAAGAGAAGTTCAGATGGGCATCTAGGATAGCCTTCAGCTTTACGTGCCGTAAAACTGGTAGAAGACCAGAACGGGGCTGCACCACCCCCAGTGTGTGTGGTCACCATGTGTACGTGACCCAGCGATGAAGGCCTTCTCCACCTCCCATCACCTTCTCACTCCTGCCCACTCTCTTATTTTAAAAAGAGGGTTTGTTCTGTATTGAGCCTTTTACTATTTACTTATGTTGAGGTTTTTGTTTGCTTGATATTGTTTTGGGGACACACTTGGCAATGCTCAGGGGTCACCGCTAGTTCTGTTTTCAGGGATTACTCCTGGCATTGCTCAGAGCACTATATGGGATGCCAGGGATTGAACTGGGGTCGGCTGCATGCAAGGCAAGCACCCTCCCTGCTCTATGCTCCCCTCTTCATCCCTGAGTCCTACACTGCCCCGCCCTGCTCCCATCTCGGCACAGTCGCCCCTGAATCAAGCTGCGCTCACTCCCGGGCCCTCGTCGGGTCACCCTGAAGCTCCCGCCCAAGTGTGCAGCCCTCCTCTCCCCAAAAGCCCATACCTATCTCACAGTGCTCTCCTTCGAATTTGCTTGGACAGAGGCAGCCACGAATGTAGGAGAAATGCTTGTAGGACACACAGGTGCCTCCGTTCAGACAGCCACAGTCCGCTGGGGGTGACAAAGGAGGGTAAGCAGGGAAAGGCGGAGAAGGACAGGAGGGGGCCAGCCCAGCAGCAGGGCTGGGAGAAGGCATCCCCAGGTGTTCCCACCAGTCTATCTCTCCCCAGACTCAGGAGAGGGTGCAAGGGTGAGGGGTACTCACTTGAATGGGACCTCCGTCGATATCCATGCGCACCCTAGGAGAGGGGGTGAAGGCAAGGTCATGACAGGCCCATGCTGGGGGTAAACTGGCCCTAATCCCTAAACTCACACTCCCCCCAGCACCCTCCTCTCGGCTCACTAGTTGCAACTAGTTGTCCAGACAGAACAGGCTTCCAGACCAGAGCAGGAAGAACTCAATCAAGCTTCCCGCTCGAGCGCTTGCAGCTGGGCCCCCCTCGGGGGTCGTCCTCCTTGGTAACTGCAGAACCCCCTTAATCTTTTCAGAAACGCCACCGCAGCCCAAACGATCCCGCTTGCTCAGGCGGGTCCTTAGTCCGAGGGCAGCCCCTTCCTTGCCCGGTGCCGGCCACCTCCCGCCCGCGTAAGTCACAGCGGAGAAGCCACTCACCTGGGAGTGGCTCACGACCAGGGAGCAGACGAGCAGGCTGGCCAGCGGGACCCTCATGGCCTGGACACTGGCGCTCTAGCGTGCGCTCTGGAAACGGAAGCCCAGGTCAGAGGCGCGCGCGGCGGGCCGGGCTCCTGCAGGGGCCCCGGGCCTCCCGGGCCGGCAAACCCGGGCCCGGCGCCGCCAGGACCTGCACAGGCACCCGAGAGCCCGCGGGCAGGGCTGCGGGGGGAGGAGGCCGCTGCCCAGAGCTGCCCTGCGCGCTCAGCCGCACCCGCACTTACCGAGCTGCAGCGGGAGGCGCGCCGAACCCTGTCGGTTCCGTTGGGCAGGAACCAGTCGACACCGAAAGACAGGAGGGAGCTGGGCTCTCTGCTCTGGGCTCTCGGCTCTCGACTCAGGGCTGCCGGTGCTCGGCGCGGGCTCTTTATTAGGACCCGCCCTGCCCGGCCCCGCCCAGCGCTCCCTCCCTCTCTCCCTCCCCCCTCCCGCTCCGAGCCCGCGCGGTCCCCAAGGAAGGATGGAGAGAGGTCTTCGCTCAACACCTCCCATTCATCGCCCTGGGCCCCGCCTCTGGGCTTCAGACCCAGATTTGCAGAGAGGAAAGAGGGCCTCATAAAAACTCGCTGTCTGTGTCTGTCCTTCGCGCATCGGTCCTCCAAGGCTTATCAGCCCTATCAGCCTTATCAGCCCTTCTTCGAGCCCTGCCCTCAACAGCCTGCGAGTACAGGGCATAGTCCGCACGAAGGGCATAGCTGTCACAAACTGAAGTCAGAGTGCTAAGAAGGGTCCCCGTCGAATATCACGCATCAGAAAATCTGATATTGTTGCCAAGGGCTGGGGACAGTTGTGGCACAGAGGGCGCCGGTCCATGCTCTGCAGGTGGGTCCGAACACAGCCTCTCAGGAGGACCAAGCGTGAGGTGTGGCCCCAACACCAAAATAAATGATAAAAATACGTTTAAAACCACCAAGGGAACGACAGGCGCAAACAAAGCTGAATTTGTTGCTTACAGTGTTGAGGGCGTTTAAGTCTTATGTGGAAAGTGGACATTGCTGAGAAGTTTTCCATTGGGTTAGGCCCTGTTCTCACAGGGAGAAAGTGGCCAGAAGGGCCTGGGGAAAGGTGGAGATTGCTTATCAAGTTAGATTAGGTGCTAAAGAAAACTGACGATGTGTAAACAAATCCCGCAGAACTTCTAGCCTGAAAGTGACCTTGTCCATTTATGGACACACATGCACCAGCAGCTCTGGCACATTCAAGGGAGCCCTGAGGAGCCTCGGCAGCTTTGTCACTCCCGCCCTTTCCTCCGTTAGGACAGTGCTCAGAGACTGTGCAGGTGCAGACCCCACCCTACCCCCTTTAACCCAAGCACAGCACATGGTCCCCGAGCATCACCAGGAGTGATCCCTGAACAAAGAGCCAGGAGTAAGCCCTGAGCACTGCTGGGTGTGACCCCCCAGCCCCCCAAAAAGAGATCAGACTGCAGGGACCTGAGACCCTTTCCCCACCTGCCAGATCTGACCTTAAAGCTGGGTTCTGTGGACGGGGACAGAGGGGGCAGCAGGAAGAAAAGAGGCCCTCAGAGGTCTCAGGGGCCCTGCCTGGGGCCTGGGAAAGTGCAAGTTTCCATCCTTGGGGACACAGGTGACCTACATCCTCCCTGGAGAATTTCTGGCTGGATTAAACTGCCAGCCTCTGGGAGGGAGAGTGAGCGAGTGGACTGAGTCAGCAGCTGCGGGCCTCAGAGCCTCGCTACTTCCTCCAGCAGCCTGACAGGTTCTGTTTGGAGCGTAGAAGCATTAATTGTAAATAAACGTGATCAAATGTAAACAGAGGGTGCAGCCCGGGGACTTAACCGAAACTCCTAGGTTAGTGATCAGGAAATTCCCAGTTGCCCACCGTGATTCACAGGGCTCTCTGCAGCGCTCATGACTCCCCATTACTTGGCTGGAGGCTGTCATGCTGCTTCCTGAGAGCAGGGTGACCTCATTTCCTCCTGGACAAAGAGGTGGAGACCGTTATGCTGTATGACACTCCTCCCCCCCTCTCCACCTGGACCTTGCACCTCCAGCTCCTCAAAGAACCTCCCCTTCCACTCAGTGATCTTTAGCACACTCTGAAATCTCTGGTCATCTCAGGGGCACCAGTCCAGTTGGACTTTCAATTCTCTTTTGGGGAGAAGGGATTACCTCTGGCTGTGCTCAGGGCTTACTCCTGACTTGATGCTTAGAGAGCACTTTTGGCAGACCTCAGAGAAGCCATATGCGGTGCTGGGGATGGAACTGGGGCTGGCCGCATGCAAGCAGGTGCTTTCCCTGCTGTACTATTTCTCAGTGATTCTCGGTTCCGTGAAGGCAAGGGACTACATCTTAAATCTCCTCATCTCTGCCTTTGCACTTGGGGCATGCCTTGTTCACACGGGGGCTTTATTCGGAATGAATCTGTTTTATTATGAATAAACAAGTACGAACAGAGCCCTTTGGGGAAACTCTGGAAATTTCCTCCTCTCTTACTTTTTCTTGCCTAAAAAAAAAAAAAAGAGGACAGTTATCATTTCTGTCCTGTGTTATAAATTTCTTTGATATAAATTCCTTCTCTTTAAACTTGCATTACAATGTATAAAGTAATTGCTATTCCCACTTTGCAGATGAGGAGAATTAGATGAAGAGACAACAATGCAAAGTTGATGAGTGGCAAAGCCCACACTAGAACCCTTTTCTTTGCATCCATATCCCAGTGCTCTAAGGCCAGGCACATGCTGTATGGAGAAAACCAGTGGTGGGAGGGAAGGGCTAAGCAAGGGGCTGGAGCGGTAGGGCATTTGCCTTACACATGGCCCACCCCGGGTTGATTCCCAGCATCTCATATGGTCCCCTGGGCACAGCCAGGAGTGATTCCTGAGTGCATCATGAGCCAGGAGTAACCCCAGAGCATTGCTGGGTATGATCCCAAAAAAGGGGGGGGAGGGGAAGGGCTAAACAACAGAGTTAGGGAGTCCTCTGTTGGCCTGAAGAATCTTATCACAGAAACATTCCTGGACTCTGGACTGAAAGTTCCTAGAAAGTTTGAGGCTGGAGAAATAAAATAGAAGCTACTGACTTGGGTTCGATTCCCGGCAACCCATATGATCCTCTGTGCACCACCAGGAGTAATTCCTGCATGCAGAGGCAGGAGTGGCCAATAAAAACAAAAACAAAAAAACACAAAACAAAACAAACAAAAAAAGTTCTCACCATCATGAGTTAGTGGCTTGCCTGAGGAAGAACTAATTGTGAGGTCTAAGTCATCTGAAGTTTTGCCACAATGAGAGAGAATAAGGAACTGAATGCGTGTGACTTCACTCAGAGGAAAGCCACCAGGCTCCGTTTTGCACAAGACCAGACTGCCTGAGTCAGATGTGGCCACGGAGCTATAGAGGTGGTCCACTTCCTATGAACTGCTCACGAAGGGTGAGCAGAAGTCAGGTGCGCCACAAGGACCAGGAGGTCTGAACTGGACCCTGAGAAGGTGTCTAGGAAATGGTGGTTTTTTCTCACTGGCAAGAACGCAAGGGAAGTTCACACTGAGTCACTGTGTTTCTGGGCAGCTCGACCAAGGAAGTGAATTCCACACTGTACGTGGATGAAGGGCACAGTATCTCGACTCAGCTCTGCCACGACCAAGTTGAGTGACCTTGCCGGAAGAACCCTCTCATCTCAGCTCCCCATCTGCAAACCAAGGCAACATCTGCTCTGTCGACGTCTCTCGGGACAGACCTAATGTCTCAGCCCTGGGCCTGACCGGCACCAGGCACAGTTCTATGTGAGAAGGTTGGCTTTGTTTTGGAGTTGTTGTCTTTCAAGGGGTGCGATGGGAAGAAGAGAGTGCTGGGGATCAAACCCAGGGCCTCATCCGCCTCATCCCTGTGAGCTAAACCTACCCCACCCCTCAACCTCCCCCACCCCCACCCAGGCAGCCCACAGGCGATGCTTGAGATGCTGGAGATGGGTGACCTTTGTACACTATCATTTCCGATCCTCTGATCTCCCTTGCCTGCTGGATCATGGCTGTCCTGATCCCGAAGAACAGGCCATTCTGGAATCCTTCCCCGAATTCCAGTGGTGTGGTGTTCCCAGCCAGCAGTTCCCAGCAACAGGGCAGCTGCAAGCGCTGCTCCCCACCCCCGCAGCCCCGGCTCCCACCCCCTCCGCCTCCTCTCTGTCTCCTGTGGCCTCCATCTCTCCCCTGCACCTTCTCCGGGGGGAGCTGGGGGGTGAGCGTAACTGGCACGGTGCCATCTTCTACAGAGACCCACACAGCTTCCTTGGGTCCAGAACTCTTCCCCTGGGTGTGAGGCCGCCGACAAGTCAGGGCTAGACACCAACAGAAAGCCTGGTCCCTGCCTGAAACCGGAGAGGGAGGCTGGAGCTTCCTTGTCCCCAGTGGTTGTGGAGGGGGCACAGGAGGCAGGGAAGCCACATAGTTGTGTCCTTACTCACAGACAGCCAGACCTTAGGGGCTGTGCCCTAAAGCTAGCTGTGGAAAGCCTGTGTGCATGTGTGTGTGTGGGGGGGGGGGGGGGGGAAAGCCAGTCCAAGGTGACCCTTCCTCCACTCTGGCTGCTGCCCCATCCCTGGCCAGTTTCTAGCTCCAGGTTCCCTCTCAGACTTCTATCTATTTTGAGTCACAGTCAAATTTTTCCGTCTTGGGGCTGTAGCGATAGCACAGCGGGTAGGGCGTGTGCCTTGCAAGCGGTGAACCCAGGTTCGATTCCCAGCATCCCATATGGTCCCCTGAGCACCGCCAGGGGTAATTCCTGAGTGCAGAGCCAGGAGTGACCCCTGTGCATCGCCAGGTATGACCCAGAAAGCAAAGAAAAAAAATTCTGTCTTCTCTAACTTAAATCCAGCATTTCTTTTGTAGTTGTTGTGTTGCTTTGGGGCCACACCCAGCAATGCTTTGGAGTTTCTCTTGGTTCTGCACTCAGAAATTACTCCTGGCGATGCTCGAAGACCATATGGGGCTTGAACCTGGGTCTGCTGCGTGCAAGGCAAGCGCTTTCCCCGCTGTACTGTCTCTCCAGCCCCGAGATTCAGTACTTCTTTAGTCAGGAACTTACTACCTTAGAAGAGTGTTGGGTTCCGTTTTCCAAACATCTGCTTCTGCCAGAACTGAAGGGGGGCCCAGTCTTCCTGCTTGGAGCTCAGAGGACCACATTGGCAAACAACGGAAACAAGTGGAAACTAAAGCGGCAATAAAGGGATGGAAAAGGAAACACAAAACGGGTGATTTTGCCAAAAGTTGCAACAAGTCAGTGACATGCAGGGAACTGCATCCTGCCCTAAGCCAACAACTAGAGCTCCTCTTCTTTCAGAATGGAACCTGCACAATGTCCTGAGCTTTTGCCATAGATCTTTTGTGCCCAGGATTTGCCCAAGATGGATTCTCTATGCTTTTCTCTTTAGAGCAAATTCGAGAACTTCCCTTTCCATTACTTTTTTTTTTTTTTTTGCTTTTTGGGTTCCACCCAGCGATGCAAAGGGGTCACTCCTGGCTCATGTACTCAGGAATTACCCCTGGCTGTGCTCAGGGGACCATATGGGATGCTGAGATTCGAACCCAGGTCGGTCACATGCAAGGCAAGTGCCCTACCACTGTGCTATCACTCCAGTCCCCTTCCCTTTCCATTACAACGAAAGAAGAGAGAGATAATGAAGGGAAGTGAATCATACGTGTTCATTCACTGAAAATGACGAGATTCAGAATTCACCATTTTGAGGAACCTCATGACACATAGCCCCCTTTCCCTTCCCACTCCCAGCCCTCACCCGCCCTTCCTGACCACTCTCCAGCCCACCCCAGCCCAGACTGTCTCCCGGCCACCTACACAAGGTGCTGCTTTTTTTCCAAGCAGTGACTGAGACCAGGGTGAAAAGGAGGCCAGAACCCCAGAGAGGTCAGTCTCTTTGAAGGTTCCAGAAGGCCCCAGATCAAAAGGACGAGTGTATTGGAGTAAGCCCGTGGAAAGGAGTCGGGGAGCCCATGACAGGTGCTTGCAGAGAGTGGGGCTGAGCTCCCAGAGCCGCCTCATTGCCTGTGAGAGCAGTGATGGTGGGAAGGATGACAGAAACCCGACTCTCTTCCCTCCAAGGCGATAGTATCCTCTTTTCGTTGTAAAAGAGAGAGATGAACAGCCAAATGTTAATTGCTGTTTATTCATTTCACCTACTTTATGTTATTAAGGCACTGTGATTTACAAAGTCATTCATTATTGGGTTTTAGACACACAATGGTCCAGCACCAATCCCACCACCAGTGTCAGCTTCCCTCCACCAGTGTCCCCAGGGTCCCTTCCCCCCAACCCAGCCCAGCCAGCCGCCTTGACAGGCATCTTTTAAAGCTGGTTATTAAAGTTTGGATCTCATCATTTCAGTGTTGTTGAGTCTGTGGTTTGGGGTATTTAGCTCTATCATTTCTTAACATCACTGATGTACTTGAACCCCCTGGCCCCTGTCATCATCCCCCATTCCCTCCCCTCGTGCTTTTACTCTGGGACCAACGGTGATCTAGGCAACCCCCTTTAAATAATTGCATTCCCTCATCTGGTTATCTGAAATTTCATATAGAAGTTATATTCTTCCTTTAATCTTCTAGTTTACACTCGTTTTCTTTTTAAATTCTAGCAAGGGAGTTGGAGAGATATTATAGTAGATGAGGTGCTTGCCTTACATATGACTGACCTCAGTTTAATCCTTGGCACCACATATGGTTCCCCAGCAACCACCAGGAGTGATCCCTGAGCTCAGCCAGGAGTCAGCCCCGAGAACCTCTGGTTGTGCTTACTACCCCCCCCAAAAAAGGAACCCCAAAAAAGGAAGGAAGGAAGGAAGGAAGGAAGAGAAAGGAAAGAAAGAAAGAAAGAAAGAAAGAAAGAAAGAAAGAAAGAGAGAGAGAGAGAGAGAAGAAAGAAAGAAAGAAAGAAGAAGAAAGAAAGAAAGAAAGAAAGAGAAAGAAAGAAAGAAAGAAAGAAAGAAAGAAAGAAAGAAAGAAAGAAAGAAAGAGAGAGAGAGAAAGAGAGAGGAAGAAAGAGAAAGAGAGGAAGAGAGAGAAAAAAAGAAAGAAAGAAAGAAAGAAAGAAAGGAAGGAAGGAGGAAGGAAGGAAGGAAGGAAGGAAGGAGGAAGAGAGGAGGAAAGAGAGGAAGAGAGAAAGAGAGAGAGGAAGAGAGAAAGAAAGAGAAAGAAAGAAAGAGAGGAAGAGAGGAAAGAGAGGAAGAGAGGAAGAGAGAAAGAAAGAAAGCAAGAGAGGAAGAAAGAGAGGAAGAGAGAGAAAGAGAGAGGAAGAGAGAAAGAAAGAGAGGAAAGAGAGGAAAGAAAGAAAGAAAGAAAGAAAGAAAGAAAGAAAGAAGAAAGAAAGAAAGAAAGAAAGAAAGAAAGAAAGAAAGAGAGAGAAAGAGAGAGGAAGAAAGAGAAAGAGAGGAAGAGAGAGAAAAAAGAAAGAAAGAAAGAAAGAAAGAAAGAAAGAAAGAAAGAAAGAAAGAAAGGAAGGAAGGAGGAAGGAAGGAAGGAAGGAAGGAAGGAGGAAGAGAGGAGGAAAGAGAGGAAGAGAGAAAGAGAGAGAGGAAGAGAGAAAGAAAGAGAAAGAAAGAAAGAGAGGAAGAGAGGAAAGAGAGGAAGAGAGGAAGAGAGAAAGAAAGAAAGCAAGAGAGGAAGAAAGAGAGGAAGAGAGAGAAAGAGAGAGAAGAGAGAAAGAAAGAGAGGAAAGAGAGGAAAGAAAGAAAGAAAGAAAGAAAGAAAGAAAGAAAGAAAGAAAGAAAGAAAGAAAGAAAGAAAGAAAGAAAGAAGAAAGAAGGAAGGAAGGAAAGAGAGAGAGAGAGAAAGAAAGAAAGAAAGAAAGAAAGAAAGAAAGAAAGAAAGAAAGAAAGAAGAAAGAAAGAAAGAAAGAAAGAAAGAAAGAAAGAAAGAGGAAGAAAGAGAAGAGAGGAAGAGAGAGAGAAAGAAAGAAAGAAAGAAAGAAAGAAAGAAAGAAAGAAAGAAAGGAAGAAAGGAAGGAAGGAAGGAAGGAGGAAGGAAGGAAGGAAGGAGGAAGAGAGGAAGAAAGAGAGGAAGAGAGAAAGAAAGAGAGGAAGAGAGGAAGGGAGAAAGAAAGAAAGCAAGAGAGGAAGAAAGAGAGGAAGAGAGAGAAAGAGAGAGGAAGAGAGAAAGAAAGAGAGGAAAGAGAGGAAAGAAAGAAGAAAGAAAGAAAGAAAGAAAGAAAGAAAGAAAGAAAGAAAGAAAGAAAGAAAGAAAGAAGAAAGAAAGAAGAAGGAAGGAAGGAAGGAAAGGAAGAAGGAAGAAAGAAAGAAAGAAAGAAAGAAAGAAAGAAAGAAAGAAAGAAAGAAAGAAAGAAAGAAAGAAAGAAAGAAGAAAGAAAGAAAGAAAGAAAGAAAGAAAAGAAAGAAAGAAAGAGGAGAGAGAGAAAGAGAGAGAGTAAGAGAGAAGAAAGAAAGAAAGAAAGAAAGAAAGAAGAAAGAAAGAAGAAAGAAAGAAAGAAAGAAAGAAAGAAAGAAAGAAAGAAAGAAAGAAAGAGAGAGGAAGAGAGAGAAAGAAAGAGAGGAAGGAAAGAAAGAGAGAGAGAGAGAGAGGAAGGAAGGAAGGAAGGAAGGAAGGAAGGAAGGAAGGAAGGAAGGAAGGAAGGAAGGAAGGAAGGAAGGAAAAAGAAAGAGAAACCTGAATAAATAATCAGGGCCTCATCCATTTAAGGCTCTGTCTGAGACAGAGAGATAGTACATTAAGTAAGTCACTTAATTATACTGTCACTCTGTACCCTGTTCATTTTATTGTTGGGGGAGGGGCCTCACCAATGGTACTCAGGAATCATGCAATGCTAGGGTTTGAGCCAGGTCTTGCACATGATAGGCATGTGTTCTACCACTTGAGTAACCCCTGAGCATTGTCAGTTGTGACCCTCAAAACTGAAAAAAATATCAAAATTAAATTAAAATGCCATTTTATGGCCAAGCACACAGAGGCTCATGGAGTTCAGCAGGTTGGTCACAGGTCAGACAGCAGATACATGAGGGCACTGGGTTCACACCCAGGCCCAGGCTTGGTTGATTCCAGGATGAAAGAACTCTCGGTGGCAGTATTGAGTGGCACTTCTCCTTCGGTCTGGAAACCTTCCGACTTCCAACCCAGTGTGCCAGGCCAGAGCAGCCCCAGATGTCCAAGTCTGCCCTGGTTCCTGCCTAACCCAACTCCAGCTAGACTTTGCTAAAAATGTCCTTTCCTTTATTTATCATAGCTGGCATTGGCGCGTCTGCTGGCTCTAGTCAGAGAAGTGATCTCCTCTCTGCTGATTTATCCATGTGGATTTCTGGAAACTTTTGTGAGAAGCTTCTCTCTCTCTCTCTCTCTCTCTCTCTCTCTCTCTCTCTCTCTCTCTCTCTCTCTCCCTCTTGCTCTCTCTTCTTTCTTTTTTTCTTTCTTTCTCTCTTTCTCTTTTTTAACCATTCTTATGGAAGTAACATTGACTTTTCTGATCTACAGAAAAACTTTGGTTTATCATCACGGCCTCTGCTATTAGCTTGGGGCTGTTGTATTGGGGCTGTTGTATATGCTCTCTCCTATGTGGAGGGACCTTCCTTCTGCTCCTGTTTTGTTCAGTTTTTACCATGTATATGTGGTGAATCTTGTTAAAACCTTTATTTTTTGCTTCCATTAATATAGTCACATAGTTTTTAATTTTTTGTTTTGTTGTGGTGCATCACATTAGTTGATTCATATGTGTTGAACCACACTTGTGTCCTGGGAGAAATCCTACTTCTCTGTGATGCATGACTTTTTTTTTTTTTAGTTGAATCACTGTCAGATACACAGTTATAAGGTTGTTGATATTGGATTTCAGTCATACAGTGTTCCAACACCCGTCTCTTTACCAGGCACATTTCTGTCACCAGTGCCCCTATCCCTCTTTCCTCAGCCCCCTAGCCCAAGAGCCTTTCTTTCTCACAGTTGTTATTCACCCAGATTTAGCTCATGCTTCTACTGCCTTCTTCTGTGAGGCAGTAACAATTGCCCCTATTTATTGCGCATGCACTTATCTTAGGAGGCATTGGGTAACAGGTAGGTAGCATCTTATCAACCTTTGGTGAAGGGACGGAAGTGTCACCCCCACTTCACAGAAAAGGAAGCTGAGACTCTAAGAGGTGAAGATGTCACCCCCAACTCAATATCCTGCAAACTGAAAACCAGATGCTCAAATTCAAAGTCTGTGCTGATAATCACTGAGAGTGTTGTGTCTTCAGCCTTTCCTGGAGGCCAAGAAGATAACTTTTGGAGTACAGGCCAATATATTTCTAATTATTGTTATTCATTAATAAGTTTTCCAACCTTGTATAATGATCAAAAACAAAACAAAAAAATATTAGAGCGGAGTGGAATGGGGACAATGGCGAAGGGAAGATTCCACTGGTAGTGGGGTTGGTGCTGGGACATTGAATGCCTGAAACAACTCTATTATGAACAATTTTGTAAAGTTAAAGGGTGGGGAGAGGCCTCACAGGCTGGGGCTCAAGCACATGCCTACATACATAAGGTCCCCCTGCCACCACATGCCCTACCCGCCCAGCCCTGACCCCCAGGTGGCACAATGGTACTGGTACCCCTGAGTACCATTGAGATGCTGCCTATTAAGGAAGAAAGAAAACCACCTAACTCGGTGGTCTAAAGTACAGAATTCATGGGATAGAGATATGGCAGAGCTCAAGTGTAGAACACACACCTCATATGTGCAAGACCTGGGTTCTATCCCCAGCACTGCCTGATTCCTGAGCACCGCCAGGTGAGACACCCCAATAAGGAAGTGAAAAAATAGGGACTGAGTGATATCATAACGGGAATTGTGCTTGCCTTGCGCGTGGTTTGATCCCCAGCACCCCATGTGGCCCCCAAACTCTGTCAGGAGTGATTCCTGAGCACAGAGCCAGGATTAAGCCCTGAGTACAGCCAGGCGTGGCCCAACAGCAACAAGAAGTAAACAAATAAGGCCAGGAGCTGGCTCAAAGTGGGAGAGCACATGGCCAGCTCCGGGTGCCCGATTATTGTCCCCAGTGCACAGAGCCCCCAGCACTGCCTGGTCAGGTCTTGCATGCCCCTTGCCCCAGGCCGCAGCACGGAGTCATGTGTATGCCACAGGGCGAGTATCACCGGGGCTGGTGCCTGGGGCCCCCAGACCCCCACTCTGTGTGGCCTTATAAAAATAGCTGATAGATATGTAAAAGAAAAATACCAATTTCAGGTTACTTCCTTCACATTTTTGACTCATTCATTCTAAGATAATGAATCACTGTACTCAGAGAGGGATGAGTGTCCACACCCAGCAGTGCTCAGAGAGTACTCTGGGCTCAGTTTTTTGGGATCACTCCTGGTAGTGTTCAGGAGCTCTGTGGGGCTTCTGAATGCAGTGCACGTGCTCCACCCACTGAGCCGTGTGCCCACCCCAGGAATCCGGTTCTCAGCATCCACGTGAGGACTCTACTACAGTGTAAATCTGGGGAAACCTCAGCCAAGGCACATCTAAGGAAGAGTGCCGTGTTTCCTTACCTGCGGGTACCCAAGCACAAACTTTCTCTCTACTGTCCCATCCGGTGAGAGGTGGAGAAGGCCCAGGACGAGAAGGCAGAGACTCTGGGCAGGATTTCCCCGACAGGGATGAATCAAGTAGGGGATATACGCTGCGAGCCTCCTGCCAGCCCAGCCACCCCGAGGCTACTTCTGCAAAGAATCTTCTCAGAAAACCTTTGAAATTGTTCTTTGGTTGTTTTCTTCTTAGATCCTAATGATAGTTTTGTTTAATTTCTCTCTCTCTCTCTCTCTCTCTCTCTCTCTCTCTCTCTCTCTCTCTCTCTTTCTCTCTCTCTCCCCCCCCCCCCCCACTCTCTCTCATAACAATAACTGAGAGTCACAGACACACCCTCAGTAGTTCCTGTGTCTGGGGTCGTACACTCCTGTGTACCGACATGGCGCACTTGTGTTGTAGAGCCATGATGGTGCCACGGGGATTGCACACAGCATGTGGGGAAGTGCTGGGGCTGAGCCTGCAAATGTCTCCAATGTCTGCCTTGGAGTGACATCTCCAGGCCTCAGTCATTTCATTCTTGGGGGCAGAGCATAGTACAACAGGTAGCGCACCTGTCTTGCATGTGGCTGACCCGGGTTCTATCCCCGACACTTCATTTGGTACTCCGAGGCTAACCAGAAGTAATCCCTGATCTCAGAGCCAGGCGTAAGCCCTGAGCACTACTGAGTATGGCCCCAAAACCCAAAAATAAGTTTCATTTTCAAAATGTCAGATAGGACTGGAGAAAGATGCCATGCTTGATGGGCTGAAGCAAGTGTTTTGCATGCCAGAGACCTGGGATCAACCCCCACATTGCATGGTACCCTGAGTCCCCCGGGAGTAAACCTATCCACTGCTCCCCATCAGCATCCTCCACCCCCACCCCCTGTTTCAGCACAGAGCTGGGAGTAACCCTTAAGCATTGCCTGGGTGTGGCCCCAAAATGAAAAAGATAGGTGAAGAGGGCTGGAGCAATAGCACAGCGGGTAGGGCGTTTGCCTTGCACGCAGTCGACCCATGGTCGATTCCCAGCATCCCATATGGTCCCCTAAGCACCGCCAGGGGTAATTCCTGAGTGCAGAGCCAGGAGGTAACCCCTGTGCATTGCTGGGTGTGACCCAAAAAGAAAAAAAATGAAAAAAATGAAAAAAGTAGGTGAAATAAGTTGAAATAAAATTAAAATGCTAAGTGAATGGTGAATGAGGGCTTTATTTTCTATGGAGACAAAAGGCACTCAGGAATTCACTGTAACTCTCACTGTCATGGTGTTATGGTGGCCAAAGAGAAATTGGCTTCCAGGACCACAAGGACGAGGATGGTGGGAGAATCTGAGCAGGTGAGGGCAGGGTGGAGACTTGTCGGCTATTTTCCATGCTTCCTCTGCTGGATGCCCTGGACTGCTCAAGGTCAGTGATTTTTCTAGAACCTTCTTGTTCTACCAGAAGAGCATTGCACTTTGTCAGGGACAGTGAGAACTTCCTGGTGACAATGGACACAGGACTGTGTGGGAGAATGACAGCATTCACGTTCAGTGGCGGAGGAAGCACAGGCGCCTGCCCTCCCTCACAGGGCCCCACACTGACCCACACAGTCACCTTGCTGTATCTGAAAAGAAAATTTACCCCAAGTTCTAAAAATAAAATAATTAAGCTCAACTCAAAGCATTTGTTTCATTCAAGCAGCCAGAATATTCATCTCAATACCTGCAATGGCTAGCAATACATAAGTCCATGCCGACGTACAGAACAGACAGGACTCTGCCCTAAAAAAGGTTCAAATCTGCTCAAAGCTGACTTTGGTTTGATCCCAGCACAATGTATGATTCCTCGGATAACACCAGGAGTGAGCCCTGAGCACAGAGCCAGGAGTAAGCCCTGAGCACAGCTGACTGTGAACCCAAAACAAAGAAACAAGCTGAGAACTGGAGATAGTTCAGGGGTAAGGCACTTGCCTTGCATGCTGGCAACCCCAGTTCAATTCCTGGCATCTCATGACCCACTGAGCACCATCAGAAGCAGCCCTTGACCCTCAAGCACAGGAAGTGAAAGTGGCCTCCAAGCCCTCTCAGGTGTGCCCCCAAAAATAAGCTCAAAATATTGTACAATAATAATAATAACAGCAATGAATTAAACCTGTTGAGGAAAACAAAGTTAGTATAAATAAAATAATTAAAAGGCATTATGTAGCATGGTTACTATTTTTTTTAGGAAGACTGACTGTGGCGCACCCGACTAACTTGGATTCAATCACCTGCATCCCATATGGTCTCCTGAGTACCAGCAAGATCCTTGAGTGAAGAGCAACGGAGTAAACCCTGAAATACAACAATCTTCACTATCTTTCCTCTAAGGAAACTTTTTTGTAGCATTTTCAGTGGTTTTACATAACAAAAAATATAAAATAAATTATTTTGGTTTTGCTTCAGGGCAAGCGTTGGGTTCAGGATGGAAACATCTGAAATAGGTGGTGGGAAGGTGTAATGGTGGTGGACTTGGTGTTTGAATAGTAAATGTAATCAAATATTGTGAACTACTTTATAAATTTTTTTTAAAAATTAAATATATGAAAGGACCAGGGGTATGGAGCGATCATACGGCAGGTATGGCATTTGTCTTGCAAGTGGCTGACCCAGGTTTGAACCCTAGCATCCCATATGGTCCCCCGAACACTGCCAGGAGTGATTCCTGAGTGCAGAGCCAGGAGTAACCCCTGAGCAACCCCGGTTATATATATTTTTTATTTTTTATATATAAATAAAATATATATTATATATTTTTTGGGGGGAGGGCAGCAAAAGTCCAAACCATTTTCCCTGTGACAACAACCAGTCTAACTTTTCTGTTTGCAGAGAACTTTAGGGCAACTCCACTCCGTGTGCATGGTGGTTTACTGTGAAACCAACTGTAAGGACCTGCGGGGCTCATTCGTACCCTGGGACAGGTCCGCATCTCAACCTGAGCTCTTGGCATCGTTTCCCCCTCTGGAAAATCTTTCCTTCCTGAAAGCAACATTCCTGGAAAATCCAGGCAGAGCTTAGGACAGACTTGCCTGTTCTTGCAAAAAGCAATTCCTCACTCCGGCCCAAGCCCACCTTTGCAGAGACCCAGATGGGGGCCGGTTCCCGCACCTTGCAGACCAAGCGGGCTCAGACTCAGCTTGCTGGCTGCATTGTTCGGCTGGCGGGACATGCCAGCTAGGTGCTCGTAGCAGTCTTCACCAGTCCTGAACCTATGCCAAGCATTCTGTGGTGACCAAGCAGGGATCAAGCAAAGAAGGAGAAGCACTCTTTCCTCGACGCTTCTCTTTCCTCGACACTTCCGCCCTCTCTCACCACTTCATGTAAGTCACCTGCAACAAACTCGAAGCTCAATCCATGGTACCGTATGGCCCCGCAAGCACTCCTGGGTGTGGCCCTGGTGGTCATCGGGATCACTTGATCCACTTGGACTGAGCTGCATTATATCACCAGGTCAAGCATTGACCATCAAGCCCTTCCGACCAGGGTGAGTATCACCAGAAGTGGCCACCAAGCTCCTGAGCATGGCTAGGGAGCCCCGACACCAAAATGAACAAACAACAACAACAAAAACCCTTGAACATTAGGATTATTCAGCAATTTTACCCCTGGGTTTGTATACAAAAGAATTTAAAGCAGGGGTGACTGCTCAGTCATATCCATGGGAAGCACCTTCACAATAGCCAAGAGGTGGAAGCAATCCAAATGCCCACTGGCAGATGAGTGGCTTAACAAAAGTGAGATAGCCACACAATGGAATATTATTCAGTCTTTAAAAGGAAGGAAATTTTGTCATATGCTACAATGTGAGTGAAGCTGGAAGACATTATGTACATGAAATAAGCCTGTCACCAAAAACACAGATACCGCATGAGTCCACACATATCTCTAGACACAGAACAGTCAAACTCTAAACCAGTCCAGCTCATAGGAACAAAGAATGAGGGTTACCGGGAAGTGGAGAAGTGGAGGAGGGGGCGGTGGGGTGAGGAGTGACTTAATTGTGCTAAAGCAAATTTTCCTGTGCTGTTGAGTTCTGAAAATCAGGTGTAAGATTTGGGTACAAAACTCGAAAGCTTGAAAGCCAGTTTATGGAACAGATAAAAGTAGATGGTCTGGTCGCCTCCCCAGATGTCCAGGCCTCTCCTTGACCCGTGAGCGTCACCGGCCCTGTCCCTGACACCGCCAGTCCTGTGAGCAACTTCCCTGTCTGATCCCACACGGACTACTCATTTCCCATGAACAACAGCCAGGTCCTGTCCCCGCACTGCTCTCTCTATCCTGTGTAAGCGTCCCCCAGCCGCCAGCCATGGCCACATGCATGTGGGCGACATCCCTGTGCCCTGTACCCATCCCTGGGCCGCCCAGCTTTACCCCAGCAGTTCCTGTCTTTGTCCCTCTTTCCTAGTCTCCCACGGCCGCGTGCATGTGGGTGAGACTCCTGTGACCTTGGGCGCCTGAGCCCTGCCTGTACTC
This sequence comes from Sorex araneus, assembly GCF_027595985.1. NCBI lineage: Eukaryota > Metazoa > Chordata > Mammalia > Eulipotyphla > Soricidae > Sorex > Sorex araneus. Next base: position 117,400,625 of record NC_073304.1, read on the forward strand.
TGACCTGGCTGGACCCACGTGGCCGCCTCTCCTGGGCCTGTTTCTGGGGCGCACAGCCCCACCTGACAGAAGAGCGAGTCCAGAGACTGCTGCTCTGGGGCTGGAGCAGTAGCACAGCGGGTAGGGCGTTTGCCTTGCACGCAGCCAACCCGGGTTCAATTCCCAGCATCCCATAGGGTCCCCTGAGCACCACAAGGGGTAATTCCTGAGTGCAGAGCCAGGAGTAGCCCCTGTGCATTGCCGGGTGTGACAACAGAGAGTGCTGCTCAGAGAGAGAGAGAGAGAGAGAGAGAGAGAGATGGATTCCTTTTATCTGCTGCTGGTCCCACCCAGCTACTCGCTTCTGCTACTCGCTACTGGCTACTCAGCTGGCTCCCTGTCCCGTGGGCAGAAGTTCAAAGGGACCTGGTGCTCCACACTTGTGCCCCTGCTGTCTCAGAGCTTCAGTTCCCTAAGGATGAGAAAGCCCAACAGTGTGAGTGTACTGAATGCTACTAAACTGGCTAAGCTGGTATAAATGGTTAAACTGGACCAGAAGATAGCACGGTGAGTAAGCTGGCATGCGGCCAGCCTGTGTTCCAGCTTCACTCCTTGGACGCTCCCTCGAGCACAGAGCCAGGAGTCAGCTCAGTCAGTAGGATCTAAACCTCACTCCCCCAAATGGGTAAGTTGGTAAATATTCTGCGTTTTTAATTAATTGGTTAATTAATTTTGGGGTTTGGGGCCATACCCAGCAGTGCTCAGGGCTGACTCGGCTCTGTGCTGAGGAATTACTCCTGGCAGGGCTTGGGAGACCACATGGGGTGCTGAAGGTCAAATCCGGGTGAGCTGCATGCAAAGCGAGCACCCTACTCACTGTCCTATTTCCCCATTCCCTTTGTGTTTTTATTTTTATCATTAGACTAGCAAAAAGCTGCTAAGCATTACCTAGTCTGACCAGTGGCCTGAACCTAAATAAATCTTAAAGTATAAGTCATATTGGAACTGGTAAGGAGCAGAAAGTAAAGGGTCAACAAGATTCCTGGAAAAAATGATCAGAGTTTACAATATAAAGAGAAAACTCTGTGTTTATTTAATTGGGGTATGTGTGTGTGTGTGTGTGTGTGTGTGTGTGTGTGTGTGTGGTGTGCACTAACAATGAGAACTTGGACACAATTACAGAGAGTTTACCTTAAAGAGTAGCAAGAAGAGTGCAGAAAATAGGGTAAGGTCAGATTGTAAAAGGTCTTAAAAGCCGGATGGAGGTCTGTACTTGCTCTTACACCCTCCAGGAAGGCACTGTAAGTTTGTTAGGTTGGTTTCTTTTTTCTTTTTGGACGGTTGAGGTGGTGGGAAAGGACACCCAGCAGTGCTCAGGGCTTCCTGCTGGCTCTGTGCTCAGGTTCACTCTTGGCTGGGCATGAGGAACCAGACGGGTGCCAGGGTCAGCCAGGTGCAAGCAAAGCACCTGACCCCCTGTACTAGCACTCTGGTCCCACCGAAAGCTCCCGAGCCTGAGTACACATAAGGTTTTGAGTAAAAATGAAAACTCCTGCCAGCCTCAATTTAAATATGAGAAACAAGAGAGTGACTTTGAAGGTGCCTATTCCTGCAGGAAATAGAATAATAACACTCCCACCCACCCCCTGCACGCCCGCCCCACCTCCAGGACTGGGTGCCACAGTGGAGAGAGAAGCGAAAGGTGTTTTTGAGAGGAAGTGAAAATGCAGGAGAGAGTGGGTGAGCTGTCTCTCTCCTACTCTGTTTTTCTTTTTCTTCTGTGGTGCCGGGGATCAAATTCAGTTCTCATGCTTATAAGGCACACATTCATCTGTTAAGTCTCACCTCCGGCCCAAAGGACACAGGTAAGATTTTATCCACCACATTCCTTTTCCAGGGAATCCAATGCAGGGACCTCGCCCGTGAAGGGAGGTGAGTTCCGCCATGGAGACACATCCCGGGCCCTCCAGTGGCTCCTGTTTCTCCAAACCTGGAAGGTCATACATTATTTTAAAATTTTTAAACATTTAAAAAGACAATATTTTAAAAATTTGTTTTGGATTTTGATTTCGGGGCCACACGTAGCAGTACTCAGGGGTCACTGCTATCAGAACTTGGGGGACTCCTCTGTGGTGCTGTGGATGGACCCCAGGCATGCTGTGCACAAGGCAAGTGCCCTCACCATTGTTCTAGCACTCTGGCTTGGACAGTCACACATTTTACTTTATAAAGAACCTTAGAGTCGGGGTCAGTGTGATAGCACAGTGGGAAGAGCATTTGCCTTGCACACACCCAACCAGGGTTCGATCCCCGGCATTCCATAGCCATAGCCAGGATCGATTCCTGAGTGCAGAGTCAGGAGTAACCCCTGAGCATTACCCAATGTAGGGAGCCATTTTACAAGCCCGGCTCTTATCCTCTAGTCCAACAGAGGCTTACTTGGGATTCCTGTAACAAGGTCACCACTGCTGACCTTACTGATCTTATCAGTTCGCCATTCCTCTCACTAGCCAACGCCCATGCCTGATCTGCATTTTACTATTGTTCCTATGGGGGTCCAAGCATGCATACTGCCCCCTCCCACCAAGAGGTATAAGTATTGTAACTGCTGTGAATAAACTCTCTCTCCTCCTCCTTCTGGCTCTGCGTCTCTTCGTTCGGTTGCGTCCCCTCCTTAGCCCCACGAACGGTCCTCCCTGCGGGACAGGATGATGCCCGAAGGGGGGACCCCACAACCCAAAAACAGAGTGTGGCCAAAAAACAAAATAAAAAGGACCTTAGAAAATTTATGAAAAAGCCGTACCATGAAAATTTGTATTTGAAGGCCAGTCCGATAATCTTATGGAAGACCGGGGACAAACCATAGACCACCCCATAGCCAAGGCTCAGGGCATCTGCCTGTTAATACAAAGTCCTCTCTGTCTCTGTCCATTTGTCTGCTTCCCTCCCTCTCTCTTGTTCCTAGGGCCATGCCTGGGAGTACTCGGAGCTTCTCCTGGCTCTGTGCTGGGAGTTGGCTCCTGGGGTGCTCAGGGAACCCAGAGGAGCTGAAGGCGAGCCCAGTGTCCTGCATGCAGAGGCAGAGCTCGGCCATGGACCCTCTCTCTGCCCCAGAGGCTCATCTCAGAGACCTTCCTCCTGATGGACAGGGCGGCAGTGCACGGCAAGGGTTGTGGTTTCCAATCAAGGAACAGAGCTCCGCTTCATCCATTCACAAGCCTGCACGAGTCACTTCCCTCTCCGGGCCTCTGTTTTCTCTTTTGTGGAATGCAGAGCAATAGTTTGGCCACCTGCTTTTTGCAGAAGACAAAAGTGACTGAAAGAAAAAGAAGGTTGAACTGGGCCCCTTTAAGCCAAGGTGTGGGGACCAGGATGGAGCGAAGCCCAGGGTGGACAGGACAGGGACTGGGTTTGACGCGCCCTGCTACTGACATCAGAGGTCTGTCTGACGTGAGCACTAAACAACATAAACCATTATTACCCCCAGGAGCCCGAGTTCTGGGAATATGAATAGGGATCCCGACCAAAATTCTGGGCTTCCAGGTTCCCCTTAGGAGTCATAGACTCGTGGGGAGGTGAATCAGCCTTCCAGGGCCTGCCAGAGACTGGACCACAGCAAAGGAAGGGGCTTGGCTCAAACACGCTGGGATGCAACTGGGATATAAACTATTCTCTGGGTCCTAGCAAGACCAAACAACAATTTTGTCCAGACTCTGGAAATCGTTTGAACTGTGAGGTCAGTGCCAGGTCAAAACCAGTCAGTCCCCAGGAAGTCAGTGCAGTTGTCTCTGGACTGGGGGGCTCCAAGGAGAAAAGACCAGGAGACTATGGGCTGAAGCAAATCAAGTGTGGGCACTGGAGAGAGAGGACAACGGGTAGGGGCTCTGGACTTGCACACAGCTGACTTGGGTTTGGCCCCAGAATCCCACATGATTCCCGGGAGCCCTGCCAAGAATGACCCCTGAGTCCAGAGCCAAGAGTAAGCCCTGAGGACCACTGGGAAAGAAAGAAGGAAGGAAGGAAGGAAGGAAGGAAGGAAGGAAGGAAGGAAGGAAGGAAGGAAGGAAGGAAGGAAGGAAGGAAGGAAGGAAGGAAGGAAGGAAGGAAGGAAGGAAGGAAGGAAAGAGAGAAAGAAAGGCAGGCGGGATGGAAGGAAGAAAGGAAGGAAAGAAGGAAGAAAAAAGGAAGGAAGGATGACAGAAAGAAAGAAAGAGAGAAAGAAAGAAAGAAAGAAAGAAAGAAAGAAAGAAAGAAAGAAAGAAAGAAAGAAAGAAAGAAAGAAAGGAAGAAAGAAAGATAGAAAGAAAGAAAGGAAGGAAGAAAGGAAAAAAGAGAGAGGGAGGGAGGAAGAAAGAGGGAGGGAGGAAGAAAGAGAGGGAGGGAGGGACAGAGGGGTGAACGGAGGAGGGAAAAGGGAGGAAGGGAGAAAGGAAGGGAGGAAGGTCAAATTTGTATTCTTCCCCAAGTCTGTATTTTTAAAAACATTTTTATTGAAATAATTTGGTTTAAAGCATTATATAATTTTAGGTATGCATCATTAAATATCAATAATGTCAATAGTACGTTATGTTCATCACTAAAAATTAAATTCCAGGGGCTGAAGTGATAGTACAGCAGGTAGGGCATTTGCCTTGCAAGCGGCTCACCTGGGTTTGATCCCCAGCATCCCATATGGTCTCCCAGCACTGCCAGGAGTGACTGCTGAGTGCAGCGCCAGAGTAAGCCCTGAGCACTGCTGGGTGTGACCCACTGTCACTGTCACTGTCACTGTCATCCCGTTGTTCATCAATTTGCTTGAGTGGGCACCAGTAATGTCTGATTTTGAGACTTATTGTTACTGTTTTTGGCATATCGAATACACCACGGGTACCTTGCCAGGCTCTGCCATGTGGGCGCAATACTCTCTGTAGCTTGCCGGGCTCTCCGAGTGGGAGGGAGAAATCGAACACAGGTCGGCTGCATGCAAGGCGAACACCCTACCACTGTGCTATTGCTCCAGCCCAGGTGACCCAAAAACCAAAAAATTAATTATTTAATTAATTAAAATGTAATTCCATCCTTCACTATGCAGTTGATCCCTTTCCTCTGATTTAACCACCTCCCCTTTCCTTTGTACCATTTTTTTTTCTTGTCTTTTGTCTGCTTTTTGTTTGGGGGCCTGAATAGTGCCTGGAGGCTACTATTCAGGGCCTGATGCTCAGGGTCATTTTCAGCAATGCCTGGTGGACCAAACCTAGGTCTCCTGCAAAGCACATGCTCCAGCCCACTGAGCGGTTTCCCCAGTGCTGAATTAACTCTCCTGAGCAAGACCAAGAGATGGGAACAGCTCCCAGAGCCTGGAGAGGAGGGGAGGGCACAGAGAGAGAGAAGCATGTGGGCTCATCAGCAACGAGGGCTTCTCAGCCAGAGGGAAACGCAATTCAGGGCTGCCCAGAGGGAGGAGCAGCCCCTGGGAATCGGAAGCACTGGCACTTCTGAAGCACTGTGTTCCAAAGGGGTCCACATGCCCCTCGCACCCATCAGCATGTCTGTAATCAAAAAAGGGAATGGGGGACCGGAGCGATAGCACAATGGGTAGGGCGTTTGCCTTGCATGCGGCTGACCCGGGTTCGATCCCCGGCATCCGATATGGTCCCCCAAGCACTGCCAGGAGCAATTCCTGAGTGCAAAGCCAGGAGTAACCCCTAGCATTGCTGGGTATGACCCAAAAAGCAAAAAAAAAAAAAAAAAAAGGGAAGGGGGCCCAAGCCATAGCACAGTGGGGAGGGCGCTTGCCTTGCATGAGGCTGACCCCAGTTTGATCCCCAGCATCCCACATGGTCCCCTGAGCACCACCAGGAGTGATTCCTGAGTGCAGTCAGGAGTAATCCTTAAGCATCACCAGGTATGACCCAAAACAAAAAGACACAAGTGTTGACAAGGATATGGAGACATCAGAACCCTTAAGTATTTCCATAGAACCATAGAATGGTACAGTTTCCGGGGAAAACAGTTGGACAGGGTTACAAAAGTTGAACCTTGAACCACCACGTGATCAAACAATTCTATTCCAAGTTGTATTTCCTAAGTGAATTGAAAACAGAGGGCCAGAGAGATTGTCAAGGAGGTAGGGCACCTTGCTTTGCATGTGGCCAATCCTGGTTCATCACTGGCACCTCCCATGGTTCCCTGGGCACAGAGCCAGGAAGAGCCTCGGAGCACTGCAGTGTGACTCAATGCCTCCCCTCAACTCAGAAAGCAATTGAAAACGAAGACTCAAAAGGAGATCCATAGGGGCTGGAGCAATAGCACAGTGGGTAGGGCGTTTGCCTTGCATGCGGCCGACCCAGGTTCAATTCTCAGCATCCCATATGGTCCCCTGACCACCGCCAGGGGTAATTCCTGAGTGCAGAGCCAGGAGTAAGAGTAACCCCTGTGCATCGATGGGTGTGACCCAAAAAGAAAAAAAAAAAAAAGGAGACCTGTACACTTATGTTGATAGCATCTTTGTTCACTGTTATGACAAAGAGATAAACAGAAATGTGGCACATGTATCCAACTGATTATTACTCAGCCCAAAGAAGGAAGAAGACACTGATGCACACTCCACATGGATGAGCCTTGGAAGCATGTGATGTAAGTCAGAAACGAAGGACACGGGTCATATCCTTCTACTCTGGTGAGGTATTTAGATAGGCCAACTATGGAGGCAGAGTACAGGGCAGCAGGGGCTGTGGGAAAGAAGATGGGGTTTCTTCCTTCCTATTTAACAGGCTCAGTGTTTCTGTTCAAAATGAAAAAAATTTCTGGAATGAAAAATTATTGCAGTTGCATGGCAATGTGAATATATTTAATGCTACTAAACTACATGCCCAGAAATGATAAAAAAAAAAAAGATAGGTTTTAAGTTTCTTTTTCCACAATAAAAGCAATGCAATTTTTTGTTGTTTTTTGTATGTTTACTTGTTTGTTTGTTTTGTTGCTGAGCCATACCCAGCAGTGCTCAGGGCTTACTCTGGGCTCTGTGCTCAAGGGTCACCACTGGTGAGGCCCAGAGGACCATATGGGGTGCCTAGGATCCAACATAAGTCAGCCAAGTGCAAGGCAAGCACCTTGCCCGCTGAACTAGAGCTCCAGGCCCCCACAGTTAATATTTGGTTTCTGGTTTTGGCTTTTGGGCCACACTCAGAGGTGCTCAGGTGTTAGTCCTGACTCTGCACCCAGGAATTACTCCTGGTGGTGCTCAGGGGACCAGATGGAAGGTGGGGAACTGAATCGGAGTCTGCCTTGTGCAAGGCAAGCACCCTACACGTTGTGCTAACTCTCCAGCCCCCACAATGAATATTTTAAAGATTTAAAATAGTAAATTTTACATTGAATATATTTACCCTCAACCACCTCCCCCCAAAAAATCCAAAGAAAGGGGAGATTCCCAGGCCTCAGGAATTTGCGGGTTCTGAGAATGAGTCAGAGGTGCAGGCCCAGGAGGCGGCTGCAGGGCGGGCTGGGGACCCAGACGGAGACGGAGAGATCAGGCCCTGCAAGAAAGGATGAAACATGAGAGCCAGAGGAAAGACACAAGCTGCCCAGACGGAGCGGCTGTACAGGGGAGGGCTGGCTGCAGAGGGAGACGGGACCGGCAGGTCCGACTGATTTCAAAAATGAATCTTCAGTCTGGGGCTTGTCCTTGGCCGGCCGGCAGGTATCTGTGTCTTTGCTGCTGACATTTCTGGGACCTTCTCTACTTAGTTCATCGGCAGTTGCCCTCCAAGGCTCCCTGTCTCCTTTGGAGCTGATAGACACCACAGTGAGTCAGATCTCCCAAGCATGGATTCATTTTTGACCCAGTTTTGGTGATCAAAGACAGCAGGCTGGAATCTCGCACTGGAGCACAAATATTGCGGTGTGATCACGGCTGCCCACAGGCCCCTCTCTGCTTCCTGTCATCATCCATTTCTTTCCTCTTTCTTTCTTTTTCTTTGTGGCCACACCCAGCAGTGCTCAGGCCTTGCTCCTGGCTCCGCATTCAGAGATCACTCCTGGTGGGGCTCCGGGGTCCACAAGAGGTGCCGGGGATGGAACCATGAAGTTGGCAAGGCAAGCACTCTGCTGCCCGCTCTACTATCTCTCCTGCTTTTCTTATCAAGTTAAAAGTTCAAGATGTGAGGATTCCCCTTCCAGCCTGCTTCCTCCTAGGCATGCAACGTAAGGTGGATTTTTATTCTTGTCCCTTGGGACTGTAGCACGAGGGTGAGGTCAGATGAGATCACGTGTAGAGAAATTATTTTCCCTTCCCCTGTGGTTGCAATGGCTGGAGGTGACATCTCTCTTGCTTTGGACACTTGCCCACTGGTGGTGGTGCTCACCAGTGATCACTAGGGTGCTCACATTCCTACTATACAGGGGTCGTACTCTTGGCCAAGGTACTCACTCATCTTTTATGCAATGCTTGCTTCCAGTTCTGCACTAGGATTGGGGTGCTCACAGCCCACTGACGGACCACTGAAAGAGTCTGCTACCCCTCTGGGGCTGCCAGACAGAAGAGCTGCAGTGACCAGGCATGGGGGACTAAGGAAGGACTCCAGTGGGTACAGAGCCCCACACTTGCAAGGTCATGAAGCCCTCAGCCCCCCCCCCCCCCCCCGGTCCTGATCTATTCTATGACTGTCACCACCATCAGGACCCAGTGTTGGAGTTTTGGCAACCCAGACTATGGCAGCCGGGGGGTTAAAGCAGCAACGTGGACAGGGCCCTGCAGTTCCCTGGCTGCATTACGGACTTGGACCGTTTCCAAGTTTCCGTTCTCGTTATTATTACTACCATTATTATTAATTATTTTGGCTTTTTTGAGCCACACCCGGCCATGCAGAGGGCTTTCTCTGGGCTCAGGGATCACTCCTGGTGGTGCTCAAGGGACATAAGATGGACCTGCCACTTACCTCCTGTACAATCTCTCCAGCTCCTATTTTTCACTCTAAATCTCAGTTTCCTCATTTGTAAAATGTGGATCATTGCACAGAGTTGTAAACATCGAAATAAATAATATGCATAAAGAATTTTTTTTAAGGCACAGATGTATCATGTACTGAGGATCTAAAGCAAAGACACCTGTAGGACAAGGTGAGGCCCAGGGAGACTGGTAAGTTTGGTGTTGGAACCGAACTGTGAGAACAGCTCGTGATCACAACTATGATCAAGACAGATTGGCCCAGGAGTCAGAGCCAAGTTTTTTATTCAAATCGGGAGGGAGAAGAGGCCCAGTAGGAGGTTGGGTGGGGTTTGGGGCTTGGGCCAGGAAGCCACAAAGCAGATGGTATGCCCTGTCTGAGGCATCGACTCCCTTAGGGGCTGGCCTGTGAGTCACGGAGACAGTGCTGCTTAGGATAAGGCACTAATCCAGAGATTGACTTAGGGGAAAGTAGACAGCAGTCCTTCACACACCCAGAGCGAGCTGCCGACAAACGGGCCTGAAAGGGTGTGAGTCCAGTTGCAGGAATTCAAACACCTCTTTGCCTTTCTGCCCAGTCTACTGAGGAGCTAAATCACTTTCCAGGTCCGTCTGTCTCCAAGGACATTCCTACACAGCATGGTCCCCAGGCTCAGGCTCGAGGAGACTCTCCTCCATCACCTATCAGCCGCCATCCACCTTACCCTTCCACAAAGACTCACCAGGGACTCCCTGCATGTCCGGCGCTTCACTAGGCCCTGGGTCCTAAGCAAGGGTGGAGGCAAGTGTCCTCATGGGGCTTTAGTCTGGTGGGCAGGACAGATGGTTCTGGGTTTCCTCCATCTGTGTGTTTGTGTGAGTAGGAGAGTTTCAAAAATCCTTTCAAGAAGCTGGGGATGTGGCTCAGTGGTAGAGCATGTGCCTTGCATATGTGAGACCCCGAGTTTAGACCTAACAGACACATGCACGCTCTCTCTCTCTCGCTCTCTCTGTCACATCACACACACACACACACACACACACACACACCCTCCACATACTAATAAATGCATAAACCAAGATAAGTACATGAAGTGAGGATCGTGAAAGTATTCTGGGAAATCCATCAGATTGCCAGAACCTTGGTGTTCTGGCACAAAAGCACAAAAGCCAAGAAATCTTTTTTTTTTTTTTTAACTTTTCATCTTCTGTGTAGGATCCCAAGGCAGTGGATCTCAAGATCTGGATTTAATGGTGAAAAGTGACTCTTTTTGGGGAGAGTGGAGGGCTTGGGTCACACCTGGCCATGCTCAGGGATTCCTCCTGGTTCTGTGCTCAAGGACCACTCCTGGCAGTGCTCAGAGGATCAGGGATGAGACCTGGGTCAACTGCTTACAAAGCAGGCATCTAAAGGAGAGGAATTCTTGTTTTTTTGCCCTCTGTTGAGTGTATTTGCATAAGGTAACTGCATTAATGACGGGATTCAAGTGGAAAAACGTATCACCCCAATGTGTATGTAGTGATTGTAAATCTGTGGGAAAGGGTTATAAGTGGACTGTACTGTGAGTGTGCAAGAGGAGACATCATCTAAGAAAAGTAGGATCACTTCTGGTGGTGCTCAGGGACCCTGTGGGGTGCTATGGACTAAACCCAGGTCAGCTGCATGCAAAGCAAGCACCCTACCCACTATACTGTCTCTCTGGCCCCCATTTTTGGTTTTGGTGTGTTTTGTTTGTTTGTTTGGTTTGGTTTTGCTTTTTGCAGTGCCGGGGATTGAACCCAGGACTTCACACATGCAAGGCAAGTGTTCTACTTCTGAGCTACGTCCCTGGGCCATTTCAAGTGAGATAACTTTTAAACCCATGTACTGCACCGTCTCCCTGAGTACTCTCTGGGAATTTAGCCTGCACCTAGGTAACCTCCCTGCTAATTTTTTTAAATAAATCAAGGATAGGAACTGGAGCAGTAGCACAGCAGGTAGGAGGTTTGCCTTGCACTCAACCAACCCGGGTTCGATTCCCAGCATCCCATATGGTCCCCCAAGCACCTCCGGGAACGATTCCTGAGCACATGAGCCAGGAGTAACCCCTGTGCATCGCCGGGTGAGACCCAAAAACCAAAATAAATAAGTAAATAAGTAAATAAATAAATAAATAAATAAATAAATAAAGGATGATATCTTTATTTCATTGTGAGCTGATTAAAAGACTATTCCATTGTCGGACTGGAGTGATAGCACAGCGGGTAGGGCATTTGCTTTGCACGCGGCCGACCCAGGTTCAATTCCTCTTGGAGCACCCGGCAAGCTACCGAGAGTATCCCACCTGCACGGCAGAGCCTGGCAAGCTCCTCGTGGCGTATTTGATATGCCAAAAACAGTAACACCCCATCAGAAAATGGGTCGAAGAAATGAACAGAAACTCTCTCAAGGAAGAAATACGAATGGCCCCAAGGGCACATGAAAAAATGCCCTTTATCACTAATCATCAGGGAGATGCACACCAAAACAACTATGAGATACCACCTCACACCGCAGAGACTGGCACACATCCAAAAGAATAAAAGCAACCGCTGTTGGTGTGGATGTGGGGAGAAAGGGACCCTTCTACACTGCTGGTGGGAATGCCGACTGGTTCAGCCCTTTGGAAAACACTATGGACGCTTCTCAAAAAATTAGAAATTGAGGTCTCATTTGACCCAGCAATACCACTTCTGGGAATATATCCCGGAGAAGCAACAAAGTGTAGTCAAAATGACATCTGCACTTATATGTTCATCACAGCACTGTTTACAATAGCCAGAATCTGGAAAAAACCCAAGTGCCTGAGAACAGATGACTGGTTAAGGAAATTTTGGTACATCTACTCAATGGAATACTATGCAGCTGTTAGAAAAGATGAAGTCATAAACTTTGTATATAAGTGGATCAACGTGGAAAGTATCATGCTAAGTGAAATGAGTCAAAGAGAGAGACAGACATAGGAAGATTGCACTCATCTGTGTCATATAAAATAACAGAATAGGAGACTGACACCGAAGAATAGTAAAAATAAGGATCAGGAGGTTTGCTCCATGGCGTGGAAGCTGGCCTCATATGCTGAAAGAAAAGGCAGCTCATATAGAGAAGGGAACACCAAGTAAAGTGTGGTTGGAGGACCCACTTGGGATGGGAGATGCATGCTGAAAGTAGATTATAGACCAAACATGATGGCCACTCAATACCTCTATTGCAAATCACAACACCCAAAAGGAGAGAGAGAACAAAAGGAAATGCCCTGCCACAGAAGTGGGGTGGGGTGGAAGGATGGGATTGGGGGATGGAAGGGATACTGCAATCATCGGTGGTAGAGAATGGGCACTGGTGGAGGGATGGGTTCTCGAGCATTGTATTACTGAAACACAAGCACGAAAGTATGTAAATCTGTAACTGTATTCTCACGGTGATTCACTAATAAAATGCCTGTTTCAGTTCTGCTTGGGAATCCACCCTAGAGAGATCTCACAGTGGATAGAGCACTGGCCTTGCCTGTGGCTGACCTGGGCTCAATCCCTGGCATCCCATAGAGTCCCCCGAGCCCACCTAGAGTGATCCCTGAGCACAGAGCCAGCAGTGAGTTCTGAGCAGTGCCGAGCGTGGCCCAAGTCTCACACACACACACACACACACACACATACACTCACACAGATCCCTGATGAGATCACCTTGGGTACAGCGACTCTTGATTACCCAGAGAGAGTGTTTTTCTACATGTGACTGGAGGGACTCCTCTGGCCCCTGCTGTCCTACTGTCCCTCTCCATTGCAAGTAACCCCCGAGAATTCATGAGACGGGACAGAGACCTTGAACTTCAGATTCATTTCATGAGAATCTTCGCACTCATCTGCCGTACTGTGTGATCTTGAACCTGACCCGCTCCAGGGCACACTGGCTGCTCCTCAGCCGAGAACATCGGGAAGGGCCAGTGGCCAGTCAGCTCTGGCCCTTCTGGGTAACTGACCTCTCCCTGCCTCCCTTCCCTCCCTGGCCCACTTCCCCACTTCATAACTGGAGTTTTCTCAGAACACCTTTAAAGAAGTTCCTTGCGACTTGGCTTAGGGTTCGCTTCTGGGAGAAAGCAACCATGACAGAAAATGTTAAGAAATGTTAAAAATGTGAATTGTGTTTTGTGTGTAAGCCCCAACTGTGCTTAGGGCTTACTCCTAATGCTGTGCTCAAGGATCACTCCTAGCCGTGCTTGGGGACCATAGGTGTCCTGAGGATATTTGAACCATGTCTGCATGCAAAATAAGTGCATTACCTGCTGTAGTATCCCTCTGTCCCTAAAATTTAAGTTCCTTTTTAGTGAAAACTTTCCCGTAAAAATGATGCATGTTGAAATCAGCAGGTTTACGGCATGCTTTGGCCGACAGACCATCATGACACAAGCCAGGACTTCCTACCCTTCCCTTTCTGTTTTGTTTTCAGTTTCACCCAGGGCTACTCCAGCGGCCATGCAGTGCCAGGGATGAGCTGGGGGGCTCCCTCATGCAAAGTCTGCGCTCCAGCCCTCTGAGTCATCTCTCAAGCCCTCCCCAACCATTTTATTTAGATTTTTACTTTTGGGGGCCACACCCAGTGATACTCAGGGGCTACTCCCAGCTTGGTGCTCAGGGCTTGCTCTTGATAATGTCCAAAGAATGGTGATGCCAGGGACCTGGACCTCCTGCAGTTAAGTCACATGCTCCAGTCATAGGCATGATCTCTTCAGGGGTCCATACACTGCCTACTCCCCACCAGGCCCCCTTTTACTTTTTGTTTTAGGGCCACACTGGGAGTGCTCAGGATTTACTCCCCACTCTGTGCTGTCTCTCGGGTCTCTCTCTCCTTATCACTCAAGAAAAAAAAAAAACATTTGCTAAAGAAAAATGTTGAAGAGTTGGCTGGGGCCAGTGAGAGAGTTCAAGTGGTCAAATCCAGGCCTGGTAGGTGCAAGGCTCTGAGTTTGGGCCCTGGCTCAGCCTAGCCCTGACCCCAGCTCCTCCTGGGTAGCCCTGGCAGCCCTCAGCAAAGCCCCGCCAGGTCCCCGCCAATCCTGGCCCATACTACCAGGCCGAGCATCACAGGGTGTGGTCCAAGGCCCCCTGAGTACTGCTGGGTGTAGCCCTTAAACAACAAAAAATGAGTTGGGTAGGAAAGTTCTAGATGCATAATGCGTAATGCGGTGGCTGGGGGGGGGGGTGCTCAGCTGAAGGAGCAGCCCCTCACCCTGGTTCCCTGCAGCCTCCTGCTCTGAATCCAGCCTGGGCAGCCACCACTCCCGGAAGGGCAAGTCACATGAAGCCCCAGAGGAAGTGCCAGAGCCACCGCGAGCCCACACCGCCCACAGAGGGGCAAGCCCCGGCCTGCTGACCGTGGCTTCCTCGCCATCAGACTCACTGCATCCCCGGCTCTCCCCGGGGCCACGCGTCAGCTGTTATTCTACATGATTTAGCCCAGATCTCCTGGCACCTGCATGCAAGAAAAAGTCCCCAGAGTGTGGGTGTGAGGCGCCAGGGGTGGGGGTGCAGGACACAAATTGCTCCCTTCCCGACACATCAAGTCGAGCCAGATTTCCAGGGAGTCATCCATTCAGTCATCCAAAGTGCTGGCAGATGGCGCTGTCATCCTAGAGCTGCAGAGAGGCGGACACATGGCGGCTGCACTGGCCGGGGATGCCAGACAAGCTAAGGTGAGGGCAGCAGGAGGCCACCTCCAATTGGTGCTTGCAGAGCCTACAGTGTTGTTTGCAGAGCCTGCGCTATTTGTGGTTCCTCGGTTTCTCAGTTGTCACTTCAGGCAACACTGCAGGTACTGGGTTAGAAGGGCAAGAGCCTTAGAACAGAGACAGAGCGGTGGGGATTGCCTCTCTGAGCTGGCCCTGTAGCACCACATATACGAGTTTTGAGCCAACGCTTCAGAGGCTCAGGACTAGCTGCAGGTTCCAGATCTGGTTTCAGAGCAACTTGCAGAAAAATTGGTCAAGGGGGGTGGCTGGAGAGATAGCACAGCAGGGAGGGCACTTGCCTTGCATGTAGCTGACCCAGGTTCAATCTCCAGCATCCCATATGGTCCCCCGAGCACCACCAGGAATGATTCCTGAGTGCAGAGCCAGAAGTAATCCCTGAGTATGGCTGGGTGTGGGGGGGGAGGGGGCGGGCCGGAGAGGGTGGGGAAAAAGGGAAAGGGAGGAGGGAGGGAGGAAAGGGAGAGGGAGGGGAAAAGATGGGAGAGAGAGGGAAGGAGAGAGAGGGAGGGAGAGAGAGGGAGGGAGAGAGGGGGGGCAGAGAGAGAGGAAGGGGGAGAGAGAGGGAGGGAGAAAGAATGAGGAAGGAGGGAGGGAGTGGGGAGGGATGGAGGGAGAGAGAGCAAGAAGGAGCTGGAGAGGAAACACAGGGGTTAAGGTGTTCGGCGAAAATGTAGCCAGGTCCCTGAGCCTGGCATGGCCCCCTTACTCCTCCCAACTAGCCCTAGAAGATGGTTTTGAGGATCAGGGGCATCAGGCAGAATCTCCACCTCTCGAGTAATTAGACAATATCATACTTTATTACAAATATGCTTTAGAACGTTTAAGATTCCTTCACAGATGTGGCTTCATTTGATCTGTCCTTCCTGCAGCCCTGGACGGAAGGCAGGTACTGTCCACCTGTGGGTGCACTGGTGACTGATGAGCTGCTGGAATGATGTACATGGGAAGCCAGCACTGGCAGTATCGTCAACTAGAGAACCTCAAATAACGTTTAAAATAAAATACAAGGAAGGAAGAATCAATAGAAGGGCCCACATCAACTGCAAAGGGGCACTGGGACCCAGACAGCCTTCACATCTGCAGATGACCCAGGAAAGGCGGGTCCCTGTGGGTCAGTGCAGAGGGGTCAGTGCAGAGGAGTGGACGTGGGGGAGGGGGGCCGTGGGTGGTCTCACCTGACTACACCATCAGAGCGAGCCTCCTCAGCCACCCCCACGCCGAGCCGGTGGGTGCAAAGGCCTTTCTGCTCCCCGCATGCTGCTCCTGAGTCAGCTCTCTGGCACTGCCCTGGCATGTCCTGGGCCCCACGCCCAGGCAGCGGGGAGGCACTGGCAGGTGGCCTGAGGAATGCTGCTGCTGTCTAAACACAAGCCAAGTCTCCTCGGGCCCCTTCCCAGCGGCACCCAACAATGTCTGTGCTGGGAGCTGCCACTTGGGGGGACGGTGTCTTGCTGCCCGGACTCTCTGGCACAGGTGGCATTGTCCAGGGGCCGCTACCTCAGGCCAGCGCCTGGGGAGGGACACAGGTGGAAGTCCTCTGCAGAGGCCCGCTGCTGTCCAGAGCCAGGCCTGGGCGTCTGGTCACATCCAGGGAGCGCGGGCGGGCGGGAGGTGCTTTTGGACCGAGAACAGGGAAGCGGAGCCAAGACTCCGGGCCGAAGCTGCCTCAGCTGTTTCTGGGAGTCTGACTCAGAAGCTGCTTCTCAGGAATGTTGAGCACATGGGCACCCTGTCCCTTGCCTAGGCACAAAGGAATGAACAGCTGAAAGGCGGGGGCGGGGGGCTCTACCTTCCTCACTCTTCTCTGACGACATCTCTTCAGAAAGCCCCCCCGCCCCCCAGCCCCAACAGGGCAGGTCAAGGCCAAGTTCTGGATGACCCTGGGCTTCCTTCCTTCCAGGAAGTCGCCCCAAACCAGCAGAGTCTGCCCCGGTCATGATCTGCAGCCACCCCGGTTCCCTCATCAAAGGGCCGTGTCGCCCGTTGCCCAGCACTCTTTCCCTGCCTACTAGAGGTTCTAACCCGCCAGATCCTCTCCCAACCCCGCTGTAGCCTCCTGCTTGCCTCTGGACAGAAGCGAACACAACATTCACCTGCAGAAGTGGCAGAAGGAGGGAGAGACAGCAGCAAGAAGGCCAGCGGTCCGTCACACCCCAAGGCCGAGGAATCTGCTCGCCTTGCCAAGCTGAGCTCCCAGGAGCCTCCAAGAAATAAATAGCAGAAATGTTTTGTGGCGGGGGCCTCCTGGCACGGGTGGGTCCCCAGCACCCACCCCAAACCCAAACCCCCTCCAGTCGGCTGGGAGCTTTGTCTCTCCGAATGTGGACAAACTTTCTTCCCTCTGCTTCCCACCTTTATTTCCTGACTCTAAAGCAGGGATCGAGCAAAAGAGAAAAAATGAGACCCACGGGGAGCCGAGCCCAGCGCAGCTGAGTGCTAATGGTCAGTGCGCGGGTCAGGACAGGAGCAGAGTGTGAGCAGAGCAGGGCACGGGGCGCCACACGCAGCGGATTGGGTGGGCGATTAGAGCCCTGGAAGTGGCCACTACACGCTTGCACCTAACGCCACCAGCAACTTTTACTCTGATGCTAAGTCATGCCAGGTCTAGGAAGCTGATGTTCTCGTGTGTGTGTGTGTGTGTGTGTGTGTGTGTGTGTGTGTGTGTGTGTGTGTGTGTGTGTGTGTGTAAATCCCCCCCCATTGGCTCTCTAAATACGGGCCTACTGCGGCCTCTAGTGGACAAGTAGAATCACTGCCCGTTGGGAGTCAGCCCTCGTTGCCCCCATGGGACCCCAGTTCTCCACTCCTGGGTCCAGGGTGCAGAGCATACGAGAAGGTACCGCCAGTAAGATAATGGCCCATATCAGAACGACACAAGAGCCACCCAACAGACTCATCATCCCCAGAGCGCCCGCGCTGCATGAAGGCTTGGAGGAGGTAGAAAGAAATGTAAAAGCCGAAGCTTCGCCCCTGAGAAGAAGCTTGTGACCTGAAGGAGACGGCACGGCTAAAACTTCTAAAGGCAGATGACAGGTCCAGAATTAGGCACCAAAAATTGTGTGGGCAAGTTCAGAAAATGGGCACAGCCTCACCGTGCCTCTGCTCTCTCATCTGTAAAGTGGGAATAACAGAATTTCTCTTATAGGATTCTGTAAAGATAAAAATAAGAGGTTGAGAGGCTGGAGAGATAGTACAGTGGGGAGGGAGGGCGTCTGCCTTGCATGTGCCCACCCCGAGCTGGCACCCCGGGTGGTCCCCCAAGCCCTGCCAGGAGTAAGCCCTGAGTACAGAGTCAGGAGTAAGCCCTGAGCACTAACAGCTGTGGTCTTCCCCCACCCACCCACCCCCACACACACACAAAGATGCTGAAGAATATATGGCATTATTGTTATTTTATTGTTCCTTCTCAAGCTGTGTTCTTTATAAAAATTGAGAAAGCAAGAAGAGAAAACCGTTCACCTAGTATCACACACAGACAGGTTCTATTAAGATCATCTCATACACTCTTGAGAGTTTTGTTGTTGTCTCCTTGCTTTGAGGGGGACACATCTGGAAGTGCTTGAGGGATCCCCCAGCTCTGTGCTAAGGGGTTTGCTCGAGAGGTGCCGGGAGATCAGGCGATGTTGGGGATCAGATCAGGAGCCCCAGATCAAAGCGTCACACCATCACATTACCCTTTTGAACCCTTCCCATGGCCCCATAACTGATGTTCTGTTTTCTTTTGTTTTTGTTTCTAGCCATACCCAGAGGTGCTCAGGGCTTTTTCTTGGTACTGTGCTCAGGACGCCTCCTGGTGGTATCAGGCTGTAAGGGGTCCTGGAGATCAACCCCCGGTTTGCTGCAGGCAAAGCAAGCGGCCTCGCCTCTGCCCCACGTCTGAGCCCAGAACATATGTCCTTAAGCACATCAGGCATGTTTGCAGACGCATTCTGGAATCGGGGCAAGACCCCAAGATTGACTAGAATCACAAAGACTCTAGAAAGTTGTAAATAAGTCGAACACTCCACCTGTTTCTGAAGCAGCAGCGCAACAGACTCAGGTTGCAGGGGTGCGGCTGTGTTCTGACCAGCCTGCCCGTCTCTCCTGCGCCTGCTTCACCTCCCGCCACAGGAGCCATCGCGCCTTTTTTTTTTTTTTTTTTTTTTTTTGCTTTTTGGGTCACACCCGGCAATGCACAGGGGTTACTCCTGGCTCTGCACTCAGGAATTACCCCTGGTCATGCTCAGGGGACCATATGGGACGCTGGGATTTGAACCCTGGTCGGCCGCGTGCAAGGCAAACGCCCGCTGTGCTATCGCTCCAGCCCCCATCGTGCCTTTCTTGTCCTTCCCACAGGTGGACTTTCAGTCCAGAGAACTCACCTGTGGTTTTCCTTGTTAGATTCTAAGACTGGAAAAAAAAAAGTAAGTTTTTTTTTTCCTTGAAATGTTTTCTTGAAATATTTCTTGAAAACAGAAATGAATGAGTGGAGCTGGCAACTCCAGAAGGGTTACCGTGTTAACTCTGGATTTCTCTCTAGGATAGGGGAAAGGAAATGGGAAACGGATACGCTTATGTGAAGGGGGAAAGAGCCCCTCCCCATGGTGCCACATGTCTGGGGGATGCCGAGAGGACCCCCACACTGAGCGAGACTCAGCCCTGGTACTGAGGCCCTGGACAGCACTTTGCTGTCCCGTGGTGGCAGGGGTGGGGCCAGGCCTGGAGGTTGTTGTTGAGGAAAGGTGTTGACACCCCTGGGGCTCTCCAAGGGGCAGGAAAGACCCCTGAAGGGGAGCTGGCATGGGGGTCACCACTACACAGTGGGGATGAAACCTGAGAAGTGCCTTGATGCAGACGACCCCAAGATCCCTGCCCGGAGACTGACCACCCAGGAGGTAGGACAGGGAAAAAAAAAAAGTCTGGTTCACACCCAGGGTCTGCCCCGCTCCGTGGAGGCCCGAGCGACAGACGAAGATGCCCCAGTTTTATGCCATTTCTCCACACCCTGCTGTCCCCCTGGCCCCCATTTCCCAAATAGCACCTCAGAGTGTGTCCACGCCTCCCTCCTCGCAGTGCTCCCCTCGCTGCCTCCACTGGCCAGAGCCCTCCTCACCCTCTAGCTTCTCCATTTGTCTTTTCTGCATGTCTTGACCTGATTTCTCCCCTTTCGAGGCACTGGGACTTTGCTTTCCACCTGCCCACATGGGTGGGGTGCCGATGGCCCTGACATCTCCATGCGTGGACATCTGGGGGGACGACGTCCCTGCCCTCGTGAGGTCTGGGGTCAGGCAGACGGGTGCGGGTGACAGCCCTGGGCTGTGTGCTCCCGAACAAGTGGTGCATGAAGTCCCCACGCTTGTGGTTATGGTCTGACCTGGCCAGGAGGCCAGGGGCCGGGGCCGAGAATCCAGGGCTCAAGGCCCTGGCCAGGGCCAGGTTTGGTCCCGGCACCCCAGAGGGTGCCCTGAGCTCACTCAGGAGAGATCCCTGAGCACAGCGCCAGGAGTAAGTCCTGAGCACCACCGGGCGTCACCTTAAAACCAACCAACCAAGAGCATAAGGATAATTCTACCGGCATGGAGGAGGGAACATGAGGGGACGCGTGTCCTTGTCTCTTATTCCCCCCTTCCCTCTCCTCCTGCCATGCCCATGTTCCCCCACCCCGAGCACCCGGGGAGCATCTTTATCCCCGGTCTTGCACCAGGAACGCGCTTTACGCAGGTGAGGGCTTCCTCGTTCTTCTATTGGGGCTGGAGCAATAGCACAGCGGCTAGGACATTTGCCTTGCACACAGCCAACCCGGGTTCGATTCCCAGCATCCCATATGGTCTCCCGAGAACCGCCCAGGAGTAATTCCTGAGTGCATGAGCCAGGAGTAACCCCTGTGCATTGCCAGGTGTGACCCAAAAAAAGGGGAGAAAAAAGAGTTTAAAAAAATGTTCTTTTTTTTCTTTTTCTTTTTTGCTTTTTGCAAATCGGCATGAGGGAAGTCAAACTCAGGACGTCCCATGTGCCAGACGGTCCCCTGCCAAGGAGTGATGGCCTTTCCAGAAGGCAGCCATGTCTGAGCCTCAGTTAAAATAATTCTCAGCGGGGCTGGCGCAGTAGCACAGCAGGTAGGGCGTTTGCCTTGCATGCGGCCGACCTGGGTTCAATTCCCAGCATCCCATATGGCCCCCTGAGCACCACCAGGGGTGATTCCTGAGTGCAGAGCCAGGAGTGACCCCTGTGCATTGCCGGGTGTGACCCAACAAAGCAAAATAAATAAATAAATAAATAAATTTAAAAAATAATTCTCAGGGCTGGAGCAATAGTGCAGCAGGGAGAATCAAAGCTGGGAAGTGCCTTGGCCCTGTGCTGTCTCTCTGGTCCCCTTCCTCTGCTCCTTCTAAACTCTGTTGTCCCAGGGAGTCCACACCTCCCGGCTCACAAAGGCCTGAGCCTTGGGGCTAGAGAGAGCACAGCTGACCTGGGTTCAATCCCCAGCAACCCATATGGTCCCCTGAAGCCCACCAGGAATGACCCCTGAGCACAGAGGCAGAAGTTGACCCTGAGCATTACTGAGTATAATTCATACACTTGCAGACAAAAAATTCTCTATTACCCCTCTCCCATTTCTTTGTCCTATTTTTATTTTATTTTTATGGTCAGCAGGGTTCAAGGCTTATTCACCTGGCAGAGCTCAGGAGTCCCGGCCATGCTCAGGACTTACTCCTAGCTCTGTGCCAACGGGTCACTCCTGACTGACTGACTTGGAGCTCAGAGGATCATATGCCATGTCAGGGATTGAACCTGGGTCGACCACGTGCAAGGCATGAGCCTTAAGCCCTGTCCTATTTCTCCTGCCCTGTTCTATTTTCAGAACTTACTCCCATTTCCTCCTAGGCTCACTGCCTGCCTGCAAAAGGCTCTGCATTCCCTGAAGGCGTGAATTTGATAGGGTTGTTTTCTTGTGGGTTTTTTTTGTTTTGTTTTGGGGCCACACCTAGCGTGCTCAGGGCTCTGTGCTCAGGGATCATTCCTGGCCGGCTTGGGGGACCATACGGGATGCTGGGAATGGAGCCCAGATTGGCCATGTGCAAGGTAAACACCCTACCTGCTGTCCTATCATACATTCCCCCCCTCCTCCACCCTGCTATGGGATTGTTTTCTTCTGTTTCCCAAGTGACTAAAACAGAGGGGTATGCAATAAAATGAATGAGGGTCCGCTCTGAGTAAGTGACTGGATACAGGTCTGAGAACTCATTGGGGTAAATCCACACTGGATGTAAGACTCCAGTATAGACCCCAGCTGTGGTCTGGTGGCACATCTGAGCTGCACTGTCCATTTGCTGCCCTGCTGCTCCATGTTTCTCTCTGTCCACTTGCTTTCAATCACACACTTGCAGCTCAAGTACGGACCATTTGCCCTTCGGCAAGCTACTCCGTTATTCTAAATTTCAGTTTCCTCTTCTGTAAAATGGGCTGGATACCTCTACACTTGCAAGGTGGTGAGGAAGGTGATGAAACGAGGTGACTTAAGAAGATGGAGTGTGGCGAGGTCTCCCTCCTGTAACGCCCAAATTGGTTTTTCCCTCTCCAAACAAGTCCCCCCCACCCCATTCCTCTCTTCCCTCTGGGGAGGCGCCCTGTGCACCTCAGATGTGCCCACCAGGGGGCGCGACACGCCGCTCTTCCAGCCCGCAGCCGCGACCTCGCTTCCCCTGGCTTCCCCTCCGACGGCAGCTGTCAGTTCTCTGATGCTCTCTTTCCAGCCCCCACATTTCAACTCCCTGCCCACACCACTTCATTCCGTCTACAAACACTTCCAGAACGCTTACTCTTTGCTCCTGCGTGGTGTCGAGACCGGGAGGAGAAAGATGATCAGGTAGCCTGAGCGCGGGGTCCCCAGTGGGAGCTCTGCCGGGACGCAGGGGTGGGGCGGGAGCGATCAAGCTGCTGGAAAACGGAGGTGACTGAGCTCCCCTGTCAGCCCCCCGCCACCCCCCGCCCTTCACACCCTCAGCCCCAGCTGGAGGGAGATCCACTCAGCCGCACCACTTCACACTCCGCTCCCGAAACGCCCTGAGCCTCTCTCAGCCCCACTCAGCTCCCCTCATAGAAGTGCCCCCCTTCTCCTTTAAAAAAAAAAAAAATCCCAGCCAGGGATTTCATCTGTGGTGCTTGTTTGTTTGTTTTCTTTTTGTGCCACTCCCAGGTTCCCTCGAGCAAAGAATGCAGCCCAGACCCGCCTCTCCCCAGCCCTCACTCAGCCCTTGCTTCTCGGTTCGAGCCCCCTTTGCAGCTCTCAGGCTCGGGAGGGACTCAATTCCACTGAAGACAGAGTACCTCTCTCGGGACACAAAGCATATCAAGCTCCTGCGCATGGTTGTGGTTTTCTGTTTTCCAGAGGAACCCGGGGCCTCTCTTCCTCCTCATTGTCGGGTGATGGCTTATTGAAATGTTTCATGTGCCCTTCTCACCTTGGGCTGGAGAGATGCCACAGGGGAAGGTGTTTGCCTTACATACAACCCACCAGCTTCAATCTCCAGCACTGCATAGAGTCCCCCCTGTCCCCCAGCCACGATTCTCTGAGCACAGAGCCGGAAGTAATCCTTGAACATTGTTGGGTGTGGCTCAGACACCAAAAAGAGAAATGAAAGGAAGAAAATGCCATTCCCATTCCTCCCTATCCCCATCATCTCTGCCTCACCATTTTCAGAGTCTTCAGAAAAAAGCCACGATATTATCAACCTTAATTCTCCAAACTTGCCATCAAGACTCGGAGCTAGAGGGGGCTTCAGGAGATATTAGTCTTGTGGGTTTCAAGCTTATACAAAGCATTGTTTGCTTTTAAAGTCAGAGACTCTTTTCCTTCAACAAAATCTTCTCTAGAGCCCAATATAAGTGTTGAGCAGACATTGTGTCGTGCCCAAGTAACTTGGAGCATCCTCCAGGACGTGGATTAGAAACCCTCAGCAACATGGGGTGATTTCCTTCATTTTCCCAGCTTCCCTGGGGAGCAGAGAATGATTCTTCATTTCTAAGCGCATCAGCCCTGCCTCTGCATATCACACTTTCCTTGCTTTCAACAGCCCCATTTCTCTCAGATCCGAAGAATAATACTTCCAAATGATACTTCCTGAATTCAGGAGGGAAGATTGATTCAGGGGGCCAGTCTGCTGGGAGAAATTTGGGCATTGCCAAAGAGAAAGCTGGGCAGAGTGACAAAGGGTCCCACCCAGCAGCGTCCACTGGGGACTGAGTGGGACACCGATTTCCTGTGTCATTCCCAGTCTCTGAGTGCTGGCACTGCCCAGGGGACCGGCTGCAACCAGAACAGTGCAGCTTGAGGACCCCACGAGGTTGCCATAGATACTGATACGCAGGTTGCTGGTGAACTCATTATTATTTATCTGTATCTTCCCTCTAATTGCTCTGGGGTAGCTGGAAGTTGTGTGGGTGCTACAGTGATAGGGGCCAGGGAGGGGGTATGTGCGAGGGTGTGTGTGTGTGTGTGTGTGTGTGTGTGTGTGTGTGTGTGTGTGTGTGTGTGTGTGTGTGTGTGTGTGTGTGTTTGCGAGCACCAAAGTGTCTACAGGATCCAAATTGCCACCGTGGTCACATCAGAGTCTGGACTGCTGGGAAAAGTAGGGGCAGGGGAGGGTGGGGAGAGAGAGGGAAAGGAAAAAGGAGCGAATTGATTGAGTTTCCTTCTAATGGTGTAAACTGTAATTTTCCACTTTATTCGCATATTTTGCAAAGAGCCAGGCACACACTCTGCAGTTGATAAATATTGTTGAAAGGTAGCTAGTAGATGAGTCATCCCCCAAGGTTTCACCCCAATATTTTTCTCATCTTTTACTCACATACTCAACACCCAGTGCTTTATTGCCCCTATTGAAATAATACTGCAGTTACCCTAAAATTAAAATACACACACACCCCAGCATTGACCCCCTGGCCTCGCTCGCTCGCTCAGCAGGCCCCTGGGGAAAGTCGGGCGGGCGGGCACCCTGATCCTTGTATCCTAGCCTGTGTGTGTCCTGGGCCCTCACTGCTGCCTTCAGGACTAGGAGGTCCAGCGTCAGCATCTGGAATCAGCCACCAAATTATCTTGTGGTCCCTCAAGGGCACAGAGATGGGCGACCAGTCTGGGTGCCCCAAGAGAGTGGGTGAGGGGCCGAAAGTGGTAGTACGGGGGGGGCAAGCACCTGACCTGGGTTCCCTCCCAGCACTCCATATGGCTCCAGCCGGCCAGGAGTAATGCCTGAGCAGGGCAGGGGTGCCCCCCCCTCCAGTTCTTTTCTAATTACTAGACTGTGGGTGAGCTGTTGCGCTTCTGGCAGAAAGGGGCGTGACCACGACTCCAGCCTCACTGTCACCCCCAGGCGAGCTCAGGCTCTAACCTCGCCGCGGGGAGTGGCCTTGCTCCCCCTGGGCCTGACTTCCTGTGGTGTCATCTCAAGCCTTCCCCTCGGCCCCCTCGGCGCCGCTCCCAGATCTGCCTTAAGGCCTCCTCTGGCTACCCCCTCAGCCCCCAAACACCCACCCACCCAGTGCGCACTTTGGTTCTGCGCCCAGGCTGCTGGGGAGGGAGCCGGGCTCCACCCACCCGTCAGCCGACAATGGAGGCCCAACTCCCAGTGGGCGTCCTGCTGTAATCAAGGCTGACGGCAGCCTCTGCTGGGCTCCTCCCGGCCCGGCTGGGGCTGGCCCCTGACTTAGGGGTGCAGGTGCCCTGGCAGGTCAGGAACCGGCCCAGCCCGTTCCTCCTCCACCTAGACAGTTATGAGACTGTCTCCCCATCCTTTGCAGAGGAAGAGGGGGGAGAGTTGGGGGGGGGGACAGAGACACAGAGATACAGAGAGAGGCAGGCTGAGAGCGCCTTCTGCCAGAACCTCCAGGACCCCCTTCACTCCTCAAATATTTCCTGTGGTTCTCGGGCTCAGTCTACAGGTCTACAGTGGCACCCTATTTGAGCAAAACACAAATTGGGGGCTACACCCAGCTGTGCTCAGGGATCATTCCCGGCAGGGCACACCCATCTGGGGTGCCAGGGCTCCAGCCTGGGGCGGCCGTACAAGCACCTTACCTTCTGCACTCTCTCTCTCTGAAGACCCGGGAAAGCAAATATTAAATAATAACAGCGAACGCTAATTAGCACTAGTACTACTCTCAGTGCTTGGCATGATTTATTCCACTTAATTCAACCTGGGGGGACGCTACTTTTATTCCCCCTTGTTTTCAGCTCCGCAGAAAGTGCCTGTGGAGACGCAGCCTCACGCTCCACACAGTGCCCCCGTGGGCACGGAAAGACGAAGTAACTTCATGTCTCCGGCAGCCCCGGGGCAGCGCCATCCAGGCGGGGGTCTGAGCCCCGCTCCCACTCCCGCAGCCAGCACGCGCCCTCTGCAGCGGCGGCGTCACGACGGGCCGTGCGCCGCGGCCGCGAGGACCCCCGCCAGGTGCTCTGCAGCCCGAGGCCCGCCGAGAGCCCGGCCCTCCCTTCCTTCCTGCACCGGCTCGTCCGGCCCCAGCCCCCCACCGGCCTCTTCCCTCCCGCTTCCCCCCGCGCCTGGCGCAGGAAGGCGGCGCCCCCCGCCCCCACCCGCTCGGCCCGGCCCCTGCCTGGGTCTTCCCGATCGCGCCGCGCCGGGAGCGGCTTTTCGGCCGTCGCCCGTCTAGACCGCCGGCTCCCGCGGGCCGGGCTGTGCCCCGCGGCGGCGTCCCGCGGCGCGGTGACCTTGGCCTCCGGGCGCCGGCGGGACCCGCGGGGTCCGGCGGCCGCGGCGGGCCGGGGCGGCGCGCGCGCAGGCCCCTCCCCGGGGCGGGCCGGCGCGGGGGGCGCGCGCGGGGGGCGGGGCGCGGGGGGCGGGCGCGGGGGTGTCCCTCCCTCCCGCCGCCCTCCCGCGCGCCCCGGTAAAGTCTCGCGGTGCTGCCGGGCGCAGCCCCGTCTCCTCCTCTGCTCCCGCGGCCGGCGGCCGTGACTGTGCAGCGACGTGGGCTCGGCTGCGGCGCCAGCATGGCCACCACCGCCACCTGCACCCGCTTCACCGACGACTACCAGCTCTTCGAGGAGCTCGGCAAGTGCGTGCGCCCCCCCGGGCCGCCCGGCCCGCCGCGCCCCCGCCCGGCCCCGCAGCCCCCGGCCCGACCCGCCCGGCCCCGCAGCGCCCGCGGGGCCGCGCTCCGAGTGCGCGTGAGTGTGCGCGCGCGTGTGAGTGTGAGCGCGAGCGCGCGTGCGTGTGTGTGTGTGCGCGTGTGAGTGTGTGCGTGCGTGTGTGAGTGTGTGTGCGCGCGTGTGAGTGTGTTGTGCGTGTGTGCATGTGTGCGTGTGTGTGTGCGTGCGCGCGTGTCGGGGGGTGCGGGGGGATGTGGGGACCCGGCCCCGCCCCCCGCGGCCGCCGCGTCCAGGATCCCGGCCCCGCGGCTGGGCACCGCTGCGGCACCCCCTCCCCCCACCCCTGCAGTGGTCCCGGCGCCGCGCGCCGCAGCCGCCGCATCCCCCTCCCCTCGGCTCGCCGCCGCCCGCCGCCGCAGCCCCCGCCCCGCCCGCCCCCCTCCCCGTTTCCGTCGTCGCCACACGGCCGTGGTGTCCCCCTGGTGGGGGGCTCCGGGGCTCCCCGCACCGTGGGACCCGCGCCCCGCCAGCGTGTGGCGGGAGATTCCAGCCGCACTTTCCGCGCCTTCGCCACCCCCGGGGCGAGGGAGGTTTCTCTCTGCGCGGGGATGCTCCCCCTTCCCCTCCCCTCCATCACCCCCGACCAGGTGCGGCCGGGCTGCGGGGCACAGGGATGCCCTAGACGCAGCAGGTGTGTTTTAAGCATCCCCCTCCCCCCATGGGCAGCCTGAGGTTGGGGCCCCTCGCTCTCCCGGGGACTAGACAGGGAGGTGGAGTGGGTGTTTCTCCAGCGTGGAGCTGCCGCCCCGTTGGGTAGTGTGCGTTAGTTTGAGGGGCGGGCTGGAGAGAGCAGGGGTCCTCAGACCTAATGCGTGTCAGCGCGGCACTCAGCTCTGTTCGTTTCCCAGCTTTTTCCCCCTTCTCCCTCCAGGGGTGCTTTCTCTGTGGTCCGCAGGTGTGTGAAGAAAACCTCCACCCAGGAATATGCAGCGAAAATCATCAATACCAAGAAGTTGTCTGCCCGGGGTGAGTGCACCCAGTCTCAGCGTGGGAGGGGG
Source organism: Sorex araneus (assembly GCF_027595985.1). Lineage (NCBI taxonomy): Eukaryota > Metazoa > Chordata > Mammalia > Eulipotyphla > Soricidae > Sorex > Sorex araneus. The sequence goes on from NC_073304.1 coordinate 117,428,414, forward strand.
CTGGGGGAGGTGGCAGATTGTTCAGGTGCTGGGACTTCATTCGAAGATGCTTCAGGTGTTGGAAATTGGTGCTGGAGCACTTGGGGAAGAGTTGGTGTTTGGGGTGAACTGGCATTTGCCGCCCAGGCCTGAAGCGGTGTGGAGAGCCTGGCAACGCTCAGGTGAGAAGAGAGATGTCAGAAGCGCCTGATGCGGGAGAGAGGGGTGGCAGCACCTCAGGATCCAGGGAGTTCCTGTCTGCCCAGGCGAGGTGGGAGATTGGGAGGCGTCTCGTGTGGTGTGTGGAATGGAGAGCATTTCATTTGGAGCAGTTCCCGTCTCCCGCTTTGGGACAGCTGGGCACCACTCCTGGCCTGTCTGTGGTCGCCCCTGTGGTGAGTCGGGATGGGAATGGCTTCAAGGGAGCAGCTCTGAGAAATCCAGCTCTCTGGTGCCCACCAGGCGGCCGGACAGGCTCCCAGGGACGGGCATCTCCTCTCAGGCTGGCCGTGGAGCAGGCTCCTCCGCGCACAGCCTGCCAGATGAAATTGATTGCTTTTTTGATCAAATTACAAAGTTGTTGGTGCAGAAGCAGTCTCTTCTGGGTGGAGGGGGACGGCTTGGTCTGGAACTCTCTCTCGTGGTGGGGGCTGAGGATGGGAAGGCTCCAGTTCCTGGAGCTGGGATTGTGAGATCTGCTGCCCCAGCCCCTGAGGCTGGGAGGGCCAGGCCCCGTCTTTCACACCTCCAGCTTACACTCCCTGAGCCTAGTATTGGGCGCTTGCCAGGCTCACCTCATCTGATAGTCAGAGACCCAGCAGCGTGTGAAATGCTCTGTGCACGGGGCTGGTGAGTAGAGAGGGGCTGGGTCAGGCCATCGAGGGCTGCGGGGTGTAGCCAAGGGGGAGTCTCGAGGCTGAGGACAGGAATGAGCACTGGGCAATAGGATACACCAGGAGCCCGGCTGAGGCTCTGGGCTACGGCCGGTAATGACCTGGGTGTTTCTGGGTGGAGAGATGTAATAGATGTCCCCAAGCCTCGGGAAGGCTATAAACCGCCACAGAGATGACAGGGGGCTTATGTCACGTTGACAGTTATTAGACCTGTTTTAGCAGGACTGTGCCTGTTTCCTGCCCGTTGGAGGTGGGGGGAGCTCGGCAGCCCCATAAACAGGGCTGGTCTTGCCCACCCAGCCCCCATCTCTTGCTACTGGCTATTAAGTTGATTTATTTGTTGTTTCTTTCTCTCTGGGTACCTTGAGTTGGAGACAATGGTTGCCATAGAGATATGTGGGCAGTCAGATGCCCTCCTCCGGGGGGGGGGGGCAGCTTTGATGAGTGGGGCTGCAAGGTGCAGGCCACACTTGGTGCCCATGCAGCACTGTCCCTGGTGCTTCCGAAACAGAGCTGGTGTCCGGTGTCTCCACTTAATGATGCAATGCTTGGCCGCCCCCATCTGACCCAGGGGAGGCCGGGACAGGCAGCTGGGGGCCCAGCCCCTGAGTGCGGGGGTTGCTGGAGTGGCGACTTGCTAGACCTGCCACTTTTGCTCCTTTCCTTCCTGCTCGAGTTTCTCTGGCCTGTGCGACCATTTCCTGCCCGCACCACCTCTCAATCTCGTCTTATTTTCCCTTTCTTTCCCTGCCCAGACTGAAGGAGGTCTGATTTCGTTTTGATTTTTTTTTTCTCTCTCTCTCTCTCCCCTCCAGAAGAGGATTCTTGTGTAAGATCATATGCCTCAGACAGCTACTCCCCCTCTTTCAAGATGATCATGCCAAGACTGGAGTTTTCTTCGGTGGCTTCTGTGCCAGGTTGATGCTGGGACAGAGACCTGGTGGTGGCTGCTGGGCGCCGATGCCCGCCCGCACAGGGTCAGGAGTGTATGGCAGGCCGGTGGTGTTTGGAAGGGGGGCGTAGGAGGTGTTGTCTTGGAGATGAGGGAGACAGCCAGCGGCTGTGCCGTGGGTGTGGACACGGGGGATGTGAGCTCCTGGAGGGGATCGGGCCAGGGTGCCCACTCTCGGGCGAAGGCTACAGCTTTCCTGTGGCCTCTCAGCTTACTCTGTATATTTTATAAAGGTGCAGCAGCTGGCGCCGGGTTTCACTTGTCGCTGTCTGTCTGTCTAGGGCCCGGCAGGTGTTGGGTTTCTGAGCTGGCACTGCTTGGCCCACCACGGTCACCCCGGAGGTTTTGAAGGGGCTTGATGTTTGCCGAGTCTTCCTGCCTGCTCGCTTGCTTGTGAGTCACTGGACTCAGCTGCCAGCCACAGGGAAGGAAAAAGGGTGTTGAGCCGATTCTCCTTGTCACCCATGGGGAGATGGCCCAGTAGGTGCAGGGCGGATGCCGTCCCCTGGACCCAGCTCCAAGCCTGTCTCTGCTCTGTTGGTCCTTCCCAGGTGGGTGGGCCTGGGGCCCCCATTGGCAGCGGGGCCGTCAGGTCTTGAGTCTGGTGGCTTGGCAGTGGGCACTGTCTTCGTACCTCGTGTGCCATGAAGTCGCCGAGACGCAAATCTCACATGGCTCACTGACTCGGGAGGATCGAGGGGCGTGGAGCGGGGCCTCCGGAGAGCCCCCGGCTCCCAGCTTAGCTCTGCGTGAGGCTGAAGGAGGCATTTAAAATAGGCTTGGATGCAGGAGCTAGTGGGCCAGGTGATGGCAATGATAAGTTGTTATTTTAAGATTTAAGAGCACCCCTCCAAGGAGCCGGAGCCCTTATGTCTTTTTTATTTTTAAATCTTCATATTCCCTTCTTATCTTTATTCATATGCATATAGATTTTCACCTCGTGGAACATAACATTTTCGATCCCACTCCTGCTATATCCAAAGCGTTTTCCCCATATTGCTGCAGTTGAAGGGTAGATGGTCCCTCCTTTTGCATAGTTTAAGATTTATCCTTTTAACAGTCAGCGCCATAAGAAATCTCTTTCTTTGAGCGTCTTATGTGGATTCCAGTAACTGCAGTGGACACTTGACCAAAGGGAAGCTGCGAGCAGCAAGTCCCCCATCTGCTGCAGCGGTCCACCTCAGCATACCCCCCCCGTGTGGAGAAAGTCTATTGATGCTAAGTGTAAACAGGCCTTCCTGTTCTGTGGTCCTAGCAGTTCTGAGTAGGGACCTTATCTGGATGGTTGGTTGTTTTGTTGTGTGTTTTTATTATTTATTTGCTTTTGGGCCACACCCATCGATGCTCAGGGTCCTGGCTCTGCTGTCAGCAGTCACTTGTGGTGAGCCGGGGGACCACATGGGATGCTGGGGATCAAACCCAGGTCAGCCGCACACAAGACAAGCGCCCTCCCCGCTGTGCTGTCTCTCCATCCCTGGTCAGTTGATGTAGTTTTTGGAGACAGACCTCATCAAACCCGGACCTCATGCATCCGAAGCCTGTGCTCTCCTGTGCTTGCTCTGGGCAGGCCCAGAGCAGAATAATGAGCATCAGTGAGCCTGATGCTCACTTAGTCCGTGTTGAATGGACGGTCCAGGGCAGCACGTGGCCAGTCACCATTGCCTTTTGGCTTTAGCTCTTGGGAAACTCAGAGCTAAGTGGCTGGGAGCTTTGTCCCGGGATGCTGCTGGCTTGAACTTCCCAGCTGCTGTCCCTGCGGCCAGGCTATAGGCGCGGCACGACTACTGGAATGACAGAGGAGACTAAAAACTGTTTGGGCAAAGGGCTGGCAGGACATATCGGGGGACACAGCTTAGGCTTCTCGCTTCCCTGCCGCAAATGGCCCTGTGGGACAAAGTTGGGCCTTCCTGGAGGTTAAAGTGAAGATTCCCTTTGGTTCAGAACTGAGGGGGTGAGGGGAGGACCACCAAGGGTCAAGGGGGTTGTAATTGATGGTGCTGAAGGACTTGGCAATTTGGTGGGTGTGATGTGACAGCTTACTTAAGAAGGGGTGTGAAAATGTGCTCCTGGAGCATAGAAAATGGTGCAGATCAGTGTTACCTCAAAGAAAAGGGGAAAAAATGGAAAATAAGGCCTGGGATATAGTTCTCTGTAGAGCCAAGTAGCCGGGAGCCCTGGGTTCAGTCTCCAGCAATGTCCCCACCCCCTAAAAGTTAAAAAAAAAAAAAGGCAGAAAACTGGTTTCTGGGCTCCAGGCATAGAATCTGTGTTTTGCACCATCGCCCTGGAGCGTCTGCTGCACGTGGCCCCCGAGTGTGCTTCTAGAAACACCCAAGAACTCATCAGCCAAGTTGCTGGCTCGGATGCTTTCCCAGACCCCCCTCCCCCCCACCCAGCCTGCTTCTTCGGGCAGTGTGTACCTCGGGCTGCCACCCTCTGCCCGGACTAGGGCTGTGGGGGTTCGTCTGTGTGTGCTCAGGGCTGTGGTTATGGCATGTTGGCTACCAGAAGGGCAAAGACTGTCCCTTTCTGGGTCCAGCTGGCCCTCGGGACTGAAATGGGATCCCCTGGCTGGTGCCAGCTGAACGTCCCCACCCCTTGGTGTTGGCCTGACTAGCCCCCATGACATTTGTGTCCCCTGCAGTATCTCCAAGTGACACTTTCCTGTTAAGGATCTGGGTGAAGTGAGGGGAAGGGAAGGGAAGGGACGGGAGAGTGGGGGGCGGGGTCTGGGGAGCGGTTGGGTGCCTTCTCCCAAGGTGCGGCGGGAGCCTGTTGGCTGCAGTGATGGGCACCCTGCACAGGCAGGACTCAAGCCTCGCTGTGGACTAGGATGGCCGAGGAAGCCGAAGCCCATGGGCTTGTCTCTGTGCCGGTGCTTATACCCAGGTGACCACCACCTGCCCGCCTTCGCAGCCCAGAGTAGGGCCACAGCGGCAGGTGGTCCCGGCTCAGGCTCGGGCCTCCGCTTGCTCTGCTCCCTGGGCCGAGCAGCCGCCTCTCAAGGCCAGGCTGAAATCCTAGAGGTGAGTGGCCGGCCCAGCACGCAGGCTGGACGCGGTCATGGGTGTGGCGACTCCGGCCCCGTCTGCCCGCCGCTGCTCTTTGAACAGCCTTGGCAGGCCAGCAACGGCCTGATCCCATGGGTGCCAAAAGGGTGGTGACAGGAAGAGATGGGCACTTTGCACCTCTGGAGTGCTTCTCGGCAGAAGCTCTTTATCATCTGCCTCAACCAGACGGATCTGCTCCCAAGCAGTGGGGAAACTGAGGCACCGATGTCCGGTTCACTGATTTGAGCACTTCTTGTATTGTGTCTTGCCCTGTTCGGACTCCAGCAGCCTCGGACTGGTCTTGCGCGAGAGCCCCCCACTTTTAAAGATTTGCGGGGAGGGTTAGGGGCTTGCTTTGCACACAGCTGACCCCAGATTAAATTCATAGCTGTGGGTTTAGTCCCCTGTGCTCTGCCAGGTGTGATCCCAAAACCACATAATAAAACCATGAAACACAGGTTGGGGGCATTTTGTCCAGAAATGAGTCCTGCTCCGCCACCCTCACCCCTGCACCTCAGCCCAGAACACTAGAGCGTGCAGAACAGCCCATCCTTTCTGCCCATTGAGCCCCTCTCTGGGGTGCAGCCCCCCTTGTAGTGGGCTGCCCCCTGACACTCCCCCCACACCAGGTCGGCATGGGGCCCTATCAGCACGGCAGCTTCCCATCTGCTCCCCTCTTCCTCCTCCCTCTTTCCCTCCCCCCTGCTTGCCGCTGCCCTGGGAGGAGCTATTTTTAGGGGCTGCTTCCTGGGATGTTTTACTTGGGGCTGGTTACCATGAAGGAAATGTCACCAAAACAGTGGGCAAAGGCTGCCGGCACCCAGCGGCTTGCCAGGGGGCATGGAGCCATATCGGCTGACCCCGTCCGGGGCAGAGCCCAGCCTTCTTGGGGTTGGCGAGTGACCCCCTGGGGATTCACTGCACTGACTGTTGGGGAGATCTCTCCATGGGGCACTCTTGTTTGGGGGCCACTCTAGTGATGCCCAGGGCTTGCTCCTGGCTCTGCACTCAGGAATCACTCCTGACAGTGCTGGGGGACCATATGGGAAGCCGGGGATTCAGCCCGGATCAGCTATCCACTGTACTATCTCTGAGCCTTCCTCCCCCCCTCCCTGCCCACTCCACACTTCTTAGCACTTCTCCCTTCTTCTCCCAGTCAGAGCTTCTTGGAAGTTCCGGAGGCTGGACCAGGGCTCGGGGCTTTTGTGTATTGGACTCTGAATGGCTGGAGGTAGGTCTGACGAGAAGGGCAGCAGGCTGGGGCATAGGACAGGGCCTTGGAGTCCACTGGGACACTTCCAGGCTCTGGCCGTTGTGTTCCCAACCTCCCAACTTTCCACTCTCCCGAGTGTCTGAGTGAGGCCCCTGCCCTTACCTGGCAAATGAGTGCGCCCTTAACGGGAGACGCTTCGCTTTTGTTTTATGGCTTGTTGGGGCCACACCTGGCTGTGTCAGGGACTTGCTCCTGGCTCTGTGCTCAGAAACCAGTCCTGGCAGGACTCTTGGGACCATCTGAGGTGCCAGGGATCGAGCGGGGGTCAGCCACAGGTGAGGCAAACACCTAAGTCCCTGTACTGTGTCCAACCCAGATTTGTTTGTGAGGGTTTTTTTGTTTGTCTTGGTTTTGCGCCAGACCTGCTGGTGCTCTGGGCTTGTTCCTGGCCCTGTGCTCAGGAGAGTGGGGTGAGGGACAGTGCTGCAAGGACAGGTCTGCTTCTGGGCAGCTGGAGAATGTGGGTGAAGGACCCCTCATTCCTGTCCTGCCCGGGGCTCTGCCCTGCAGTGTGGTGCTGCTCGGGGAGAAGGCGGGAGTGCAAGGAGGGGCACAGTGGGCATCTGCAGTTAGGAAGCTTCTCACGATCCAGGCCAGGGCTGCAGGTCCGAGCCCTGGACATGCCCCATGCAGTGCCCAGCGTCTCCTAGAGACGGGAAGTTGTGGAGGTCCTCCTCGCCAGTGAGGGTCTGTGACCCTCGCCAAGCCGTAAGTTTAGGGGGCTGCAGGACCTGCTGGGCACTGGCGTTTGTGGTTTTAGAGACATGCCAGTGGTGCAGCAGGGCTGTCCCTGCAGGGGGCCCCTGCACCCCCAGCCCTGACGGGGAAGGAGAGTGCATCTGCAGCAGCTGCTCCCCGAGCCCAGGGGAGCCCTCGGCGCACCCCTTTGCCTGGCTGTGCTGTCTCCACGCTGCCTGGCTCCTCCTTGCTGCCCTCCCTGGCGCCCGGGTTAGGTCTAGAAGCACTTTAGGAGGCAGCCAAGACCTTCCAGGACCCCCATGTCCTGACCCAACTCTGCCTCGGCGGGCAGGTCCCCAAGAGCAGCCCCTTCTGTTTTCTGCCCCCCTCTGCTCTCGGGGGGACCTTGCAGCAAGCTGTGGTTGGTGCCGGGCGGGCCGGCGGCTGGGCCTCTCCATGGCAGCCGGCAGGAAGTGGCTCCTGTCAGACGGGAAGTGGGGGGGCTGAGCCGGGAGGGGGTGGGGACGAGCCCGAGCTGAGGTGGGTGGGCAGAGGGGTCAGCATCAGAAGGCCTGAGCTGTTCTGTGGGTGTAGTGGGCTGGGTGGTGACGGGGCGGGGGAGGAAAGGTGGGGTGTCTGAGGAAACATGCACCCCACAGGATGCAGGGATGGGCGTGGCCTTGTCCTTTGGGGTCCTGGAGGCTGCTCTTCACCCGTTTGTGCCTGGACCCCGACTGCCGCTGGGGTGGGGGGACCCTGGCCTCTGCCCAGGCCTGGACACAGGATGGGACACCTACAAGGAAGGGGATAGGGTGACAGCTGGGGAAGGAGGGTGCAGGTCAGCTGTGCATGGCCGCAGGAGAGGGCTATCCAGAAACCATGTGCAGCTGCTGCTGGATGGCGGCTGGGCAGGAAGAGGGACCCGCAGGCAGGGGTGCTGGGGGGAAGAAGAGGGACCTGCGGGCAGGGGTGCTGGGGGGGGAAGAGGGACCCTCGGGCAGGGGTGCTGTGGGGAGGAAGAGGGACCTGCGGGCAGGAGTGCTGGGGGGAAGAGGAACCCACGGGCAGGGGTGCTGGGGGGAAGAGGGACCCGCAGGCAGGGGTGCTGGGGGGAAGAGGGACCTGTGGGAGGATGATGGGGAGGAAGAGGGAGGAATGCCAGTTGCTGGCCTTCATGTGCCGCTGTGCGAGGGGCACTCGCCCCTGGAAGGGTGCAGTCAGGTCAGGGGCTGTGCCAGGGGTCCGTGTCTGCCCTGGTTTGGGAGCAGAGCGGGTCTGTCAGGGTCCGGGGTGGGGGTTGCAGAGGCCTCGTTCTGTTCCTGGGCCGGGGTGGCCACCTGTTTTAGGCGACTGTATTGAACCCACTGTGTTTTCTCCTGGGGGTCTTTGATCAAATGCCATCGCCTCCTCAGAGCTGCCCCTGCCCGTCCCCGTTAGCTCATGAGTCCTGCTTCTCTGCTCTGCCGTGCTCTTGCTGTGACATCTTCTGTGTCATCTGCGTCCATGCCATTCCCAACCCAGCCCTCCTGGTAGGGGGCACGTGAGAGAGTTGGAGGACCCCCTTCTCTTCCATCTCCCCCTTCCCATCCCCCTCCTATCTCCATCCCATCCTCTTTCTGTCCCATTCCATTTATCTCATCCCATTCCCTTTCCATCCCCTCCCCATCCTATTTCATCCCCCATCCTCATCCCATCTCCTTCCCTTCTCCATTCCATCCCCTTCCCGTCTCTGTCCCATTCCCATTCCATCCCCATCCCAGCCCATCCCAAGAATTGTGTTTTGAATGCAGTTTGGCTTACTCACTGTTGCTTGTTTTGGGGCCACACCTGGCACTGCTCAGGCCTACTCCTGTCTCTGCGCTCAGGAGTCACTCCTGGTGGGCTTGGGGACCGTGTGAGATTCCAGAATCTAACAGGCTCTCGAGTGCAAGGCAAGTGTCCTCCCCACTGACCTGTCACTCTGGGCCCTGGTTTTCTCTTTCGGTGGTGGTGGTTTAGCCTCGGTGCTTGTGGAACCACATGGAGCTCAAACCCCAATCACGTCGAGGCTCCATTTCTTGAGCTCCGAGGCCAACCCCCGCGCGGCAGGGCTGACCCAGGTGGCTGTGCTCATGGCCTGACTCCCTGACTTGGGGGCTGCAGGTGTTGCCTGGGGTTCCGAGGAGAAGCCGCAGGGCTCAGCTCCTTGGAGTGAGTGTTGAGCTGAGCAGCTGACCTGGGCCCTCTGGGCAGCCCCCTTGAGGGGCTGGAGCTGCCTCTGACTCTTCCCCGGCTCTGAGTCACCGGTAAGGCCAGCGCACCCTTATTTTTAGTGCTGTTGCTGTTGTGGGGCTGTAACCGTTAGCCAGTAAGAGACTTAAGGGAGGAGATAAACATTAATCTCCGGGCCTTCCCCTCGGCTGCCACCTCCGCATTGCTCGAAGCTATTCTGCACCTGCCTGGGCAGCCGGAGCTGGAGGGTGGGGTGCAGAGGGGTGCGTGGTCAGAGCCGAGGCTGGAGGCTGGCGGCATCGGTCAGTCCATCGACTTCCGGCTTCCATCTGGGTCAGACGAGGGGCTTCAGGCTGAACGGCTTGGCTGCTATGGGCCAGCCCCAGGACTGGGGGCATGGGAGACTCACTTTTTCCGCCGGCATCTGGAAGACTCAGGTCGCAGCGGGCGTGAGGGGTGCCCCTGCCTCAGCATCCCCACTTTCCGGCAGTCCCTGGGACTCGGCTGCGGGAGGGCACGATCCTGGTCCAGGGTCCTACGAACCCGAGGGTGACCCAGATCTTTGAGTCACTGGGCTGGATTATCTGGGCAGCTACATTAATCTCGGCGTGTCGCCATAGCCTCAGTCTCACTGAGTAGGACTGTAGTTAGCAGGCACGTGTGGAGAGAGTGCAGACACACCTTCTCATCCCTCACTGCTCACTCTGAGCTGCAGTAGGTCCCTTCTCTGGGCCTCAGTTTCATCACCTGTGAAGTGGGCTGTTTGCAGGTTCTGTTGTTTGAGGTTGAGGTTCGGGTGCGGAATTCCCCATCAAGGATGCTTGATGTGAAGGCATCTGCCTGGGGTTGGAGAGGTAACTGGGCTTTGTCTGCTCGGCTCCCTAACTTCCCGTGTGCATTTGTGGTGTGAGGTGGGGAAAGGGGGCGTGCAGCTCACACCCCACCAGCCATCCGTGCAACCTGAGCAGGTTGGTTTTGTTGTTGTTTGGAGACTAGACCTGGTGGTGCTCAGGGCTAAGACCTGGTAGGGCTTGGGGGACCATACGGGGTGTTGGGAATGGAACCCAGGTCTGCCGCATCAAGGCAATCGCCCTACTCTTGTTGAGGAGGGGAGAGCTTGGGGCACACCCGGCCAGTACGCAGGGGCTATGCCCAGATTGGTCCTGGGCACTAGGAGTTGCTCCCGACTGTCTTCAGGAACATGCATTGCTGGGACCGACTTATGGTCAGTGGGTGCGGGGCACGCACCTTAACCCTGTGCTGTCTCTCCAGCCCCTGCGTTCTCTTTTTGAAGGGCCATTGTCCCTGTCAGGGATGGAAGGATGCTGAGCAGCTCCCATCCTTCCCGCAGCTTTGGGAAGGATGAAGCAGGAAGCCAGACCTCTGCCTGGCACAGAGCAAACACTCGTTGTGACCGCGGCTGTTGCTCCTGCTGATCACTCTTCCTGCTGTTGGTGGGCTGTTCTGCCGTTGATCTCCCTCACATCTTGTGGAAGGCGCAGAGGGGGGGCTTTGGGGAGACAGGAGGGAGAAGAGCGTCACTGCAGAACAGAGGAGGAGGGGGAGGAGGAGGAGAAGGGGTGGCTTTGGGCTGGGTTCCTCCATGTCCCATGAGCCGAGAGGACGTCGGCAGCCAGGCTTCTCTTGGTCCTGCTGAGCCTCTGCCTTCCTGGACCGCTTGTTGGATCCAGGAACTTGGAATTTGGTTGTTTCACTTCAGTGGAGCAGCTCCAGGAACTTTTTGCCAAGCTGCTGAGCTTGCTTCAGCAATTGGCCAGTGGGGTCCTGATTTCTGTGAAGTGGACATGGTCCTGGCACCCACTGGGGTGTTGTGGGGGATGAATGAAAAAAATTTATCGCCCTGTGCATAGGTTTCCCGGTTAGCTGTTACTTTGATTTAAATACCATCTTTCCTTGGCTGTTGTGCGATGGGTGAAAGATGGAGCTCCTCCATGTTAGCTGCTACTTTATTTCAGATACTGTTTTTACCACTGTGGCTTTCTCAGGAGGCTGGGTAGGCCATCCCCCGCCCTGCCAGAGCCCTGGCAGCCCCTCCCACACCCCAAAGTCCCGCCATGCCTCTAGCCCTGCTCCCCAATATTCTGGATTTTCCAGAGCACACAGCTGCAAACGCAGCCACACAACAGCTCAATATCTTCAAACTACAATACTGGCAGTCTGGCAGTAGCACACCAGATTGGATGGGATGTAACATAGAAGTTAAACAATCTCGACTAACAAAAACAGTAACACAGAAGGCTTAACTTGTAACAACAGCTCAGTAAACCCCCAGAAAAGGATTTAATGTCCCCATGGTGAGATGCAAAAATTTTCACAAATTTTCCTCTGTGAAATATTTTTTGATCATTCCATTAGCCATTTAGTGGTAACAAGCAATGTAAAATAAGTTGTTGTGGACCTGCTGCTGGGGCAGGCGTGGGTGTTTGGAAAATGGAGACAAGGGTGGAGGGAAGGTGACAGTAGTGGTGGAATTGGTGTGGAATATGAACGCCTGGGACAAATCATTGTGAACGGTTTTGTAAACCACAGTGGTTAAAGTGTGTGTGTGGGGGGGGAGAAGAAATCTCTTGAAATCTAAAAGGATAATAATAATAAAAATAAATAAATGCCATCTTTACTCCGGTGTTGTGGAGATGAATGAAAAGATGTATTGAGACAGTAACAGTTGGAAATGATCATGCTGGACAAGAACTGACTGTTGAAAGTCCTTAAAAGAATATACATGATAACCTTTCAGTGTTCAGTGTCTGTATTGCAAACCACAGTGGTGGAAAGGAGAGAGAGAGAGAGGCAGGCTGGGTGGAGCTCGGGGTGATGGTGGGGGAACCTGGGGACACTGGTGCTGGGAAATGTACACTGGTGGGGGGATGGGCGTTGGAACACTGTGACTGAAACCCTATCATGAACAGCTTTGTAAGGGTCTATCTCACATTGATTCAACTAAAAAAAAATTTTTAAAATAGAAAAAAATTTTTCTACTGAGGCTCAAGAGATAGTCCAGTGGGTAAGGAACTTGCCTTGCATATGACCGAAGCGGGCTCTATCCCCAACACCCTGGTGGTCCCCAAACCCCTCCAGAAGCCCTTAACACTACCAGATTGGGGTGGGGGTGGCCTAACCTTACTCCTCCAAATAATAAGGATAAAAAGATTGAAAACAAGGGTTTCATTTGGTTCAAGAGAAAAGCGAAGAGGAGCGTATCGCCGCGTGCAGGAATGTCCGTGCCTGCGCCTGTTTATCTTTAGCAGCGTCTTCATCACCGCATCCTGGTCTCTGCAGCAGGGCTGGGAAAGATGCCGTGTGGCACCTGCTCAGGAAACCGTGCTCTCGCTTCACGTCCCTCACCCAGCGGGCTCTGCTGTGGTGTCGGGAACGGCCCGGGAGTCAGAGCCCAGCACAGCCAGGTGTTTCCTCCTCTGGAGAAAGGGGTCCTGGCCTTTGTCCAGCTGCTGAAGCCCCTGAGTGTGCAGGGAATCAGAGCTGCCAGGGGCTGCAGGCAGGCTGGCTGGCTAATAGCTTTTCTTCCTTCTGTATCTAGATCACCAGAAGCTAGAACGTGAGGCCCGGATATGCCGACTTCTGAAACATCCCAACATTGGTAAGTGCCCGTGCACGGGGACGCGGGGAAGGCAGTGGGCAGCTGCTCTTGTGGCAGGAGCCCCTCTTGGTCTTGGGGCTTGGTTCGCTGCATCTTTTGTCTTTGCCCCAGCAGGAGAAGAGTTGTGTCCTGCCCAAAGCCCGGGCACCGTTCTCATGTCAGGACCTGAGTGTGTCCACCCCGCCATGCGGCCAGGGCCGAGAGTGAGGTGTCTGAGTTGGCTGTGTTCCTGTGTGGTTGAGCTCTGGGCTGACCCTGCTGGGCCCTCCCCAGGGACCCTCCCAGGGTGATTGGGTTCAAGTTTTATGTCAGGACTTGGGGTTTTGCTCCGTGCCGGTGGCTTGCACACTCTGGGGGTTTCCATGCCGCTCCTGTTTGATTTCCCAGAGTTGGGAAAGCAAAACTGGCTTCCCGTCTGGCTCCCCAGGGTGGGAGTAGCTGGGGCCACTCGGATGGAGGAGGGAAAAAAGAATCCAGTAGAGAAGCAGAAGGGTTTCTCGCGGCTCTCCGTGATGTGGGGCTGTCCGACGGCCTGAGCAGCTTTGCCTGCCACAGCTCACTCTGGCTCCGTCCTGCATTGTTCAGCTGAAAAACGCCTTTGCCAAAAGCATTGGCCCCAATTTGGAGCTGCTCCGCGGGGACAGACACGGGGCTCGCCATGGTGTCAACCCGGTCTCGACTGGAGGCTGCCCGGCCCGAGCACCTCTGAGGTTTTCCCTGAAAGGCCTGAGTCATCACAAAGAACAACACGTGCTCCGTGCTCCTCGGGCCTGGCCTAAATAGCCTGGCTCCTATGGCGCCCCGGAGGCCGCTGCTCTGCTCGGCTGGTGGCCAGGCCCAGGAGGCGACTGGCCGCGGTGAGACCCTTCCTCCCGCCTGGCCAGCTCCTGCCTACGGTCGCCGAGGTCATCCCCCGGCCCAAGGGGAGCGGAGCGGCAGCTGGGTGGTAACCAGAACTGCAGCCATGCAGGGCTTTATAGATCCTAATCGGCAGCTTGGGTTACACGAGGAGCAGATTGCCACAGCCCGCCCGGTGCTGGAGGTTCTCTGCAGCCAACACCTCTCAGCAGGTCTCTGCAGTGAGGCCCCTGCAGGCAGCGTGGGGTCCCCAGCCTGTGTGGCTGGGGGGTGGGAGCCGCCTGCCACCATCTCCATAGCGGCCACGCCCCCAGGCTCATTCCGTTTTTACCAGCTCTGTGGGCGGAGAACATTTTTTATGACATTTTTTATGATTTGCCAATATTGGCAAATGAGATTTCACTTTTTTTTTTTTTTTTGAGAAACAAAAAATGTCTGGTCTTCTAGGCCAGAAGACCTGGCACCGTGTGTGGCTAGAAAGCTGCAGGGCCTGGTCACGTGGCCACCCACTTAGTCTGCGGGCCTCAGACCCTGCCACGCCTGGGATGGCTCGGGGCCCACACGGGCCCTGTTGGCTCGGGAGCCTGGGACCTGAACCCAGAGCGTCAGGACAAGAAGCAAAAAAAAGTCTGGGGTCGCTGCAACTCGGAGGGCACAGATGCGTTTGTGCTCCAGCACTGGGCTCCAGCTTTGGGGCAGGGAACTTGCTCTCCTTCTGCATCCGTGGCTGGTCATCGTGCAGGGAGGAGTGATGAAGGAGGCAGAAGCAGCACCTGTGGAGAGAGGGCCTGCTGGACCCCCAGAGGGTCCTGGTGAAGCGTCTGGAAAAGGCTCCAGTGGGAGTCTAGTGGTCAGGAGGTGTGAGGCTCACGTCTGTTCTAGAAATGGAATCGATGCTTATTCGCCTTTCAGGCTTTACTTGGTTTGAAGACTCTTCTCGTGGGCTGCCCGCAGTGCGGAAGTCTTGATGCGGGACTTTGGCCACGGCCAACTGCTTCCTCGGGAGGGAGACCTTGGACCCAGGCTGTGGGCCGGCTGCATGCACATTGTCCACAGGTGCGGCCTCGCCCCTGCTTCCATTCCAGCACTTCTGCCAGGTCCTGGGAGTGTCTTGACGCCATATTCTGGGGCCTGGGGGCAGGGAAAGGGGAGGAAGGGTCAGGTCTGTGCCAGGAGTGACCCGGCTTCCAGGAGAAATTGGGTCTTCTGAGGCGATGACAGAGCTGTGGGTGTCCACGGACCCTGACCCGGCTCATGACAAGAGATGAGGCAGTCTGTGTCCCCTGGTTTACTGTCCAGTCAGGGGGACAGTAAACCCCTGAGGACCCTTGAGGACCCACCAGGGCGGGGGAGTGGGGGTAGAGCGCCCCGCGCAGCCTCTGCGATGCTTGAATTCCGAAGGAAGTGTGAGGCAAGGCGCCCTCGATCCCCTCATAGACTCTTTCGCAGGGGTTAAGGCCAGTTGGAAGAGTGACATCTAATGCACACGCAGGGATCTAGTGAGGTGTCAGGGTTAGGTTCCCTGATGGTAGCAAATGTGCTGGGTTGGGCAGGGGGGCTGTAATGCCGTGGGCCCAGGGGGTGTGGGAGTTCTCTAGCCTCGCTTTTGCTGTGAACCAGCAGCTCACTGCCCTAAAGCACACACATGGAAAAAAGAAGCAGGCCCGTGTGTCAGGCACTTACACTGCAGAACGGAGCGCAGCCCCGGGAGAGCCGGGTGCAGGGCCCAGAGGCCACGGTGCTAATGGCCCGAAGCCTGCCCGGAGCGTGTGCTCCCTGGGCTCCATGCGCTGCCCGCGCTGCCTTCCCCTGACAGGCGGCTCTGTCCTCCCTTCCCGCCCTGTCTGGCGCCTTGCTTTGGGGCAGCGCATCTCAGACATCTCTGTGGCGCTTGCCAGTCACGGTGGAATCAAGCGAAACTTCACATTCTGCCGCCCAAGTCAGGGCTGAGCTTGGGCCGCCTCCGCCTGCCCCAGGTGTGGCCACACTGCAGCCACGGACACTGCCTCAGGTCCGAGTGTGGCATTCGCTGGTTTAGTAACGCAGGCACCAGCGTTGTCTCGCCCTCCCCCTTGGGGCTGTCATCAGAGCTTCTTCGTGAAATTGTTGTGAACTGGTTCAGTGAACCAAGGGCCTAGGAACTCGGGGAGATGATAGAAATGGAGATCACAGCTCCCAGAGTGACGGCGTTCTACCCCCCCACACCCCGCCGCAGCTTGGGACCAGAGCCCATTCTGCAGTCGGTAAGTGCAGCACCAGCCCATCGACAGGAGACACAGGGACTGGAATGGCTGGGCAGCACCCAGCCAGGCCGCCTGCTCAGCCACTGATGGGTCCCTGGGACCTCCCTCCTGACACCGGCACAGGCGCTTCTTGTAATGACAGCTCAGTGCTGTTTGAGGACCAGGACCTGTTAGTTTAAAAACCACAGCATATTGTTGGGGCTGAGGGAATGCAAATGAGGGAAAGGCACTTACCTTGTCGGCGACTCCCATGGCCATGGGCCTGGGTTCAAATTCCGGCCCCAGCAGCGGTCACACCCGAGCACCTCCAGGGGTAGCTTCTGGTGACACTAACACCCCTGCCCCCAAGATTAGAAAATCTGTGGCATATTGTTGGGTGATTTGAGTTTTTTGTTGGTTTTATTATTATTATTATTATTATTATTATTATTATTATTATTATTATTATTATTATTATTGCTGCGGCAGCCTTACCTGGTAGCGTTCAGGGACCACCACAACCAGTTGGTGGGGTGTGGCAGGGCCGCACTTAGGCCAGGATGGAACCAAGGGGATCCCTTGGGGGTCACTCCTGGCTCCTTGTCGGGTGGGTTTCGTTTTGGTTTGGTTTGGGGGCCACACCTGATGATGCTTAGGGCTCACTCCTGGCCCTGTGCACAGGGATCACTCCAGACAGACTTGGGGGTCCACCTGCGGCACTGGGGATCAAACCTGGGCCAGCCGCGTGCACAACAAACACCTTAACCCCTGTAGTGTCTCTCTGGCCCCTGCTGGTGGTTCTTAGAGTCCTGGGAGTAGAGTCTCCTGGGCATCGGGGTTGGTGGTGCAGCCTTGAAAGAACACTGACGAGGCTGACTGCTGGGATGCGGTGAACCAGCCCTCTCTAGCTCGCTGACCGCAGACTGGTGTGGCTCTCCTCCGTGCTCCTGCGTACTGGGCGGGGGCAGGCCAGAGCCTCTTTCCCTCAGGGTCCCACGCTGCCCCGCGGTGCAGGTGTGGGGTTCACCTCTGGCTTTCACGGGAGTGTGGTGGTCAGGCCTGCTTCGGGGAGCGCCTTGTGGGTGTGGAGTGGGTTGCCCCTGGCAGGGGTGTTGGGGGGCAGGCCTCAGGGAGGCCAGAGAGAAGGGACTCCCTGGCCGGCCTTTCTGCGCCTCCAGACAGTGGTTTGTCTGGTTTGTCGGCATCAGATCTCAGTTCTGTCATTCTTGGGCCGTGCGGCCAGTGTCTCAGCACCCCACGCGCGCACACACACACACACACGCACACACACAGGGTCGGCAGTGCATGCAGTTGTTTTCGGCGCAGGGTCTAGTGTGAAGAGATGGTTGCACAATGCGTGGCCAGTGGGCCTTGGGTCCCTCCTGTGTCCAGGCTGCCCAGGAGGTGCGGGCTCAAGACTTCTCTGGATTGAGGCCTTTGCTGATCTTTGCACCCTGGGCTGGGGCTTCGAGGATCTGGGACCGTCCCCTCCCCTCTCTGCACTACATCACCCCGGGGCGCACAGCCCTGCAGGTCTGGGGTTTCGTGTCCTGGGAGGGACAGGTGCTGGCCATGCGTCTGAGCACGGGCCTGGGGGACTCCGCTTGCTGCCCAGTTCCCAGCCCTACTGTCTTGGGCTGGGGGCTCCCTGGCAGGGGCGGCAAAACACACCACTGGGCCTGAGTCCTACTGAACCGCCCGCCACCGTTTGTCACTGCCCTAACGAAGCTGCTCTTTAGCTTCTGGGACAGCTGGTTTCCAGGGAATTATTTGTATTACACACTTTAATGCTTTTTAATAGCAAATTTTTAATTAAATGGAAAGTCCTTTTGGAAGCGAGGGAGAAGCAGCTGTGGTAGGGCTCAGCGTGAGGCACCGGCTTAGGCCAGAGAAGCACATGGGGCTGGGGGTGACGGGGCCTTGGGGGTGTCTGCTTGAGTGTGCCTGGGCTTGTTAACGGGGGACACAGGTCTGGCTGAAGTGCCCCCCAGTCCTGCAGGTCCAGAGAAACGTGAGTCTGTTTGCCCCAGGACAGAAAACAAATGGCTGGGTCCGGAGCCATAGTACAGCGGGGAGGGCACTTGCCTTGCATACGGCCAACCCGGGTTCGATCTCTGGTATCCCTTACGGTCCCCTGAGTCCCACCAGGAGTAATTCCTGAGTGCAGAGCCAGTAGTAACTGAGCATCTCCGGGTGTGACCCTGCTCCCCCAGTCCCCAGCAGAGAAACAACAGAAGAAAGCAAATGCCTGGAGAAGGGATGCAGAAGCCTGACCTGCTGGGAAGCTGCAGACACGCTGGGTCTGGGGGGGACTTGGGGCTCAGCAGCGAAAGGGAACAGGTGCTCAGCCTGGCCCCAGCATTGGCGGGTCAGCCCTGCGCAGCGAGATCCTCTCAGGTCTGTTCCTGGGGTATCCAGAGGCTGTCACGGGGTGGTCGGCAGCTTGACTGGCTTACCAGGGCAGAGTCGGGCAAGTCTTCTATACCCACATGCACACATGTGTACACAGACACACATACCCCTGTGTTCCCACACACACGCACAGTCCCTTCAGTGTTTCCCCCACACACTGCTGCCTTCCCAGTGGTCACTCGGGCTCTCCTGCCCCGTGGTGTGGTTTGTGACCCTCTCCATCTGTGTTTTTCTGTCGTTTGAGGGTGAGACTCCCAAGCTGCTCTTGGCGGGCCCCAGGGCCACTTCTGATGGCACTTGGCCCACCAGGTATTCAGTGCTCGGCCCCATGTGCTGAGAAGAAAACAGGGTCCCACACGGGCCTCCCCCATGCCGGCTCCTGGCCTCCCCTCGTGTTCTCATTGGAAGTAGAAGCGTGACCCCGTCTGGGCCCGTGGACCAGAGCCACAGGACAGGACAGAGCGTTTGTCTTGCATGCAGCCAACCCAGCTTCAATCCTCAGCATCGCCAAGGTGATCCCTGAGCACTGAATCAGGAGTCAGTCCTGCGTACCATCAGGTGTGGCTTCTAAGCCACAAACAGACAAAATTGGGTTCACAACTTGCCCCACATTCTCTTCGCCCTTTGGGAAGAGGGTTCATTCCCTGGGCCTGGCATCCCTTCGGGCAGGTGCCATGGTGCCGGTGTGTCAGACTCCTGGGCGGCTCTCAGGCTGCTGAGTCCCACCACCCAGTGGGAGACGCTGGCACTGCAGGCCTCCGTGACCCCTGACACTGCACACTGTCCCTGAGCACTGCTGGGCGAGCAAACCAGCAGACAGACAAGTCCCGTCTCCGGGCCCCGGGCCTGGCGTTGTTAGAAAATACTAGGAAGGGGCTGGAGCGATAGCACAACGGGGAGGGCGTTTGCCTTGCACGCAGCTGACTCGGGTTCAATTCCCAGCATCCCATATGGTCCCCTGAGCACCACCAGGAGTAATTCCTGAGTGCATGAGCCAGGAGTAACCTCTGAGCATCACTGAGTGTGACCCAAAAAGAAAAAATAAAAGAAGAAAATACTAGGAAAAGGCTGTATCGGGATCTCAGCAGCGGGGACCCGGTGCTGACCTCATACGACCCAGTGTCCTGTCTTCCTCGCCCCCCTGCCCTCCCGGCACGTCTGCAGCCCCCTCACGCCCATGCGCTCTGTCCTGCCGGGGTGCCCTGGGTGCTCTCCGGGAAGTGTCTGCCACATGCAGGGCATCCAGGACCACCCTTGCTGCTGTTTCCCCACAAACCCCCTCCTGCTTTCTCGTCTGTCTGAAGCAGGCAGTGACGGCTGGAAGCTCAGCCCAGTGGTCCCTATGTGGCGGGGCCGTCCCAGGAGCAGAATCCAGCGACGACGGGGCGGGCTGGGGGCACGGGGGGCTGGCAAGAGCCCGACTCTGCTGACGCGGTCTGTGTCCTCTCCTGCAGTGCGTCTCCATGACAGTATTTCTGAAGAAGGGTTCCACTACCTCGTGTTTGACCTGTAAGTGCCAGGATCTCAGGGTCTGGAGGGGTAGGGAGCGGGGGGCTCCCTGTGTGGGCCTGGGGGAAAGCTCTGGATTTGACTTCCTGTGGTGAGGGCGGAGAGCAGGGTGTGTCCCTCCCCCGCCCACCAGCTCCGGGCCTCAGCTCCTGCGCTTGCGTCCCGCCGCAGGCTTGGGCCTCGCTGTCCTCTGGCTCCCCATCATTGTCCTTAGAGGGAAGCTGACTGCCGGGTCGGCGTGTCCGTTGAAATTCTGGGAAGGCGAAGGGAGCTTTTATGAGTCACAAAATGGGCTCCAGGCGGTCTCTCCTCGCCAGTGCTGTGCCTCAGACCGTCAGAGTGGCTCTTGGTCTTCTCGCTCCTGTTAGCCTCCACCTCACACACTGTTCTGGCCACCGCCCCTGTGCCCGTCTCCGTGTCCGTTTGAGTGCGGCCGGGGGGCTTCCCCGGGCTTCTGCACCTTCATCCTGGCCCGAGTTGCTAACCCCGTGTGTTAGGGAAACATGCAGAAGCAAGGGCGGGCTCGGGCAGCCCAGGGAGAGACCCCGAGCCTTGAGACAGAGCCTGCACCGGGCTCCTCAGACACTCTTCCCCAGGCTGGCCTCTGAGCCTCTGAGCCTCTGAGCCTTGCGCCTGGTTCTTGCAGGGTAACTGGCGGGGAGCTGTTCGAAGACATCGTGGCCAGAGAGTACTACAGCGAGGCTGACGCCAGGTGAGGCCGGGGCCTCGGGTTCAGGCGTGAGTCGTGGCTCTGCGTCTGTTTGAATCGCCTGGGGAGGAGCACAAGAGCGCTTGTCTGTGCAGAGATTCTGCAAATCTGGACTGGGGGTGGGGGGCCCTTCTGTGGCCGTGATCATGAGTCAGAAGTGATAGCACAGCAGATAAGGCATTTGCCATGCACACAGCCAGTCCTGGTTTGATCCCGGCACCCCATATGGTTCCCCAGCCCCCGCCGGAGTGATCCCTGAGCCGAACCAGGAGTAAGCCCTGAGCACTACTGGTTGTGACTCACGGTCAATAAATAAAGAATTCTCAGATAAAGAGTTTTTTTGCAGAGGCCAGAGCGATAGTGCAGTGGGTAGGGCAGACTCAGGTTTGATCCCCAGCACCACGTATGGTCCCTCGAGCCTGCCAGGAGGAGTAAGCCCTGAGCAGAGCTGGGTGAGGCCCAAAATAAAAAACTTCTGTTGTAATGTTCTTACAAGTGTCCTTTCATTTCGCCCCAGAAATGGTCTTTTCCCTTCCCAGGAGCACCCGCAGGGGCCCTTCTGCCTCCTGCGATACCCCGTGCTGCATGTGGCTCGGCCGCCGGGGAGACTTAATGATGGTCCTGAAGGGGCAGACACGTGTGGGCCCCTGACCAGCAGAGCTCGGCCCGCAGTGCCGGCAGCGGTGGCCGCTGAGGCTCCGTCCCTGCCGGTCCCCCTCCCTCTCTGCCGCTCTCTTGGCCTGGCCTTCCTGCCTCAGCGCCTCCCTCAGTCCCCAGCTTTCTCTCGGGGTGAGGTGCCCTGTCGCCCCGCTTTTCCTCGTCCGCTGCAGTGCCTGTGGCTGGCTGGCGCTGGAGAGAGGAGCACGGCTCCCTCACAGATTTCCCAACGCTGGGACGCCAGTGTTTGCTGATCCACTTCAGATGCTCCAGCCTGGGGAGGAATGTCCAAGTGGGGCGCTGGATTCCAGTGCCAGCAGGGGAGAACGGGGGCTGCTGCGGGAGCCTGGCGGGGAGGCGGGAGAGCGGGGTGACTGCACCAGTGGGCTTGGCCGGCACTGCTGGGACACTTCGCACTTTTGCCATTTTTGGCCAGAAGGTTCTCCCTGCGAGCCAGGCTCGTTCTAATTATACATTTCTGTGGAGACTCGCTCTTGAGCTCAGTCGCGGAGGCTCGTTGGCCAGCTGTGGGGCTGGGTCCCCAAGGGAGGCCTAGTGACCATCTCCGGCCCGCGCTCACCACTAAGTGCCCAGCGCCGCTTGGAGCCCATCTGGGGGTGCTGGACGGTCTGAGACCACCTGCGGGGGCTTCCACAGACAGGGCTCTGGTGGGTCCACACTGCTGCTCTTGAGGTCAGAGCATCTGGGTCGTCTTTTAGTTTGGTGGCCGCCTCTCCGAGCCCAGCACAGGAGAGCTTGAGCAGTAGCCCTGGCGCGTCCCCTGGCAGACCATCAGCACCCACCTCCTCTGTTGGCATCACCTGCAGTGTCTCCTGGGCATAAAATTATTCCTGTTTTTTCTTTCTTGGTTTTGGGCCACACCCAGCAGCACTCAGGACTTACTCCTGGCTCTGCACTCAGGGATCACTCCTGGTGGGGCTCCGGGGACCCTGTGGGTTGCCAGGGATCAGACCCGGGTCTGCGGGGTATAAGGCAAGTGCCCTACCCAGTGTGCTCTATCGCTCCGGCCCCTGTCCCTCATTTTTCACTGCTCTCGAGAACCAGCCCTTGGGCTGCCGAGTATGATTCTGGCAAGGCAGAGGGCCTGAGGCAGGAAGCAACCGTCAGAACTGGGTCGGACTTGGTCTTTCCCAGTATAAAATCCTCTTAGGACAGGTTTATTCCTGCCTCGGGCATGTGGCAGAGGTCTATGGAGGGTCTCGGGTCTTGGTTTCCTTGATATCTCCCGCAAGCTTCTTCTCCAGGAATGGGTGTGTGTGTATGTGTCTGTGTCTCTGTGTGTCTGTGTGTGCGCGTGTGCATGTCTGTGTCTGTGTGTCTGTGCTGGAGTTGGGGGTGAAGAGAGAGAAAGGTGTGGGATGGTGTTTCTCAGAAGTCTGGAAACAGACTGGAGGTGTCACACCTCTGCAGCCCACGGGTGTGCGGCTGGCTCAGTTCTAACTGCAGGAAACACTGGAGAAATCACTTAACCTGCCTGCGCCTCAGTTTCCTCATCTGTGGGACCCTGTGATGCCCAAGTCTGCGGCTCCAGGGTGCTCCATGATTCTCTGAGCACTTGTCATCCCACGGTTCAGGTTCTCATCTGCAGTATGCGTCGTGGAGGAGGCGGTTGACTCTGCATTGACGTCTCTCTTCCTCTCACCCCTGCAGCCACTGTATACATCAGATTCTGGAGAGTGTTAACCACATCCACCAGCATGACATCGTCCACCGGGACCTCAAGGTAGGAGCGCCCCTGGCTCCCCGCCAGCAGCCTCCGGTTTGTGAATTGTTGGCGCCACCTGGTGTCGATTGCTGGTACTGCGAGGGCCCACTTGGGGTTGCTGGCTGGTGCCTCACGGGGGTCCTCCCTCTCCCTTCTGCAGCCCGAGAACCTGCTGCTG
Organism: Sorex araneus; assembly: GCF_027595985.1. Classification (NCBI taxonomy): domain Eukaryota; kingdom Metazoa; phylum Chordata; class Mammalia; order Eulipotyphla; family Soricidae; genus Sorex; species Sorex araneus. Next base: position 117,451,340 of record NC_073304.1, read on the forward strand.
GCAAGTAAATGCAAGGGTGCTGCTGTCAAACTGGCTGACTTTGGCCTGGCCATTGAAGTGCAGGGAGAGCAACAGGCTTGGTTTGGTAAGGGCGACCTGTCTTCCTGCAATGTCGCCCCACCCTTCCTCCTCCTCCGGATCTGCCTTCCTCTCTCAGAACCGGAAGCCAGACCCAAATGGTCCTGGCCTGCTCGGAAGGAGACTGAAGGCGGGGAGGATGCAGAGCTCCCCTGGGCCCTGGCCCCGTGTGCCCTGGGAGTCCTGAGTGCAGCTGCTTTCTGCGCTGTCTTCACTGCCCCAGGGGAGGGGGGGTCCGCGTGGGCGTGCAGGCTGGCCCTCTGAATGCACACTGCCCTGGTGCTCTCAGCAGAGCAGTGGGAGCGAGAGGCGGCAGGGGTGAGGTGGGGCGGGGACTGTTATGGATTCCAGGAGGGAGAAAGTGGGTTCAGTGCACCTCTGCCCTCTCTTCTGCAGGCTTTGCTGGCACCCCAGGTTACTTGTCCCCCGAGGTGTTGAGGAAAGATCCCTATGGAAAACCTGTGGATATCTGGGCCTGCGGTAAGCCCACGCCACACCCAGCTTTGCGGTGATCAGGGCCCCCGATTCTAGGGATGGCGAGGAAGGAAGCGGCATTCATTGCTCATCCTGGTGTGTGAGATGCAGGGTCAGCTGCCGGGCCTGGGATGCTCATTCCCATCACACTCTCCTCCCGACTGAGGTGCTTCCTCCACTCAGTCCTGTCCGTGTCCTTATTATTTTTAGTTTTGGGGCCACACCTGGTGGTGCTCAGGGCTTATCCTGGCCCTGTATCCGCACCCAGGGATCCCTCCTGGCGGGCAACCCTTTGGGATGCCAGAGATAGAACCTGGATCAGCTGCATGCAAGGCAAGCCCCTGCCCACTAACTGTTCCTCCAGCCTCCACGGTCACGTCCTTCTAAAGAGCATCTGTCCACACCTTGGAGAACAGGAGGCACCTGAGAAGTGTCTGTTAAGCCAGGGTGACGAGAGCAGAGCAGCCCGGGAGGGGCACGATGCCCGCTCCTGCCTCTGAGCCCCAGGGGCGTTCCCTGACTGACCGCAGTGACCTGGATTCTGTCTCCCAGGGGTCATCCTGTACATCCTCCTCGTGGGCTACCCCCCCTTCTGGGATGAGGATCAACACAAGCTCTACCAGCAGATCAAGGCCGGAGCCTATGACGTAAGGACGTGTTTGCACCTGCTCTGAGCTCCCTCCACCGAGACAGAGGGGCAGCTTTGAGAACGGGGGTGGGCATGCTGCTCTCAGCTCTGGCATCCCGCGTCTGCAGGGAGCAGTGCAGCGATGCTCAGGGGCACTCCTGCCTTGCACGGGGTGTTTGGGACCAAGGCCAGCACCCTCCCCACTCTGTTACCTGTTTCCTCCCCCGAGAGGCGGAGCCGACAGCAGAGGATGCCGGGGTCTGCTTCCTGTGCCGTGCGGATGTCCTGGCCTTGCTAATTACGCTGTTTCTGTCCCCTGGTGCCCCCTGCCACCCCCGTCTTCAAGTCAGCGCAGGCATAGGGGTCCCTGGGACTTCGCCCGCTCCGCTGGGCAGCATTAGGCTACCCAGAGTAGCCCAGTTCCGAGGCACTGGGGCAGAGGCAGAGCCTGTGGGGGGGGTGAGAGGCGCACCCACCCACCTCCCACTCTGTTCCCGCTCCCTAGTTCCCGTCCCCCGAGTGGGACACGGTGACTCCAGAAGCCAAGAATTTGATCAATCAGATGCTGACCATCAACCCCGCCAAGCGCATCACCGCCGACCAGGCTCTCAAGCACCCTTGGGTCTGCGTAAGTGTCACGGAGATGATGGTGTCGCCTTCTATGGAGGCGCCCCGCTCTCCCTCTCTTCTAAATCCAGGTGACGTTGGTCTGTAGGACTGTGATTCTGGGTCTATAGGCTCTTGCTTCTTCAGATGTTCGTGGTCACTCTGTGGCCACCAGCCAGTCGCCAGCATTGTGCCACCATGGTCCATTAGGCCTCGCTTACCTCCTTTCAGAGAAAACAGGAAGCTAGCACCGAAGTGCTAGTCCAGTGGGTAAAAGCATTTGCCTGGCATGCGGCCAATCCTGATTTGATCCCCAGCATCCCACATAGGGTCCCCCGAGTCCGCCAGGAGTAATTCCTGAGTCAGAGCCAGTTGTAATCCCTGAGCATTGTTGGGTGTGGGCCCCCCAAAACCAAAGCAGTTCCAGGATCACCTTCCTGGATTTCTAGCGAGTTGGTGGGCGCCTTGCGGAGGGCCAGTGGCCGCTGCTTGTGGCAGGCTGAGACTTGTGGGAGAGGGCCCAGGCCACCCTGCAGGCACTCGTACGGCAGCTCTGAGAGCAGGCAGAGCCCAGCGGGAGCTGGCAGCGGGCAGCAGACACTCTCCTCTCTGCACTCAGTCCTCGAAGTGAGACCCAGTTGGAAGGGGAGCCTCGTGTGGCTGTGTGTGGAGCTGATGAGGGTCAACACGATTTTTCTGTGCGATTCTGCAAAGCAACAGTTTCTCCAGCGGGGAGGAAGGCCTGCCGCTCATTCCCTCCTCCCCCCATACACACACACCCAGCCCGCTGTTCCTCTGTCCTTCTCGTGCTTAGTGAAAGCCTCTTTGATGCTGGCCCCCTGTGAGTCTGCTGGAGGCACAGAGATGAATGAGGCATCGACCTTCCCCTGCGGGCATGTGGGGCGACAGGCACTCCCGGCTGTGTCTGAGCACACAGGAATTCCTCCCGTCCCCGGTGAGCAGTGTGGTGCCTGAGGGCTGCGTAGAGGAGGTGACTTCTGGTTTTGTTGTCTTTTTGGTTTGGGATCCACACCTGGCAGTGCTCAGGGGTTACTTCTGACTCTGTGCTCAGGGATCATTCCTGGCAGACTTGAGGGACCATATGGGTGGCAAGGATTGAACCAGTATTGGTCACACGTAAGGCAAATGTGGGAGGATGGGTACACAGGGTTAGCACCTGTGTACTCTGGCCCCAAGGAAGTGACTTCTGACCTAGTCCTTGGCCTGAGTGTCCTGGGAAGATGGTGTGAGGGCAGCGGTCAGTGTGGTCCAGGGCCATGGAAGATTGTGGTAAGTCTAAGAAGAGTGAAGTCATTCGGCCAGAGATGAAGATAAGATGCAGGAATCTGGGGCTGGAGCAGTGGAACAGCAGGTAGGGCACATGCCACTCTGCAGAGCCAGGAGTAAGTGTGGCCAGGTGTGGCCCCCAAACAGAACAGCTGCAGGAATATCAGAGACTGAAAGCGAAAGATGGAATGGTAAAGAAGTTGTGCCTCTGAGTTTGGATTTTCCTCTGAAAGTATAGGGAAGCATTTCAGGATTTTTTTTTTCTTTTTGGGTCACACCCAGTAATGCTCAGGTTACTCCTGGCTTTGCACTCAGGAATTACTCCTGGTGGTGCTAGGGTGCTTGGGGGACCATATGGGATGTCGGGGATTGAACCTGGGTTAGCTGCGTGCAAGACAAACACCCTACCCGCTGTATTATCGCTCCGGCCCCCATTTCAGGGCTTTAAAGAAGGAGTGGAGTTTGCAATTAAGGGCATCACTTGGGAAGCTGTGTGAACAATGTTTCTGGAGAGGTCAGCAGTGGAGGCAGTGGACTCCAGAAGCTGTGTGATTGTCCGTGCACGAGCAGATGAGGCCGTCCACACATGTGGGCTCGCGTCTGTGCTGGTCAGACCCACTATGGGCGTCTGTTGCTTCACTCGAAGCAGAAATGGCCCCGGAGCAGCAGCACTTAGTGACAGGGAGAGTTGAAGGAAGCAGTGGAGGGGACTGGGAATGAGAACCGTCCTGAGGGGGAGCAGAGCGGAAGCGCCTAGGAAACGGGGGTCTCATTAAGGAAGCCTGTGCAGTCAGGCTGTGGAAGTGTAAGGGTGGAAAAGAATCCTCTGCTCAGGCCAATTTGAGGCCCTGTTTCATCGAGCAAGGCCATGGTGTGAGAGGAGTTTGAAGCCTGTAAGAAGGAAGGGGGGCAGGGCAGTGATGGGAATAGGAAATGGTGCTGTTGTTTTCCTTCCTTTGTTTTGGGGCCACATCCTGCAATGCTCAAGGGCTACTCCTGGCTCTGCACTCAAGAATCACTCCTGGCACAGTGCTCAGGAGGTTGGGGATGCATATGGGGCCCTGGGATTGAACCCAGGTTGGCCCTGTGCAAGGCAAGCGCCCTGCCCACTGGACTATCTCTCTGGCCCCAGGTGTGGTACTATTTAAATATTTGTTTATTTTGTGGTTTGGGTTCACACCCAGCAATGTTCAGGGGATACTCCTGGCTCTGCACTCCAAAATGACTCCTGGCAGTGCTGGGCCGGGGTGGGGGGTGGGGGGGGTGGGAGACCATATGGGTCGGCCTGCATCTTACCCACTGTGCTATCTCTCCAGTCCCAGGTGTATGTGGGGGCAGCGGTGCTTGCCTTGCATGTAGCTGGCCCAGATTTAATCCCCGGCATCCGTATGATCCCCTGAACCCTGCCAGGGAGTCATCCCTGGGTGCAGAGCCAGGAGTCAGCCCCAAGTACTGCCAGTGTGCCCCCACCAACAAAAAAATGAGGTTTAACATACTGGGTAATTAAGGAAACGAAGGTGGTTAAGCTTTGGTTGGCTCAAAGAGAAGGAGGGCTCCGGACCCCAGGCTCCCGGGTGAAGAAGCCACAGAGACCAGGGTTAAGGATCAGCTCTCAGGTACAGGCCAGAGCTGACGTTTTTAGGGAGTTGCTCGTTTGTCTCTGGGAAATTCTGCCTTGGAGGAGGGAGTCACAGAAGACTCGGGGCTGTTTGATTGTTGCTTAGCAACCAGTGTAGAAAGTGGGCGAGGACAGAGGCTTGTGACCTGCGATTGTGGGTCCAGACTAGAAGTTGAAAGATAAACTTTCTTCAGCAGGCTGGCTAAGGAGGGCTATGAAAGTGGTCACTCAAGAATGAGAAATGGTGGGGAAAAAGAAGCTGGGAAATAGCGCCTGAGACATAGTACAGCGGTCAGGGCACTTTGCAAGCAGCTGACCCAGGTTCGATCTCCAGCACCGCATATGGTCCCCTGAACCCTGCCAGGGAGTGATTCCCTGAGCACAGAACCAGGAGTAGCTCCTCGGTGCCATCTTGTATAGTCCAAACACTCCCTCCACAAAAAGAAAAGAAAGAATTTGGAGACATGCTGCGGACAGGGCTTGTGGCTCAGTGGAAAGACAGACGCGTGCACGTGTCCCGTGCATCTCAGTAGCCCCGAGGACATCCCTGTGTTAGGGTACTATTTATTAATGGGTGCTTGTATTGATGACCCTGAGTCATCAGAGAAATGTCCACCATGTCCAGTAGACACAGTTTAAGGAAGAAGTTAGCAGTGATCGTTGAAGGGAGATGCACTGGACAGACGGACCCTGCAGGGCACAGCTCCTGCGTCCCGGAGCACAGCTTCACTCAGGAGCTTCGGCCCGCTGGTCGGCCTCTGGAGCTCTGCAGGTGCTCGGTTGGGTCAGGGGGGCCTGCTAGAGGCCCCGTCACCGGGACACACTCTCCCATCCCGGCTTCCGCCTCCCAGAGGACGAGTGCGCAGTCCCGTGCCCTGCGTCCAGCTCTGGTGACAGGTGACGTGCTCATCTCCAGCATCTGTCCTGGCCTTGAATCGCTCTAGACTTATTTTTGGATGTAGGACCTCATTTTCTCTCCTTGGGAGCCATGCTGCGGTGACCAAACGTAAGACCCTTGGTGCCAGGTGAGGGGTCGAGGAGGTGTCCAGGGCCTCACGGCCTTGTCCATTTATCTCCCTTCCAGCAACGGTCCACGGTGGCATCCATGATGCACCGCCAGGAGACGGTGGAGTGTCTGCGCAAGTTCAACGCACGGAGAAAACTGAAGGTGAGTCTTCCCTCCCGGGCCGCTGGCACCCTCAGAGCAGGCTGGAGGGGGTCAGAGCTGTAGGACAGCAGGTAAGGGGTTTGCCCTGTGCACAGCCAGACCAGGCTCCATCCCTGGTATCCCCTCTGGTCCCCGAGCACTGCCAGGAATCATCTCTGAGAGCCAGGAGTGAGCCCTGAGCTACACCAGGTGTAGCGCCCCCAAAACCAAAATAAAATCAGTCTTTAGCTGTGAGCCCTGCCTGGCCGCAGGAAGTAGCGCCGTCCCTCGGGGCTGAGTGGGCAGGTCGGTCAAACTGGCGGCTTCGGGGGCTCTGCTGCGTTCACAGCCCCTCTTCTCTCCCCAGGGTGCCATCCTCACCACCATGCTTGTCTCCAGGAACTTCTCAGGTATGTTTTCCCAGGCGTGCACTCGAGTCTACCCAGGTGAGTGGGTCTGATGGGGGCATCACCCTCCTGGGCCCTGCCAGCACGCGGAGGGCATTCGAGGAGTTTCAGGCACCTGAGGACCCTGTTTCGAGGGGCTGCGGCTGCGGCTTCAGGATGGGCTTTCAGCCTGAGTTCATACTGATGAGTCCCGCATCCTCGAACCTCTCCAGACGCAGCCCGCCCAGCCTCCCTTTGGATTCTTCTCGGGTTCTCCGAAGACCCTCAGCCCTGGAGGAGTTGAGGCCGTTTCTAGGGTGCGGGGGAGAGAGACAGGCTGTGGAGTGGCTCTGCTCAGTGGCTGCCATTGGTCTGTCCACTACGTGCGGTTCTCTGCTTGGCTGTGTCCACGTGGCCTGAGCAGCAGGAGTTACTCCAGCTGCCCAAACCTTCAGCAGCGACTGCCTAAGTGCTGTGACATCGAGGCTGAGAGTGAAGCCGACGGCAGACGAGGGGAGGGGACTCGCTCACGTTCACACGGGCAGTCGGGACCGTTGGGTGCCGCCATCCGTCCACCATTGGACTTGACCTTTCTTTTTACGATGCAAGACACTCCACCTGCCCCTTCCCATCCTTTCCGTTGTTGTTTGCCCTCAGTTGGGAAATGCAGTGATTTTCCATGAGTCTCGGCAGTTCGTAACCAGAGAGAGATTTCTTCCCAGCTTGCCTGTCCCTGGGTCTCCGTCCCTCTAACTCGCAGCTGTTTTGGTCCAAGCCCTCTCCCCCCATTCTCCTAACCAGACTCCCTCCCTGCTTTCCTCCTGCACTGCCGTGGACGGGGGGCTTGTGCGGGAGCGCTTGGGTAGACATGGCTCCCTAGAGCTTGAGCACTCACAGCTCGTCCGTCCATCCGTCCATGCTGGTTCCAGGTAACCCCGAGGCGGCCATGGGGGAGAGGACCTGGGGCCCAGGTGAGAGTCAGGACAGTGTCCCACCTCACACCCATGCGTCCGAACCCGGCGGGCAGTGAGCCCGGGGTCCCTCGCACGCTGTGAGCGGCGTGGTGGCGCCTGGCTGCTCGTGTCAGACGGAGCTGTGTGGCCCCGATGGTGCTTCTGCCTCAGTTCGCGAGTGTTTCTGAGGACTCGGGAGCTGTGTCTCCCTGCTCTGAGGGGAGTGCGCACAGGCGGCTGCTTCTCTCCCTCAGCCTGGGAGTTTTTTGGTTTTGGTTTTGATTTTGGTTTTTATTGCCTGGGAAATGTGCCTCAAGCCCAGACCTCCGGCCTTCACCTCAGCCTCATTGTCCTAGATTCAGGAACGGCGGCTCTGTGAGGACTCGCCCCGAAGTCCCTTTTCCCCTTGTGTCCAGGCCCCTATGGCCAGCCCAGGGTGCTCCCTTCCAGTGCTCGGACAGAGAAAAACGGTGTCTGTCTGCGGCGCCTCGCGAAGGCCGTGGGTGCAGTCAGGGAGAAGGCACCTTTCCCGAGGGGCTCGGCTGCTTTCTGAATCCAGCCCAGATGCGGGGTCCTGTCAGCCCTGTGCTGCAGAGGTGCTGGCGAGGTCAGGGCTCCCCTAGCCCCCGTCTCCCCCCTCAGAACCGCGCGTGGTGCCAGCCAAGAGGGAGAGCCCCGTGCTGCCTCTGAGGCGCTGGGGGACACGGCCTGTCAGTGAGCTTAGCTTGGCGGCCTCTCCCAGAGGACAGGACTGTCCTTGGCTCGGGCTCGCTGACTGATGCCCCTCAGAGGGGAAGATGGGAGAGACGCGCTTAGTTCCCCCAGCCTCAGAAGGGGCTGAGCCCCGCCGGTCCCCTCCGGCTCGCCTGCTCCTGGCGCGGCCGCCTCGGCTCCCGCGGGCTTGGCGGGCTTGGCTGGGCGGCCAGCCGGGCTTGCTCCTGCTTGGCGGCGCTGTGCACTGAGACTGTGTCCCCTCAGTTGGCAGGCAGAGCTCCGCCCCCGCCTCGCCTGCCGCGAGCGCCGCCGGCCTGGCCGGGCAAGGTACGTGGCATGAGACCTCCCCGCCCGCCTGTGCCAGTCCCCCGCGCATGCCAGGCCCCCTCACCAGGGAGGCGAGTCCCGTGCTTGCGGGCTGACGGGGCATGCCGCACGGACCACCTAACTTGGCATCCGCGAGCACACGGTGTCCCGGAGCCCCCGCCCCTAACCAGCCGTGCATGCTGGGCGCCTGCCAGCTCTCAGGGGCACAGTGGCCTGGGGACACAGGGCTGGGCACTAGGATTCTCCTAGGCCCCAGAGCTGCTCTGCGGTAAGGCTGGGGCTGACGGGGCCCCCAGATACAAGCCCCGGGGTCAGTGCTCAGGCCAAGCCTCGGCAGCTTTGGGGGAGCCCCCCCAAAAAACAAAGGAGGCCACGGCCCTCAGAAGGATGGCGCCTCCAGGCTGGAGTGATAGCACAGCGGGTAGGGCATTTGCCTTGCACGCGGCCGACCCGGGTTCGATTCCCAGCATCCCATATGGTCCCCTGAGCACTGCCAGGAGTAATTCCTGAGTGCAGAGCCTGGAGTGACCCCTGTGCATTGCCGGGTGTGACCCAAAAAGAAAAAAAGACAAAAGAAGGATGGAGCCTAGCACCACAGCCTCCCGCTCGGAAGGGCCATAGGGAAGGGGCACGAGCCGCAGAGCTGGCAGCCCTGAGTTTGGATCAGGCAAATGCCCCCGGCTCTCCTGGCTCCCAAGGGGCGAGCAAGCGCCTCTCTCCACCCTGCCTGGCAGAGCCAGCTCATTTCCTGGGAGCTGGGTTAAAAAAAAAAAAAAAAGAAAATCCTAACATCAGGACCCCACGCCAGTCTCCCGAGGGCAGGCAGCAGAGGCATTTTTGTTGCTCTTGCTGGGGTATTTTTCCTCTTTCCAAGTGATTTTAAAGGAGAGCTGGAGTGCAGAACTCGGGTGCTCCACACCCTTCTCACAGGAGGCGGCGGACATTGTAGCAGCCCGGCAGGGGGTACGTGCGTCTCACGTCCACCCCTCTTGACCGGAGCTAAGACCATTTGGGGGGCTGCAGGGGCAGGACTTCCCCGCCCCTGTCACCTGGGAGAGATGGCACCCAGCCTGCATAGGAAAGGCCACTCGCAGGGGAGTGTGGCGGCAGAGTCGGGGTGACACTTAACACTGAGCACTTGCTATGTGCTGAGCACTGTGCTTGGTGCCCTTCCTGCATGATCCCACAGACTTCCAGCACTCCCCACTGACCAAGGCCCCATTCCATCCCATTTGGTAGCTAGGAATTAACTGAGGTTCAGAGAGGTTCAGCAGTTCACTCAAGTCACACAGCTAGCAGGCAGGGGAACCAAGACACCAACCCTGCGAAGACCACGGGGATGAGGCATTTGGGTGGGTCGCGCTGCCCCGTGTGTTCCCCCGAGCCCCCACCGGCTGTCTCCCATCGCCCTGCGGCCTCTGTGCCGGCAGGCGCCACAGTGATCCCTGCACGGAGCTGCCCCTGTGCCTGTCGGAACACCCCTGGCGGCCAGGACGCCGCGAGCCTGGGGAAGGTCTGCCCCCGGCGGGACCCTCCTGCAAGGTGGTCTTGGTCTGTCTGTGTCGTCTGTCTTCACGCCTGGTCTCCTTCGTGCACTGTGACATTCTTGTTTCTTGAGAACACTCGGAGATGTCTTGCATCCTTCCAGCTTGGCCGTCCCGAGACCCTCCGTGGCATCTTGGGAGGGAGCGCGCCCCTCCCCCATCCCCAGGTGGCTGCGTCTGGACACGTGGTTCCCCCCTCGTCGGCACACTGTGTCCCTGTTTCTGCTCAGTCCGGTTCAGTCTTGGGGGGCGGGGGTGTGCCCTGCAGATTCAGTGCTGCTTAAGGTGTCTTTCTTGCTTTGTGGGGCCACTTGGAGGGGCCTCTTCCTGGGGCTGCCGGAGCCCATGGCCGGCGCCATCCCGCCAGACTGCAGGTTGGGGAGAGGCTCCCTGCACGAGGCTTGATTTTCTTCTTTGTTTTTCACAGCTGCCAAAAGCCTATTGAATAAGAAGTCAGATGGTGGCGTCAAGGTAGGTGGCTCTGCCCCCACTCCTGCCCCACCCCCTCCCCGCACCCCTGCAGTCCCACCTTCGCCTCGACACCCTGTTCTTCCCACCTTCCCTGGGCACCTTCCATCCTTGCTTCTCTGCTTGAATCCAGAAACCTTTGTGTGTGGAACAGCAGGTTTCACTGGCCTGCAGGGCAGAGGGGGTGGGGTGCTCCCGGGGCCAGTTTCAGAATCCAGCTCTTGTCAACTCGAATTTGAATCCCAGCCTCACTGGGGAAAGACTCAGGAAAGGGGTCCAAATCCGACTCTGAAACTGCCTTCCAGATACAGGTCTCATCTCCAGAGCTGGGCTCTCAGTGGCGGAGTAGGATGCGGCGGCTTTTGATTTTTTGGTCATTTTTCCCATTATTCTCTTTTCAAAGCCCAGACCCATTTTAGAAAATGAAAACCAAGGTTGCCTGTTGCATTCATGGTGCAGGGCCCGGAACCTGAGGCACTGCCCTTTTAGGTATTTCTCTGTATTACTAAAGCTTTCCTGCAGCCCCGCCCCGGAACCACAGAGTCAAAATGTCTAGAACTTTCTCTGAGCCTCGACTCCTCTGAAACAGACAAGGAGTGCATGGTCTCATGTCTCCTTCTCTCAGTGAGGGGGTGACCCCTGAGCCACATGAGCGAGAGGAGGAGGTACAGGGGCTCTCGGGGCCACCTACAGGGCACCTGGCGTCCCCGTAAGGCCGAGGCGTAGATGTTAGGGCACAGAAAGGGTGCTGGCCGGGGACATCAGAAGGGAGTTCATGCCCCCTTGAATCCTGCCAGTTTATACCACAGTGTTGAGCTACAAAGTTACCAGCCGTGACGGCTCCACCAGAGCTGCCGTGGGCCTGTCCGGCGTCTTGTGTCCGCAGCTGAGAGACCCATGCGCCGCCCCTTCCTCCCTTCTTCTCGTTCTCTGCATGCCTGCTTTGTGTGCTGCTGGCCCCAGGAGGGGCGCTTGGCCTCCATGCACGCCTGCTGACAAGGAGCTGCGAGTGGGCGGGAGCCCCCCAGTTTCAAGGACCCAAATGCAAAGGGTGAGACCAGCTTAGAAGGAGAGAGGAAGGTGTCACTGGGTGAGATTGCGCATCTGTCTGGAAAAGATGGTCAACTCTGTGACATCCCCTTCTTGCGCCGTGGGGGCAGCGCCTGAAACTGGGTGGTCCCAAACTACCCAGCACCACCGACACAGACCTAGAGCGTCTCAGAGACAGCACAGTAGGTGGTCAGTCAGGTTCAAGCCCCAGTGGCCCATATGCTCCCCCAAGCACCCCAGGAGTCATCCCTGAGTACACAGCTGGGAGTAAGCCCTGAGCACCCCCCAGGTGTGGCCCCCAAACAGACAGGCCTATGGGAGCAAAGTCTCACTTGGAAGCAACAGTGATACTGTGAAAATGGCAAAGTTACGTGATTGTGGGAGGGCTCACGCTCACGCAGTTTCTTGTTGGACATCATGCTTCCTTCACGGTTGCCTGCAGTAACCAAAACTATGGATAAGGTTTGTACCTGCAGAACCCAGTGCAGCCCTCGCTTCTCTGGGGCCACACAGGAGGAATGAGGTGGTGCGGGTTTCTGGCCTAGGACGCTGCAGGGCTAACTGAAGGGGAGATGGGGTCCTCTCGGAAACAGCTAAGAGCAGAGTCTGTGGTCTGAGTCCAGTGGCCCGTACTGCCTACTGAGTTCTAGAAGCTCCAGGGAAAAAGTGTTATTGAAGGGTGCTTAGAGGTCGTGGGGAGACCAGGACCACATTGAGGTTGCCCCGAGAGTGCACCGGCGGCGAGGAGGCAGGGGACGCCCCTGCTGTTCTCGTTTGACAGTGAGGATGTGATCTTCACCTGCTGAGACATCCTGGGCTCTTCCTGTTAGACATCTGACCGTCTCGGTTCAGCTGCAATGGGAGCGGGCTGTAGAGGGGCATCAGAATGACGGCTGGGTCGGTCTGGTTAGACTGCGGGAAGCCCCAGGGCCACTCCACAGGGAGCTTCTAATATGAAGATGGTTTTCGAAAGATGTGGCGAGGGGGAAGACTTCAGTGATTGGAATTAGACACGGAGGAATCAGTATCACGTGTCAATCTGATGCCGTCTAACGCTGGGGTAAGAGGGGCTGATCTGGACTCGCATGGGGGGATATTCCAAAGGCTTCACCCCCCCCCCCCAAGGAGTCCAGGAATGCACTGGGTAGGGTCGAGGCCACCATAGGCTGCTGACTGGGAGGAGAGAACCGCTTGGAGGAAGGTCGAGCAGGTTGTGGGGGCTTAAGGGATTCGTCCAAGATCGTGTCAAGCTTTCTTGAATGTTCAAAGAGTTGATGGCATTCAGGCAAGAGGCTGTGTTTCTGTGAGAAGTTTTGTTTTGACCATACGGAGATGCAGGTGGAAAATAAAGATGCCAGGAAGCTTGGCAAAGCTCAGGGAGTCCCCAGCACTGGGCATGCTGGAGTTTGGGGGGTGGTCTTGTCTGTGAGTTCATTTGCGCACCCAGTTCTGAGCCTCAGGAAGATGGTGGCATGACCTCCTGTTGAGAAACAGGGAAAGCCGCCAGGCTGGTTCTGGAGCAGAGCAGGCACTGGGGCCGCAGAGAATCAGCATCTGGTCCGAGCAGAAACCCCTCCTGAGTTCAAAGGGCTGATTAGCCCATCACAGAAGACTGGGGCCTGGAAGAACAGTACCTCAGGGAAGGTGCCTGCTCACACACAGCCAACCCCAGTTCATTTCCAGCACTGCCCATTGTCGGACCTCACCAGCAGTGATCCCTGAGCACAGAGCCAGGAGTAAGCTCCAAACGCTGCTCGGTCTGACTCACCTCCCACGAAAGAATTCTGTGAGACCAGAGAGATGCTGCCTCAGTGGGCGGAGTGCCCACGTTACACCCGGGCACCACTGGGAAGGGCGCTGCATGTACCCCCCACCCCCGCCCCAGAAATAGAGGGCTGGTTGGCCAGGCTCAGAGGAGGGATGTCCCCAGTAGGGAGAATCACACAGGAGAAGATGCCTGGTTTGAGACAGCAGGGTCGTCGGGCCAGTAGCGCTCGCGTTACACCCCGCCACCACGTAGGGCTCCCAAACACCGTCAGAAGCGATCCAGGAGTAAGCTCTGAGCACAGCGGGGTGAGGCTCTGAAACTAAAAGGAACACGCAGAAGCAGCAGAGTGGTCCTGGGCACCCATGGCTTCTGAACGGTCATCACACACAGTTCAGTGCCGTGAGGCAACGAGAGACGGGGTGGTGCTGGGAGTCGGGGATGGTCGGGGGCCCTCAAGAAACTAGTTTATAGCAGAAGTTTGCAGCTGGCCCCAGGGCTGTGTGAGGCACAGCTGTATGAGATTAGTTAAGGAGCTGGGTAAGACTCTACAGATTGGACTGGGGAGAAAGCCCAGTGGTCTTGGATTACATTCTCTGTATGCAGGTGTCTGGGGTTCAGCCCCCTGTACCACATGGTCCCCAAGCACTGAGTCAGGAGTAGAGCGCTGCCAGGTGTAACCCCTGTTATAAAAAGACCTAGAAAGGTAATAAAGTGGATAGGAACTTGCCTTGTGTATCACTCACCCAGGTTCGAGCCCTTGTACTCCATGTGGTTCCTGCATCCCTACTAGGAGTGACCCCTGAGCACTGCTAGGTGTGACTTAAAACAAAAATCCCAATGGGAACTAGAGAGATAATCCTGCAGGTAGGATGCTTGCCTAGCATGCAGCCAGCCCAGGCTCAACCACCAGTATGGTTGCCAAAGCCCAGCCAGAGGTGATCCCTGAGTGCAGAGCCAGGAGTCAGCCCTGAGCACTGTGGGGTGTAGCACAGAAACAAAATGGCCAGAGATAGCACAGAGGGTAAAGCACTTGCCTTGCACGTGACTGATCTGTGTTCTATCCCTGGAACTCCATATGGTCCCACAAGCATGGCTAAGAGTGATCCTTGATCACAGAGCCAGAAGTAAACCTTGAGCACCACCGGGTGTGGTGCAGAAACAACACAATATTCAGATTCTAGCACTCAGCCTGGATTCAGAAGCCTTGAGTTAGAGGCAGGATATAAGTGTTAATATATTCCTTACCCCCACCCTCCATATTATTTAATCCAAGGAACATGATGTTTTAAGACTCTAGTAAAGGCAAAATCTCTGGGAAGGACTTCAGCGAAGGAAATGGAAAAAGAACAAAGAGGTAGGAAAAGGGGCTGGAGCAATAGCACAGCGGGTAGGGCACACAGCCTTGCACACAGCCGACCCGGGTTCGATTCCCAGCATCCCATATGGTCCCCCAAGCAGCACCAGGAATAACTCCTGAGTGCATGAACCAGGAGTAATCTTTGAGCATCGCCAGGTGTGACCCAAAAACAAACAAAAAAAGAGGTAGGGAAAGAACAGAAGCAAGAACATCAGAACTTCCACAAGGGCTGAGAAGAATTGAGCTGGGCAGATAGCCCAGGGTAGCGTTACACAGGAGCGTATGTGGGGAAGCCCATCCACTGCCTTTCCTGATTCATGCTCTGTAATGAACCTTATGTTTGAATAAGCAAAGACCAGAGCCATGCAACTAGACTGGAAGATGTAAATGTTTCTGAAAGGAATGAACCACCAAAACTAAAAGGTCCACAAGACACTTTGGAGGAAGTAGTTCCAGGTACAGTGTGAGGGCTTAATAAAAGTTACACCAGAGAGCTTTCTCTTACAAATAAGATTACTCCCCATCCGTGAAACCCAGTAGATAAAGCAAAAAGATAAACTGATGATGTGGGAAAGAGGAAGTAGCAGTAGTTAGCAGATGTGGGTAACTGATCACACCAGTGTGGGGTGTGCAAGCTGCAATGGGGCACTGACCATGACCCTGAGGCTTCTGTTGGCAGGGCAAATTGGAATGAAGCTTTCCTGCCGTTATCACCCATTAGCGCGTCTTCTGGGAATTTACCCGAAAGAGATCTTAGAAAATATGGAGAAACTGAAAGCAGAAAGTTGTTCAAAGTGACATTATTTATGACTGTGTGAAGAGGTTGGAGATAGTCTCAAAAGCCAGTAAGTAAATGGTTAAGTAACCCTGAGCAACCCATCATAATAAAGTCAGTGATTTTCATGGCTATCGGGAGAAATGTTAAGTTTCTGTTAAATGAAGAAAAGTAGGATACTAGACTGTCACTGTCATCCCGTTGCTCATCGATTTGCTTGAGTGGGCACCAGTAACGTCTCCATTGTGAGACTTGTTACTGTTTTTGGCATATTGAATACGCCACGGGTAGCTTGCCAGGCTCTGCCGTGTGGGTGGGATACTCTCGGTAGCTTGCCGGGCTCTCCGAGAAGGGCGGAAGAATCAAACCCAGGTCGGCCACGTGTAAGGCAAATGCCCTACCCACTGTGCTATCACTCCGGGATACTAGACAGTTTTAATTTTGTCTGAATTTTTATTTTATATATGTAGGTGTGTAGCATTGTGTATTGTGTGAATTTCATGGTTACGTGATTATGAAAATTACAAGAAAATCTGCTGAAGTGTTGGTAGCAACTTCACTGGGATGTGGAATTGTGGAAACTTCCACATTTTTCTGCATTTTTTACCTTTTTTTTCATCTAGATTGTGTATTACTAAAACTTCAAATTCTTACTTTCAAAGTAAGGCACAGACTTGCATACGGTTGGTTGCCATGTCGCTGCAGGAATGAGTACAGAGGAATGAACAGCGTAGCAGGGTGGCGGGCTGTCTCTGGAGGGGGAATGGAATGGAGCAGTGCTGCCACTGACCTGTGTTCTGGAAGAGAGGCCTGAGCTTTTGGCTTCCTGGATGCTTAGTTCAGCCTCTTCTTCCTTTCCAGGCTCCCCTTCCCAGCCCTGCGCTGACCGTGCAGAGGGAGTATTCCACTCTCTATCTGGAAGCTTCTTGTGAGTCCTCCACTAGGACAAGGGCTTGAATGAGGAGTCTTGGTCTGTGTTCTGAAATCGGTTCCTGTGGCTTCTGGCTGTGTCTGTGAAGGCAGGTGCATTGCCACAGGGTCTGTGACCATATGTGACACGGTTTGAAAGGGTACAAAATGCAATCCCAAGAGGCCACTAATAGGGCAGTTTGTGTAGAATGCTGGTCGCTGCGGGGGCACCAACTGTTCATTAAGAAATACAAATGGAGGGGCTGGAGCGATAGCACAGCGGGTAAGGCATTTGCCTTGCACTCGGCTGACCTGGGTTCGATTCCCAGCATCCCATATGGTCCCCTGAGCATTGCCAGGGGTGATTCCTGAGTGCAGAGTCAGGAGTAAACCCTGTGCATCGCCAGGTGTGACCCAAAAAGTAAAAAAAAAAGAAATACAAAAATATAAATGGTGGGGCTGGAGTGATAGCACAGCAGGTGGGGTGTTTGCCTTGCACACAGCCAACCCAGGTTTGATTCCCAGCATCCCGTATGATCCCCGAGCACCGCCAGGAGTAATTCCTGAGTGCAGAGCCAGGAGTAACCCCTGTGCATCATCAGCAAAAAAGGAAGGAAAAATAGGGAGATAATTGTTATTTTCTGTATTCTTTGCATTTGGGGGGCTACACCCACCGTGCTCTGGATCTGTTCGTGGTGCTGCTCAGGGCATTATGTGGTGTTGGGCATTGAACCCAGGCCTCCTGCCTGCAGGGCTGCACTCAGAACATTGACTTTGTTCTCCAGCCTCTCATTAAACTGTGGAAAGGAGGCGTGATCCTGCTTCTGATATGCATTTAAAAAAAAATGAGATGCCTAGCCAGAGATAGTATAGCAGATAAGGCGTGTGCCTTACACGCAGTCAACTTGGGTTCGATCCCCAGCATCCCACCGAGGAGTGATCCCTGAGCACAGAGCCAGGAGTAAGCCCTGAGTTTCACCAGGTTGGGGCCCCAAACCTCTTCCCCACCAAAAACAGAATTCAAAAACGAAAAACAAGATACAGTTCCTCCCCAAAGGATGCGGGTCTTGAGCAGTGCTGCCGCGCACTGTGGAGAGGGAGCTGTATGCGGCCGTCGTCGCGGCCCTCAAGGAGGTGGCGAGGAACTGGAGCTGGTCCACGGGACATTGAGTTGAAAAGACCTTCTGGGGCTCCCCTGAAGGACGCGCTGGGGAAACAGAGCTGCTGTTCCCCGGGCCTCAGGAAGACCTTGGTCTGGGGGTCCCTGAAGATTCTTCAAACTAGGACTGACTGGGTCAGCACCCCCAGAACTGGCCTCTACGGGAGCCTGGGCCAACTTAAAACCTGTGCTCTGCAAGGGCGGGGAACCAGGAGGCACAGGAGGCCCTTCCTGACTTAAGGCATTTTGCAGGCTCTGTAAGACAGGCTGCTTCCTCCCCAAGCACCTTCCTAGGGTACAGAGATAAGGGCCCGGTGTCTGCTGGACAACTTCCGCTTTTTGAGGAATAATCTTGGAAGTAAAATCTCATCTCATGTTTAATGCAAAGGAGAGCTGATTATACGTCTGCTATCCTTTTTCTTTAAATTGAGTTCTAAAGTTTGGGCTTTTAGCACTTAGAATGCCCTTTGAGCATAGTGTGTCTGGGAAATGTCTGCTAAGGTGAGATGAGGGCAGGACATGGATCTCACCTATTGCCGGTGCCAAGAAAAACTTTCAATAAGTATTTGTTGAATATTGTTTTGGAGGGTTTGTTTTTGTTTGGTGGGGGGGAAGGTTGTGTTTTGGCTGCATCACAGTGCTCAAGGATTACTCTCAGCTCTGTGCTCAGGGATTGAACCAGGTTAGCTGCATGCAAGGCCAGCACCTTAGGCTTCGTGCTCTGTCCGGCCCAGCCTGTTTGATACTGTTCATAAACAGGCGGTGGTCCACAGAACACAGGCGGCTTCCTCTGGGACCCGTATCTCCCAACGAATCATTGTAAAATTTTTAATCACCTTTCGCATTTTGGACACAATCTTTTTCCTTGTGAGGTCACTGTGCGGTGCAATCTTCACTTTTGTGTGCGTTTCACCTCTGAACATAGAAGTTGCCCAGTGCAGGTGTCTGGTTGAGGTTAAGGAATTGTTGCTTTCAGCATTGTCACTTTCAGCCTTGTTGCAGTTGACAGAATTGAATCCCTCCCATTTTACTGTTTCCCACTAATCGCAAAATGCAGTGAAACAGTGAAATCTTAGAAACAAGCGTGGCCATGCCAACAAGGAAAGGGATGCCCAAATCCGGCTGTCAGGTGCGTTTCAGACTCTTAACATCTTTGTCTCAGAAGCAGCGCCCAGTGCCCAGGTGGTCTGGGTTCGGAAGTCAGTGCCAGGAGAGCTGAGAGCAGCCTGGAGTAGCATCACCGTTTCCCGGGTAGCTGAGCAGGAGTGAGAGCGCGCGGGTAACCACAAGGATGCTCTGTGGGCACATGCGCCGAGATGCTTCCTGACTAGATCGGTCCCTTACTCTCTCAAAGCAGCTTTCTCTGAGCACTGACTCAGAACCGACTCAGTTGGTGCTTGGGAAGCTGCCCGCCACGGGGCCTGGGGGGAACTAGCTGCTGTTGGAACCCTTCTCGGGCTGGACTCCAGGGCTCCGTCTTCTGCTCTTGGCCCCCGAGCCCACGCTGTTGCGCTAACCTGCAGCGTCTCTGTGCTTCTCTTCTTACCTCTTTCCCCTTCTCTTTCCCTTTTGCTGTGGTGTGTCCAGAAAAGGAAGTCGAGTTCCAGCGTGCACCTAATGGTGAGCCTTGCCTGCCCACCCATCGCCCACTCCATGCTGCCTGCGCCCGCCTGCCAGCCACGCAAACTCATGCTGTCATATGCGTGTGCTCCACTCATCCTCACTGCATGTCTGTGCTGTGTGGGCAGGTGCGGCCCGGCCTGCCAGGCGGGGGCCATTGCCCGAGGTCACATGGTGACCTTCAAAAACAAAAGTAACGAAAGGGCACTGGAATGTGCACAGGGCGCCCCTGCCACCAAGTGTGAACTGCCGTCAGCTGGGCAGGAAGTGAAGCTGGTAGGAACTCGGGGCCAGAGGGCAAGCACCGGCGTGACGGTCCCTCGCTGTGGAGCACCTGTGGGCATTCAGTGGGCAGAGGTGCTGGCTGGAGGGTCAGGGCTATGAACTTGCATCCCGACCTTTCTGCTGTGCCAGTGCCCAAGGTTCCATCCTGCCTACCCAGGGGAGCAGCTAAAACATCGCAGCGGAGGCCTCTGGGTCATGGGACACGACAGCTGGAACCATTGTGAAGCCCGTGGTAAAAGCTAGTGGAGGCCCAGCTAGGGCCAGCCCCTCCTCTGCAGATTCGGGCAGGTTTCCCAGGCACCTTGTTGTTCCCTGGGGTCTCTATCCCCTGGGGCTTTGTAGGCAGGACAGTCTTCTGTGGTCAACCCTGGACGGGAGGTCCATGTCAGCTCAGAGGGTTCCGTTCCTTCCCGGGGCCGGGGAATGCGGGAGTGCAGAGTCACGTGGTCTTACTGAACTCGGCAGCCTATGACTTCTGGGTGCCTCTGGCAGCGGTCCCAGAGACCAGGAGCTCTTGTGCTGGACGTGAGGCTGCACATCTAGCCCTGGCTTATGGGATGTGTCAGCCATCAAGAGGAAGCTGATGGTGGAGGTCTTCAGGATGAGGCCTCCAGGAGAGTGGATAGGTTTTCCATGTGTCCTCAGTAACGCCAGGATGCCCCCTCACCTGTTGAGGGGCTGGCAGGTCTTCTGGGCCTCTGGGGTGGAGGAGGACACTGGTCAGGGGATCGTTATGAGGCAGATTGTGATGACTCCCTAGGCTGGTGAGCAGCCTTCCTCCTCCCTCACCGTCCTCCACCCGCAGTGCTCCCAGGGTCACATAAGCCCAGTTCTCCCTGCCGTTCACAGTGTGGGCCTGGGGGGCGTCCTGGGGTCCTGGTAGTGGGCCTTCAGCCACACCTCCACTCGGAGCCCGCCGCCCCTCTTTGGGGCCCTGCCCTGGCTCTTGTCAGGCTGGAGTGCCAGCTGCACAGGACTGCCCCGTCCCCGAGGCCACTGGGTCCGTTTGGTATCCTCGCAGTGAGAGTCCACCCCTTCTCTCTGGACACTGTCTCCTCGGCCAGGTTCTTTCCTTCTTTCTTTCCTGACGAAGCTGGAGTTTGAAGGGAAAGAAAACGCAGGTGACAGGTTGGAAGGGCAGCAGGGGCCCGAGAGACAGGGACCCAGTGTTACCATGTGCTCTTCTGCTTTCTTGGAAATCTCCCCAAATTCTTTGGGGTCATAAATGAGGGTGCAGCGGCTCAGCCCCTGGCATAAGTGGCGAGTTCTGGAGAGATGCTTCGACACGAGTCTGAGGAGTGGATTCCCCCCTTGAGGACACTCCGGACTCCTCCGAATGTACCCCTCACCCATCATCTCTTCCCCCCCCCCCCTTGCCCCATCTGTGTAGCCTGATGGAGGCCGCCTCAGATCACACGCCTCCGGGCCAGACCAGGGGGCAAGGGAGGTCTGGGAGTCTGACCTGAGCGGCTGAGGGCTCTCGAGGAACTAAACCATCTGTTTTCTTGTCTCAGCCACAGAGCAACAACAAAAACAGTCTCGTAAGCCCAGTCCAAGAGCCCGCGCCCTTGCAGACGGCCATGGTACCTCCTGACTACGGCTTCCCCGCCCGCCCCTGGCTGCTTCCCGCTCCTTCCTGCCCTCCTCTTGCCTACGTCTGGGCCTCTCTCAGCCCTCATTGCCCTGCTTGGCAGTGCTCCTTCCTGCATGACAGAGCTGCTCCCCTCCTCGCTGTGGGGCCGGGAAGCGGGGTCAGGGCTCGGCAGAGCTCCCTAGCCCCAGGTTGGGCCCACAGGGGGCGGGGGCAGGGGAAGGAAGTTGAGTTCTTGGAAAAGGAGAGGGCCAGAGACGTCTTGGGTCGTCTCCATGTGTTCTCAGAGGCTGCCCGTAATCCCCGCCTCAGCCTCTTCGTCTCAGGGCAGACCAGGAGCAGAAAGGGTGGGGCGGGATCCCCCGCCTCTGTGCTGAGGCCTGTAGGTTTCCGGAGCATCTGCGCTCTGGCGCTGACTTCTGTGGGGGCTCACCCCGGGCCGTCTGATCTCTGAGCTCCCTCTGCTTGTGGTGGCTCACTGCAGGGGAGCAGGGGGGTGGCCGGGGGAGAGGGGCACATGGCACTGCCGTTCCTCCTTCCTGCTACCCTCCTGCTCCCGGATGTGGTGCCTTAGGGACAGGAAGTCTGAGGGAGGCAGGCAGCTCTTCGGCCTTGCTTGCTGAGGGGCCCCCTTGGGTGTTCCTGGGAGACCTTCCTTTGCTCTCGCTGCGTCCCTGCCTCTCACACACCCCCTGATGAACACTGTCGGCGGGGGCCAGCCTCCGCCCTCAGTCTGCATGCCTTATGGGGAACGTTCGCGCAGAACTCACAGGGTGAGGGCCCGCCAGGGCCATGGTACAGTGGGAAGACGCTTGCAGTGACCCGGGTTCCATCCCCGGCACCACATATGGTCCTCTTGAGCACAGAGCCAGGAGTGAGCCCTGAGCACCACCAGGTGTGGGTTCCATCCCTCCCAAAACCAAGCTGGCGAGGTGAGGGGCACAGACTGTCCCCTCGGCTTCCCCAGTGACCTGCTTCCATTAAGTACCTGCTTCTCCGCACCCAGAACCATCCCCAAGTTGGGGATATCTGAGATGTCTGGAGCCCAGTTGAGCCAGGGTGTCTGTGGGGTCAGACGGCTGGGGCCAGCCTCAGTGGTCATCGTCGGGTGTATGAAGGTGCTGGGCTAGCGGCTGGGGGCCCTCAGGGAGGAGCTGTCAGCGCAACCCCAGGTCAGGAGATAACTGTCATCTTCTCTCACAGGAACCCCAAACCACCGTGGTCCACAATGCTACAGATGGAATCAAGGTGAGTGACACTGAGCCACCCACTAGCCGGGTCACAGGGCCCAGGGGCCTGCAGCCACCGGAACTGGGGGACTGCTTGCCGGTCCACTCCCTCCAGGGCCTTATTCTTTAGCGATCTTGACCTCAGGCTCTAGAGCCAGACAGATCGGGTGAGAACCCCAGGCCACCACTCAAGCTTCTGCCACTCTCTGCCCTGGTTTCCTTTTTTGTAAGTTGAAAGTAACAGTTGAACCTTCCTCTGTGAATTATGGCGTTTGAAAGAGAGCAAACCCTAGGCAGAAAGGCAGGGAAGAGGGAATCAGTCCCCAGCACCTTCCCCCAGGCCTCATGCCTCTGTCCCCTCAGTACCCTTGTGACTTATTTTTACTACCACTGAAACAGACTTATTGGGTCCTAAACCATGCATGTTTTACAGGGGTGACAAGACAAAAATCACTCTCCACAGGTATGTGTGAGAGGTTTAAAAATTAAAAAGTGCCTAATCAGTAAGAACAGTCCAGTAGCGGTGAGTACAGGAAAGAAGACGGGGAGAGAGAACTACACGCCTTGAGCTAAGACCTAGGCCAGGGCTTCCTGCTGGAGGTGAGACTTGAACTAAAAGCGAGACGGTAGGAAGGAGACAGCCAGGCAGATCCAGGGCAGAAAGCCCAGCACAGCCAGTGTGGGTGGAGTGAAAGGAATACAACAGGACATTTCTAGCAGGCCTGGGCTGGAGAGAGCTCAGAGGGCTGAGCATGTGCTTTGCAGATAGAAGGCCGAGGTTTGAGTCCCAGCATTGCACGCGCCTCTGAGAATCGCCAGGTATAACCAAAAAAAAAAAAACAAGAGTTGAAGCTGGGGGACTGGGGGAGCAAGAGCAGGGGAGGAAGCTGAGGGTTGAGCAAGCCTGAGTGCAGGACCTGCTGTTCCAGCAGTGCCCGAAACCACTGGAGCTTCTCAGCAGAATGATCAGATCTGCTTTGCACTCTAAAAAGCTGCTCTGGGTTCTGGGCAGGAACAGCGGGGAGCGAGCAAGCATGAAGCCGGCCAAGCCCCGGAGGCTATTGGAACTCAGGTAGGGAGTGTTGGTAGTTGCGCATTGAGGGGAAGAGCTGTAGGCTTGATGGGGCCGAAGCAAGTACAGCAGGTAGGACACCTGCTTGCACGCAGCCCATCCCCAGCGTGCTAAGCCCCTAAGCACTCCCAGATGTAATTCCCTGAGCACTGAGCCAGGAGTAAGACTTGTGCAGCACTGGGTGTGACCCCTGCACCTCCCCCCACAAAAAAAAAAAAGACAGGATTGATTTGGGAGCTAGAGGCAACAAATTTTTATTTTAGGTTGGAGAGCAGAGATAGGAGGGAAAGAGATAAAGAACAAAACCAACCCAGCGTCGGTCTCAGAAGATGATTCTGTGTTAGCCTGAGTAATCGGATAAGTGGTGCCGTCTGCCGAGGGGCAGGCAGAGCTCTGTGAGGGCCATTGGTCGGAGTGGAAGCAGCCCGGGACGGTTCTGCCTCGTGCTCGCGGAGGGGCACTTTCTCCATTCTCGTCTGGCTTGGCTCCCCGGGTCCTGAGCTCGAGTATATAGCAACATGTTCTCTTTGGCTGACAGGGCTCCACAGAGAGCTGCAATGCCACCACGGAGGACGAGGACCTCAAAGGTAGGTGCTGCCCGTGATTGGGGAAGGGACCCCAGCAGCGTTCCAGGTATTGGGTTGCTCCCAGAATCGACCTTGGGGGTTCACCAAGCCCCAGGAGAAGGGGCAGGGTTGGGGAGGGGACAAAGATCAAGCACATGCCTTGTGTGTGTAAGGTCCTGGATTTGATCCCCAGCACCACAAAAATAAATAAACACATCATCAAAGATCTGAAGCCCGTCTGGTATCATTGGGGTATCACCATGTCCTTGAACCCCAATCTGGAAGAGCCAAACCAGAGCTTTTCCGGGGCTCCCCGGGGCCAAGACTCAGCACTCTTCCTGTCATTGATAATGCAGTGACAGTGGCAGTCAGGGACAGCAGAATCCCCATGAAGGAGCCCAGACCACCGTCACGAGACTCGAGCGAGTGAACAGTCATCCCACTTGGCCCAGGACTGAGGCAGTTCCCAGGATGTGAGACTTTCCCTTGTAAACTGGACCAGGCCTAGACACGTCGGGATGAGTAGTTGGTCCCACTCATCGCAAAGCCCCGTCACTAATAATGGGCTCCGAACCACATGCGGCCCGGGTGTGGTGGCCCTGGCCTCAGGCTGTGGGAGGGCTCGGCAGACCGCTCCATGGGGAAACTCGTGGTCCAGCTCTTGGTCCCTTTGCCTGTAGTAAGGAGCACTCAGAAAAGATGATATTGGACTAGAAAGAGTGATAAGTGGGTAAGGCACATGACCAACCCTGGTTCAATCCCCGACATTCTATATGGTCCCCACCCCGAGCACGGCCAAGAGTGATCCCAGAGCACAGAGCCAGAAGTGAGCTCTGAGCACTTCCAGATGTGGCCCAAAAACCAAGAGAAAAAAGATGGTGTTTTGTGGTGAGAGCTCTGCTACAGCAGGTGGGCGATGGCCTTGAATGCAACCAGCCCAGGTTCAATCCCTGGAACCCCATATGGCGCCCGGTGCTCTGAGCCCTGCCAGGAGTAAGCCCTGAGCATCGCCAGGTATGACCCAAAAAACAGAAAAAAGTGGAGATTTTGCTCGACAGAGTTAAAAGAGCTTGCCCAGAGGCAATACCCAGGCACCAAGTCTTCCGGGCACCAAAAAAAAGAGAAAGCGAAGTGGGACCAGAGAGAGGAGAGTGCAGGGGATAAGGGGTTTGCCTTCGCAGATGACCCGGGTCTGATCCCTGGCACCTCATAGAGCCCTGCCAGGGGAGATTCCTGAGCACTTCCAGGAGTGGCCCCCAACCAACCAGCAAGCAGGAAGGTGCTCGGGGATGCCGGGGGTCACGGCTGGCTCAGTGTCGTCTGGTGATGCTGTGGCATGAGGGGCCCCTTCACTGGAATCCTGGCCTTGCAGAGCAGGTGCCTGGGGCAGGCCCCCTCTGGCAGCCCAGGGCCAGGCACCTTCCTGGGACTCTTGGCTGGGAGGCCTCTCTGGCAGAGGCAGCGGCGTGGGATGTGACCCAGCATCCCCGGCAGCCCGAGGCATTCAGTGCCTGGGCTCCTCAGTGCCACGGGCCTGGGTCCGGTCCGGCTTGCTCGCTCACCTGCCTTGTTCTGTTTGTTTTGGCTGCCCTGCCCTGCCCTGCCCTGCCCTGGCTGGCTAGCTGCCCCGCTCCGCACTGGGAATAGCAGCTCGGTGCCCGAAGGACGGAGCTCCCGGGACAGGACAGCCCCCTCCGCAGGCATGCAGCCCCAGCCTTCTCTCTGCTCCTCAGCCAGTAAGTGTGAGGGAGGCACATTCTGGCTTCCGTCTCCCTGGCTCGTCCTGAAGCCACCGCAGGGACACCCCATCCCTTACCTCCCAGCCTCCAGCCCAGCTTAGGATGCTGGCCTCTGCCGGGTGGGGGGTGAGGGTGAGATGGACGAGCAGGGTCTGGAGAGAAGGGGAGAGCACCCGGGCGGGCGGGTGGGAGCCAGAGGTCGGGGCCAGGGGGGGAGGGGGAAAGGGGGAGAGGCCCAAGCGGAAAGGCCTGTTGGGTTGTGGCATTTCCTGAGTCTCCGTCTGATCGTCCTGCTCAGGGGCCTGGGGTGAGACGGGCCTGCCCCAGCTACAGCACCTTCAGGGTGATGTAGTATCAGTCTCACAGAACTTGCCTCTTGTCCTCTGTAAAATGGGAAGGAAATAGTACCTACCTCCTGGGAGATGGGAGAGCATCAGGATAGGGCGCCCTGCTGGTGAGTGGTAGCTGGCGTTTTTGTCTCGAGTCCTGTCTGTGTTGATATGACGCATTCGTCTGCTTCTTTGCCTCCTACCGTCTCTCCTTTTAGAGTTTCTTATCCCGGTCCTCTGAGCTGGGAGACGGGGTGTGTGGGTCATGCCATGTCCACGTCGGCCTCTTCAGAGTGGCTCGAGCTTTGAACCTGCCACTGGCTCGCCTGGAGAGGCCCCTGGATGATGCTCATGGGTCTGCCCCTCTGGCTGCGCTGCCCTCTCCCAGCTGCGCCCCTTAGCTGTGCCGTCCAATGCTCATGTTTGTCTTGCAGCCTCTCGCGGCTGTGAGGAAAGGCTTGTGGCCTGGTGTGGTCTGGGGGCTCCAGTCAGGGCCACTCTAAGCTCAGCCCGAGCCCTCCCTCCCCCCGATGGCACCCTCTGCTAACAGCGGTGCTCCCCGTGGGTGCAGAATGTCAGCAGAAGCTCCCCTGCTTAAGACAGGGTGAGGGCTCCGAGGGACATGCCCTGCCTGGCACTCGAGTCGGTGTGAGCTTGACGAGAGAGGCTCAAGTTAGGAGAATGTCGAGTTCCTTTTCCTTTGTCCCAGAAAAGCCTTGTGGAAGAGGTGGTAAGCGAGGTCACAAAGAGAACTGAGCGTCCCCCCAGGGCTCTACCCATCCTTTCTGGAATCTTATGTGGGGCTCCATTTGCTCTCCGGGACCCTGGGGTTGAGGCTGAGACCCGGCTGAGCCCCTTCAGACATGAGAAGTCAAGGGTGAAGGAAGCAGCCAAAGGGGGGATGCCCTTAGAGAGGCTGACCATGCCCGGGAAGGGTTGTTAACGCCGGTCTCCCGACCAAGGCTCTGGGCTTCTGGGAACGGGAGGGCTACAACGTGTCCATGAGGGAAACGGAGGCACAGGCCAAAGGACGCAGCAGTGGGTGCAGAAGAGGGGGTGGGCTGGGCAGGAGGGCAGGCGGAAGGGTGGGCAGGCAATGCAGGGTCGTTGCAGGCAGAAAGGAGGGGCAGCTTGTCCGTCATCACTGGGGGTTTCCGTGCCTGGGGCGCACCCTCACCCCACACCGGTAATGGCTGGATTCTCTTTTGTTTCTTCCCACAGTGCGCAAACAGGAGATCATTAAGATCACGGAGCAGCTGATCGAGGCCATCAACAATGGGGACTTTGAGGCCTACACGTGAGTAGCCCCATTTCGTTGAGACCCAAGTCGTCTCTCAAGGTGGTTTTTTTTTTTTGGTTTTTGGTTTTTTTTTTTTCCTTTTCCCAAAAAGCTGCAGCTTAGGGTCCTGGGGAAAGGGAATGCCGGCCCTCAGGCAGGTTTGAGTCAGCACCAGGCCCCAGGCTGGGAGCCCTTCCAGGAAGATGCGTCCACACAGGGCCCGGCTGTGGGCTGACAGGCAGCCCGAGTGGGGACGCAGCCAGCTAGTCAGGCCTGGCCCACAGCTCCCCTGCTGCTGCCGGCAGTTTCCACACCCTGACCGGGCAGAAAGGCAGGTAATTCGCGGCAAAGACTGACAGGCTGCTTTTTTCCCACCCGCAGGAAGATTTGTGATCCAGGCCTCACTTCTTTTGAGCCCGAGGCTCTTGGTAACCTCGTGGAGGGGATGGATTTCCATAAGTTTTACTTTGAGAATCGTGAGTGGGTTCGTGCTGCTGATATACTCCTGCCTGCCCCTTCACCTCCTCTGCCTCTGTCCCTGCTCACCTCCTCCTCTTCCCAGTCACCCCTTTCCCTTTACTTGATCTGCCTGCTGCACCCTGGTCTGCGTGCTTGCCTCCTCGGCCTGCCCGTGGTCCCAAATCAGCGCCTGCAGTGGGCCGCTCCCAAGCCCGTGTGTGTTCCGCAGCTACCTCCCAGCCATGCCAGTGGCCACGGTTGGGGAAGGGGGGTGGTCACTGTATTTCTGTAGGCCTCACCTCTTTCCGAGCCAGTTGGAAACGTTTGTGATTAGATGATAGTGGGCTCAGCAAGTACTGACGAAGCTGGAAGGCTTCTCAGCAGGAGGGCACGGCAGCCAGGATCGGGAGCCACCAGCAAGGAGCAGGGCACTGGTGGGGGCATGAGAGATGGCGGTAGCTAGGGTCCCCCTGAATGCCAGAGGGAACAGAAGTCCTGGCTGGGGGGACATTGGGACTAGGGGGACACTCCAGAAAGTTCATGGAAGGTCCAGGGGATGAGAAACTGAATAATTACCTCATCCATCTTGTCTCACTCTCCTCTTTCCTTTTTTTATTTTTCCTCCTCCTTTTCCCCTTTATCCTGGGCCTTTGCCATCCTGCCTGAGATTTACCGTAGTTTCCCGTTAACTACCACCCTCTGTTTCTCTGCTACAAAAGTCAGCTCTTGAAGGACTTCCAAAAGTTGCCAAAAGCAACTCATTAGTTTATAGGAGCCCTGGGCATGGTCTCGTTCAGGGGATGGTCTCATGCGAGCCCTGTCTGACACTTGGGCCAAACTGACTTAGTCACATCAGCACATTCTGCACGGCCCTTGCTGCCATTCGACAGTCTAACTTCTCCCCCCAAGAAGGTCCTGGGAACCTTAGAAAGATCCTAAACTTGGTGCTTCAACTTTGGCGGGTGTTTTGGTTGGTTTTTGTTCTTGGGCCACACCTGGCACTACCCCAGAGCTCCTCTTGGTTGCGTTTGGAGGTGGTCCCTCCTGGCAGGACCATTGCTGGGGATCAAACACCTGCTCATGCGCCAGCCTTTGAGCTTCCTCCTAGGCAGGGGTTCTTTGGGGATTTTTTTGTGTTGTTCTTTTTTTAATTCTAGAAATGCTTTCAGTCACACCGATGTGCTCAGGGGCTGCTCCCAGCTTAGCGCTCAGGAGTCACTGCTGGTAATGCTGGGAGACTTTGCTGTGCCAGGGTTCCAGACTAGGCCTCTGGTTTGCAAAGCCTGCACACAGCGCATGCCGTCCACACCACACAGTGCAGGTGGGGTTTTTGGTTTTTCATCACAAAGCAACCCTTCTTTTTCCTTTTGGTTTTGATTTGGGGCCATAGCTGGCGGTGCTCAGGGCTCACCCCTGGCTCTGCACTCAGGAATTTCTCCTGGCCATACTCAGGGCACCATATGGGGTTCCAGGGCTCGAACTCAGGTCGGCCACATGCAAGGCAAACGCCCTACCCTCTGTACTACCACTCCAGCCCCACGAAGCAACCCATCTTATGATTCCAATCATCAGCCCAGGAAAGTAGAGAGACCATAGGCTTTAGTCAAGAATCAAATGATCCGGAGTCCCAAGGTAGTGTTATTTGGTCAAATTCTATTTACTTAACCTCCTTGAACCTATTTTTCTTACAATGAAGGATATACTATGGGCCAAGGAATATGTGTCTTGCATGTGAAACCCTCAGCATGTCTGATCAGCAGAGTCACAGGAAATGAGGCTCCAGAGAAGAGGCCTCACCCGTGCCTCTGTGCCAGACCCCGAGTTCGATTCCTGGCACTGCAAAAACCAAGCCAAATCAAAAACTGCTGTTCAGCACCATTTCCACCTGTCTCTGAGACTAATGTGGGGTTTCCTGGCCCCGGGCAGGGTGGGGGATGAGGAGATGCCCAGAATGGTTGCTGGAAAGAGGGTGAGACTTGAAAGCGCATATTGGGAGGAGAATGCCTGTGTCCAGGCTGTGCGCTCTTACATGCCCTGCCCTGCCCCTGCAGTTCTGTCCAAGAACAGCAAGCCCATCCACACCACCATCCTGAACCCACACGTCCACGTGATCGGGGAGGAAGCAGCTTGCATCGCCTATATACGCCTCACCCAGTACATCGATGGGCAGGGCCGGCCTCGAACCAGCCAATCAGAGGAGACTCGGGTCTGGCATCGCCGGGACGGCAAGTGGCTCAATGTCCACTATCACTGCTCAGGGGCCCCTGCCGCACCGCTGCAGTGAGCTCAGCCACAGGTGCACCTGGAGGGGGGGCAGGAGGGGCCGGGATCCCTGGGGTCACACACTGGGGGAGGAGGACCAGGCCGTCATGGGGGGATGATGGAGGCTCGACACTGGGCCCGTAATAAGTCATGCTCTGAAATGAGGTGGACTTGGGTCTGGCTCCCAGCTCTAAACTTGAGGATGTCAAAGAGGTTATTTCCTCTCCCTTGGTTGCAGTTTGCTTGGCTGCAGCTGTCAAAAGGCGAGGGGCAGGGGGCATCCCCTCTGTAACCGAGTCATAAGGACTCCGGATATTTCAAAGTAGAGCATCCAGAGAGTACTCTGCCAGTGTGAGGCTATGTGACTGTTATTGCGTCTTTCTTTTGGGGTGGGGATCAAAGCGGGGGCCTCCATTCAGTGGCACATGCTCTGCCACCGAGCCATCCCCCGGCCAGCACTGCAGTCCTAGCTTCTCCCTGGTCCTCTGCCTTCTGGAGCAGCCTTGGGCCGGTGTGCGCTCTGTGCCCCTGGACCACGTTTGTGTGCTCATTGTTCTCTGTTTGACAGGGACATTAGGAGATCCCAGCTGGAGGTCGAACCTTCGCAGCCAGTGGCTCTGGAGGGCCTGAGTGTCAGCGGCAGTCCTGTTCGTTTGAGGTTTAAACAATTAAATTACAAAGCGGCAGCAGCCAATGCACGCCCCTGCATGCAGCCCTCCCGCCCGCCCTTCATGTCTGTCTCTGCTGTACCGAGGTGTTTTTTACATTTAAGAAAAAACAAAAAAAGAAAAAATTGTTTTAAAAAAAAAAGAACCCATACCATGAGGTGTTCTGAAACCACGATCTAGCCGTTGGGCTGGCAAGAAGGCAGGAGTTGGTATGACGCCCATCCTGGCATGCGCAGCGGGTTCACCCTGAAGCCTGAAGAGGTGAGCTCGGCCTCTGGCCTCCACAGACACAGGGGGACCAGGCAAGGACTCTGACAGAGCTTTGGGGGCTGTGACGAGATGGCAGCCCCTCAAGTGGCCTGCCCGCCTCTGCCCGGGAATGGACTTCTTCAGAATGTGTGGAGGCGAGCAGGAGGAGGCCCATGAGAGCAGTGGGCCATCAGACCTACTTGGAGAGAACGCAGTGGTCTCGGGCTGCCGCCGAGGCAGCTGAGATGCCATGGCCTCAGGACCGAGGGGCCAGGCGTGGCCGTACTGTTGGTTTGGTATAGAGGAAAGAGAATTGGTGCTGCAGAAGTGTGTCCGCTACCAAGCTGATGAGAAACCTCGTGTTAGTCTGACATGCACTCACTCATCCATGTTTATAGGATGCACCGTGCACCCTGCTAGGGAGGCCCCGTCCCTGCCGCTGGGAAGGGGGAGGGGTTGCTGCTTTCGCTTCCTGTTCGTTTTCTTAACAACTTAGCAAGGAAAGAGCCTGTTCAGGGCTGCCTTGCTGCCTTTGGCAGTTCTCTTTCTGTGCTCATTTGGACCATCTTTGTCTTGCCTTTCCGTGGTGGTGGTCCCTGTGCTGACCCTCCTCTGGGCCTCAGTGCTCTGCCAAGTGCCCCCATGGGATGGGAGGAGTGAGGTCCCAGAGTCTGTGGTGGTTTCTATGCATCGGGGCAGCCCTCAGGGCGGCCTCCCTTCTCCCTCTTGCCTTGCTCGTCCATCTCTTTTCTTGTCTGAGAATGATCTGATGGCTCGAGCAAGAAGAGAAGGTCTCCTCTGACAAACTGCAGTATAGCGTTAACTGCTGGACAATCTGCATGGGCGTCACCCCCTCTCACCTGCATGTACCCAAAAGAGGGGTCCAGAGCCAAAGCTCCTACAGTTACTGTTCCTCTCTCTGCTCAAGGAGTTTCATTCCAGGAGGGAAAGATCTGTGCTCTAAGCAGATAGCAGAAAACAATCCCAGAGGAGCAACTGGTTATGGCCTTGATTCCCCTCTCCCTCCACCCCCCCAAACAACTGTGCAGATCTGTCTGCACAAATGTCCGCACTCTTGGGGAGGACGTGGTTAGACCTCAGCTCCCTGGACTACCTTCAAGGAGACACAGGAGCCGGGAGAAGAGGCAAAGGTACTGTTGTACTTTGGAACCAGCTGAGAAGAGAGCAGACTCACAGGTGCTGGTGCTTGGATTTAGCCAGGCTCCTCCGAGCGCCTCATGCATGCCCCGGCCCCTGAGCCCCTTTCTGCCCTGCAGCCTGTAGTACCAGCACGCAGACACCTTCACCATCAGGTTCGGTTTTGCTGGCTTGAAGACAAATGGTCTTAGAGTTCATTAAGACCCATAGCTCCATATGGCTGCCCCAGCCCCACTTCTTAGCATTCTTATTCCTCTTCTGGGGCTAATGTCAGCATCTATAGACAATAGACTATTTAAAAAAAAAAAAAATCACCTTTTAAACAGGAAATGGAAGGCATTTGATGCAGAATTTTTGCATGATGACATAGAAATAATTTAAAAATAATTAGTGTTTGTTCTGAATGTTGGTAGACCCTTCATAGCTTTGTTACAATGAAACCTTGAACTGAAGATATTTAATAAAATAACCTTTAAACAGTCCTTTGTGTTAACTTCTGCCGGAGCCTTATGGATGGAAGAGGTGTGGATTTCAGCAGCCTGGGTTACAAGGCTTCAGAGGGACAAATGTACCTTCTCCCACACCGTTTGAGCGTCCTGAGAAGAAAACTTTGTAACTCAGCCTTGCCACGGGTCCCTGGGAAATGCTGGGCGAGTTTGGGGTCGGTGGACTGACTTGAACGCGGGGCTAGAGGGCTTGCCCGCCCCCTCCCCTCCAATGCGCCTGCCCGGCTCCCCCCGCGTGGCCTCAGTGGGCGAGCCCGGCCCCGCCTCGCTCTGGCCCCGGGCCCTTCCCTCCTCCGGTGAGCCGGCTACCCCCGCGCCGGCCTGCGTGGACGAGCCCAGCCCCGCCTCTCCACTGGGCCGGGCCGCCTGAGTGGACGAGCGTGGCTCTGCCCCCTCCCCTCCTCCAATAGGCCGGCCTAAGTGGACGAGCGTGGCTCTGCCCCCTCCTCTCCGCCAATGGGCCGGCCTGGCTCCCCCCGCGGCGGCCTGAATGGACGAGCCTGGCCCCGCCCCCTCCCCTCTTCCCATGGGCCGGCCCGGCTCCCCCCGCGCCGGTCTGAGTGGACGAGCCCGGCCCGGCCCGCCCGACGCCGCCGACTGTGCCACGGCTCGGGCGCGGGGGGTCCTGCGGGCGGGGCGCGGGGCTCGGAGGCCGCGGCTGGAGGCGCGCCGCGGGGTCCGGGGGCGGCGCGCCGGCGGCCCCGCGCGGAGCCCGCTCCCCCTGCGGCCGTGGTGGTTGGGCCCGGTGCGGCGGAGCCTGCGCTCCGAGATGGCGGAGCCGCCGCGACGCGGCCCGAGGCCCCGAGAGCTGGCAGAGCGGGCCGCCCCGGGACGCGGCGGAGCCCGGGCACCGCGGGGACGCCGCCCAGCCCGCCGGGTGAGCCGCCTTCGGGAGACCCCCGCTGACTCGCCGCAGAGCGGCGATCTCAGCCCGCCCCGGGCCCCGGCCTCTGCCCCTCTCTGCTGCCCCCTCGGCCGGAGACTCCCCTGGGGCGCTTCCAGCCCAGTGGCTACTGGCCCGAGCCCAGCCTGCCCTTTGCACGCCCCTCGGCCCGTCCCCGGGAACGCTCCGTCCTCG
The DNA here is from genome assembly GCF_027595985.1 of Sorex araneus. Taxonomy (NCBI): domain Eukaryota; kingdom Metazoa; phylum Chordata; class Mammalia; order Eulipotyphla; family Soricidae; genus Sorex; species Sorex araneus. The sequence continues at coordinate 117,484,678 of NC_073304.1, forward strand.
GCTTCCTTCATAGCCACCTGTGACCCCACCGTCCCCCCTCAGTCACTCCCCGGTGTCCCAGGCCCGCGTGCCTGTGCCCGACCTGGGCTGCAGGGACCCTTCTGCCGCTGCCCTCCCAACCCAGCCCCCTTCTCTCCCATCCCCCACCCCCTTCTCGGGCCCTGTATAACCTCCTTGTCTCTCGGAGTTGTCCCATGGCTGCACACAGGACCCTCCCTTCCTACGCGCATCCCACTAGCTCTCAAAGCCCCTTCGTTCCATCCCTAAATCTTGCTGCCTCGCCGTCTAGGCAGGAAGCTGAGATGCAGTGCTCACGAGCACCGGCCTGGCAGGTCTCAGTCCCTCTGTTGACGGAGCTGAGTGGGCTGGCACGTTGCGCCTTCAATATGAGGATAAGAGGAACCCTGAGAATGGTGTGAGAATGTAACGTAGGTGAAGGTCTTAGAAGACCAAGCAGGAGCTCGCACTCAGCAAATACTGTTATTCTTAGCACAAAGGTGATACACCCCAAATATTGACTTCCCCTCAAAGACTTCTGTTCCTCAGCTTCCTTCGGGGGCTTCACGCCTTTTACATTCCCATTTCAATTCTCTCTTCTACCTCTCGTCACTTCCATTAGGTTTACTCAGGCCCAAATAGAACTTTTTCCCCCTTTTTGGGTCACACCTGGCAGTGTTTAGGAGTTACTACTCGCAGCGGTGCTTGGGGGACCATATGGAGTGCCTGGGATGCAATCTGAGCCTCTGTACTGTCCCACTCTCAAACTTAACTATTCTTAAATTGTTGCAATTCTGAAGAATCCAGCCTTTGCCTAACCCCTTCGGAGATGCTGGTGTACCTGGGTGAGTGGCAAGGGGCACTGCCAGCCTCCGGCCTTTCTCAGAGTGGTTCAAGTGAAGAGAGCAACAAAGTTGCAGAAGCTATTTGAGGAAAATAGCCCCAGGATTAGGTCTGCTCTCCAGGGTGATCTGCACCACTGCCCTTCTGCAGCCACTGTCCTGCAGCCCCACTTGTTGCTTTTTGAACCGTGAGCAAACGCTGGGGTCTTGCCCAGTGGGCCATTCAGGACTCAGAGAATAGTACCTTCCAGGCTAAGTTAGCAAGGGCAAGTGGCTAGGTACTGGTTTTCTGGCTTGGCTCAGGGATGTAACTGACTGGGATTACACGTTTGTCCCTTCTGACATTGCCACCAGTGAGTTAAGGGAGAGGGGAAGCTTCTCAAAAATTTGTGTTGTGGGGGGAAGAATTCCCAAGTTCTCGTTTTGGAAACTCATGAGATGATTGACGTCCCCCATTTCTCTTTTCCAAGGCCCCCTCCTTCGATGTTCACCTGACTGCAAGTTCGTTAGTGCTGTTAGCCTGTGGGCTGGGGGTTGATGAATGACAAAGATTAACCAAATCATGAGTTTCCTCTTATCTGATGTTCAGTCAGGAGATCTGAACTTTCGAGGCTTTTGTCCCTCCCAGGAAGATCAGAAGGCTTCTGTCCCTCCCAGGGAGATCAGAACTGCTGGTAGCTCCCTGACAGGCTGGGGATTTCTGAGCTGGCTCATTTCAGCCTCCTTTGTGTTTTGACCTCTTCATTAGGTGCTCAGGTTCCCTTTAGCCCTGGGTCATGGGGCTCCCACTCTGAGCGTCACTCAGGAACCTCAGACCATGTCAAAGACACAGGAGAGGTCCCGGAGCAAGCTCAAGAGGACTGGAGCTTGGCTTTTTGCCTGCAGGAGGCCCAGGGTGAGGCCCAGGCTGACCTCCGACATGCCAGGAGTCACCCCTTGAATCCCTTTGAGTGTACCCCTCGTCCTCTAGGACAGTCTGGGAGACTGAGACTCGGATTGTGTTCTTCTTCTACAGGACTTTCTGTTTGGAGAACAAATCATCCTGTGAGCAGGAGGTAAGAGGTGTCAGTTTGGGGAGACAGGGGAGAGGTTGGGATGGGACCCGGTTTCACCAGGACCAATAACTGCGATTTCTGTCTTGCAGTGGGAGCAGAGTTGGATTTTGCTGATCTCTAATGTGAGGAAGTCAGCCGGGATTTAGGGCAGAGACTGGTTAGCTTTGTATCCTCAAAACATGGGCCAGGGGGCCATGGTCACCTGAGGCCAATGGATTCTGTCCAGTTGCTCCCTGTTGCCTTGTCTACCTCCCCTTCCCTCCACTGAAGGACTTGGCTTCCCCCGACCCTCCCAGGAGAGCCTCAGCCTGTTAAACTCCTTCCTCCCTCCCCTGAGGTGGGCCCCCGCCATGCTCAAGCTGTGGAAGGTGGTCCGCCCAGCCCGGCAGCTGGAACTGCACCGCCTCATCCTGCTGCTCATCGCCTTCAGCCTGGGCTCCATGGCCTTCCTGGCTTACTACGTGTCCACCAGCCCTAAGGCCAAGGAACCCTTGCCCCTGCCCCTAGGAGACTGTAGTAGTGGTGGCGCTGCAGGCCCTGCCCGCCCTCCAGTCCCACCAAGGCCCCCCAGGCCTCCGGAAACAGCTCGAACTGAGCCTGTGGTGCTGGTATTTGTGGAGAGTGCCTACTCACAGCTGGGCCAGGAGATCGTGGCCATCCTGGAGTCCAGCCGTTTTCGTTACAGCACCGAGCTGGCACCTGGCCGGGGGGACATGCCAACCCTGACAGATCAGTCCCGTGGCCGCTATGTCTTGGTCATTTATGAGAACCTGCTGAAGTATGTCAACTTGGATGCGTGGAGTCGTGAGCTGCTGGACAGATACTGTGTGGAGTATGGGGTAGGCATCATTGGCTTTTTCCGAGCCCACGAACACAGCCTCCTGAGTGCCCAGCTGAAGGGCTTTCCCCTGTTTCTCCACTCAAACGTGGGCCTTCGGGACTACCAAGTGAACCCTTCGGCCCCTCTGCTGCACCTCACGCGCCCCAGCCGTCTGGAGCCTGGACCCCTGCCTGGTGATGACTGGACCATCTTCCAGTCTAATCACAGCACATATGAACCGGTGCTTCTGGCCAGTCTTCGGCCAGCTGAGCCCCCCGGGCCGGCACCCATGTCTCGCCGAGCCCGGCTTCCCACCGTGGTTCAAGACCTCGGCCTTCATGATGGCATCCAGCGAGTGCTCTTCGGCCACGGCCTGGCCTTCTGGCTGCACAAGCTTGTTTTTGTTGACGCGGTTGCGTACCTTACCGGCAAGCGCCTCTGCCTGGACCTGGACCGCTATATCTTGGTGGACATCGATGACATCTTCGTGGGCAAGGAGGGTACCCGCATGAAGGTGGCTGATGTGGAGGTCAGTCTTCTTCCTGACTCACATTTCTTTCCTTAGAAACAATTTCAGATTCCAGTCTTTAAAGGAATTCCGAACTTGTCCTGGGTACTTGCCCTTATGTTTCCAGACTGGAGGAGTGCTACTCCTAATTTCTTGTCCCTGCTGCTCTTCCCAGGCTCTGTTGACCACCCAGAACAAACTCAGGAACTTAGTCCCCAACTTCACCTTCAACTTGGGCTTCTCTGGCAAGTTCTACCATACGGGTGAGCCTGTGTCCCAACGTTCAGCATACCTTCCTGTCTTCCTTAGACCAAGGGGAGGTCAGGTTTGAGATCAGAATGCTGTGAGGAGCAAACTGGAAAGGGGGCCAGGTTTGAGATCAGAATGCTGTGAGGAGCAAACTGGGCATGAGTGTAGGTTGGCATGGGTGGCTGGGGAGCAGGTTGGTGGCGGGGCAAATTGTCTTATATAGGGAGAGGTCAGCATCCCAAGACTGGCAGGTGGTCACTGTCTTAGGATGGGCTCAGAGGAGGGCCCAGAGTGACTCAGGCTGTGGTCAGTGGTCAGTGTGTGGTCCTAGGGACAGAGGAGGAGGACGCAGGGGACGACATGCTGCTGAAGCACCGCAGAGAGTTCTGGTGGTTCCCCCACATGTGGAGCCACATGCAGCCGCATCTGTTCCACAACCGCTCTGTTCTGGCCGACCAGATGAGGCTCAACAAGCAGTTTGCTCTGGTGAGAACTTCCTCCCTGGGCTTTTCCCTAGAGGCCCTGTTTCCTTTCCAACTTCCCCTAAGGGGTGCCCTTTCCTGACCCTTTCCACTTTTCTTTCTGTAGAGGTATCCCCACCCTTTTTACCCTCTGCTCCCCAGACCTCGCCAGGTTCTGGTGAGTGTCTCTGCCATTCCCAGGAACATGGAATCCCCACGGATTTGGGGTATGCTGTGGCTCCCCACCACTCGGGCGTGTACCCCGTCCACACACAGCTCTATGAGGCCTGGAAATCTGTGTGGGGCATCCAGGTGACCAGCACTGAGGAATATCCCCATCTCCGCCCTGCGCGCTACCGCCGAGGCTTCATTCACAATGGCATTATGGTGAGGGCCCCCCCCCCCCCGAAATGAACCTGAACAGACTTCAGTTGTCATTCAGCCACCAGCTCGTGCTGACCTCGGTCACCTTTCGGCCCTAGTTCACCTAGGTCATCGGGGTAGTGGGGTAAGAAGTGATAGTGCTCAGAGCAAGAGCTTTATTATAATTTCAGATGAGGTTTCTGTGACTTGGGGATTCACTGCTTCAGGACCTTCGTCCCTTTTCCCTGTCACATCTCATCGCTCCCTTCCCTGTTCCTCCAGGTGCTGCCACGGCAGACATGTGGCCTCTTCACCCACACTATCTTCTACAATGAGTATCCGGGGGGTTCTCGGGAACTGGATCGGAGCATCCGAGGTGGAGAGCTCTTTCTGACAGTGCTGCTCAACCCGGTACAGAGCTGAGGGGCTGGAGGACGGGAGTGCCACAGGGCTTCAGGCTGGAATGGAGGTGGACTCAGCTCTCCAAGGCTGACTTGCAACTGTCCCCTTGCAGATCAGCATCTTTATGACCCATCTGTCCAATTACGGAAATGACCGGCTGGGCCTGTACACCTTTGAGAGCCTGGTACGCTTCCTCCAGTGCTGGACCAGGTTGCGCCTACAGACGCTCCCTCCTGTCCCTCTTGCACGAAAGTACTTTGACCTCTTCCCTCAAGAGCGAAGCCCTCTGTGGCAGGTAGGGGTAGAGAGCAAACTGACCAGAGATGTGATGGGGTTGGGAGTTAAAGAAAAGATGAGGCCTTATCGAATTCTTGGCTTCACCAGAATCCCTGTGATGACAAGAGGCACAAAGATATTTGGTCTAAGGAGAAAACCTGTGATCGGCTTCCCAAGTTCCTCATCGTGGGACCCCAGAAGACCGGTGACTCCACCTTAGCCAACTTCTCTTGCCTAGCCTTAAGCCCAAGGCCTCTCTTGGTCAATAAACTCCCTTCTCATAGACACCTGTCATCAGTTCAGTCTTGAGACAGTGATTCTTAACCCTGGCTGGTTTTATGTCAGAATCATCTCTGAAATTTTTTTGAGGATCCACAGTGGATTCTAATACACAGTCAAGGCTGAGAACCACTTTTAACCCTTCCCTGGACCTCTGACTTGCCTCTCCTCTCTGGTTTGGCTACATGGGATTGTACCACCCAGAGTGGTTCTTTTCTTACTACTGTCAGGTTCATGTGGCTGAGCTGACTTCTCTTCCGCAATGGCCTTTCTTCTCCATCTAGGGACTACAGCTGTTCACTTCTTCCTGAGCCTGCACCCCGCTGTGACTGGCAGCTTCCCGAGCCCCAGCACCTTTGAGGAGATTCAGTTTTTCAATGGTCCTAATTACCACAAGGGCATTGACTGGTGAGACGGAACCCTTTGCAGTGCTTCTCAGAGGAACCCCCTTCCCCTTAATACACTGTTCCAGCTTCCACCAGCATTGAAAAGCTGCAAATTCTCTACCTTTTCTCTCTGCTACTCCCTAGGTACATGGACTTCTTCCCTGTCCCTTCAAATGCCAGCACGGACTTCCTGTTTGAAAAAAGTGCCACCTACTTTGACTCAGAGGTTGTGCCACGGCGGGGGGCTGCCCTCTTGCCCCGAGCCAAAATCATCACTGTGCTCATCAATCCTGCTGACAGGGCCTACTCCTGGTACCAGGTTTGCCTGAAGCTGGAGACATACTGGGGCTTCAGAGGGAGGTGGTACCTGCTACCCAGACAACACAAAATGAAGTTGGGAAACTAGTTCTTCTTTTGCTTTTTGGGTCACACCCAGCAATGCTGACTCTGCATTCAGGAATTACTCCTGGGGGACCATATGGGATGCTGGGGATCGAACCCAGGTCGGCTGTATGCAAGGCCTGGGTTGTACCTTACCTGCTGTACTATCACTTCAGGCCCCAGGAAACTAGTTCTTGAGGGAAAGGCAGAGGGTAAGTCTGAGGAAGCTCTCAGCAGAGCAAACAAGCAAGGACACAATGTTCTGTTATCGCCCTGACCTCCTCTTTCGCCCTGTCCTTTCAGCACCAGCGAGCACATGGAGATCCCATTGCTCTGAACTACACTTTCTATGAGGTGGTTTCAGCCTCCTCTCAGGCCCCACTGGCACTTCGCTCCCTGCAGAGCCGCTGTCTTGTCCCTGGCTACTATTCTACCCACTTACAACGCTGGCTTACTTACTACCCTTCTGGACAGGTAAAAATCCCCCAGTAGCTCCGTCGAGGGCCCCGTTCACTTCCTCTTCCCTCCAGCCCGAGGCTTCTAAGGAAATACACAGGAACCACATCCCTGTCCCTTTAGCTGCTGATTGTGGATGGCCGAGAGCTGCGTACCAACCCTGCCGCCTCAATGGAGAGCATCCAGAAGTTCCTGGGTGTCACACCCTTTCTCAACTACACACGGACCCTCAGGTGGGAGAGCCTGACCCGGGGGCTGACGGGAGGAGCGGGAGGGCTGTACAGGAAGGATATGGCAAAGCAGGTAAACCTGTCAGTTGTTCTTGTGCCACACCCGGCAGTGTTCAGGGCTCTGCACTCAGGAATCACTGCTAGTGGGGCTCAGGGACCATATAGGGTACCAACATGTAAGTCAGCGCCCTTCCAGCTGAACTACCCCAAACCTGTCAGTTTTAATCAAGCCAGTTGGGAGGAGACCTGAATTTACCATCTCACACAGAGAAATCTGGCACGGGCCAGGAGAGGTCGTATATGAGCATTGACAGGACTTGAATAGCTTTTCTCTCACTTAAGGAAATGATGTGTTCCTATCAAGCAGGTTTGATGAAGAGAAAGGATTCTGGTGCCAGGAACTTGAAGGTGGTAAGACTCGCTGTCTAGGCAAAAGCAAAGGCCGGAGGTACCCAGATATGGATGCTGACGTAAGTCAATCCCAGGGACGGATTGCACTCCACCTGAGTCTGCAGCCCACTCCTTACACTTCTGCCTTCCTTTTTCTTCAGTCCCGCCTTTTCCTTACGGATTTTTTCCGGAACCATAATGTGGAGCTGTCGAAGTTGCTGAGTCGGCTTGGTCAGCCAGTGCCCTCGTGGCTTCGGGAAGAACTGCAGCATTCCAGTCTGGGCTGAGGTCCTGGGCTTCTGTGCCAGCAAAAGCCTCCCTGCTTCCCTACGGAACAGCCCAGAGCAGGGCCCACGGGGGAATGAGAGAGGCCCGGCCCCTCCCCCTCTACCTCAGTGATCCGCACCCCCAGGCCTGGGATGGCTGAGAAGGGAAGGGCATCCCTTTCCGATAGCCTTGGGGTCCAGTACCCCACATCATGGTACTAAGCACTTGTAAACCATGGTCTAGGAAGGTGGGGAGGAACGCAACAATCCAGGCAGGGTAAGAGGAATGTATTAACCCAGTGATTTCCCTCATGAGCCGCAGCAGTGTATGCTGGCTCCGAGGGACCCTTGGTTGGGGGATCAGTGGGATCTACCTGTGGCCCGGCCTCCTAATGTCATTCACATTGAATGGGATGAGGTCGGACAGTGGCTCCGAGAGCTGAGTATGAGCCCTCGCCATGGGCCAGAATGTCCTTAATAAACATCCTTATTTTTCTGTCTTGTCGCCTCACTGGAGTGGGAGGAACCAAGAATAAAGCAAGCTTCCCTGCCTCCACCAGCCAGCTCAGGGTTCGACTGCCCATGGAACGGAAGAAGGGAAAGGCGCAGAGTAAAAAAGAAGTTTATATATTTATAAATGCCAAATAAATACCAGAGGCCACCCAACGCCCCCTCCCAGACAGGGCTGTCTCCCCCAGCCCTAGGTTTCTGGGCTCTGAGACATCTTGGCCCCAAGCTACAGTCCAAGAGCAGCTGCCAGTGTGGAAAACCAGGGAACCGAGCGAGGCCGATCTGTCCAGCCATGACACTTCCCCCGGGTGACGCGCCCCCAGAGCCACAGGCCTGTGTCCCCGTAACAGGGCCCTCTAGTGGCCAGACTCAGGGGGAGAAGGTGGTCATCTCATGTGAGACCCGCCGCCACAGCTCCTTGGTCTGTTTGCTGCGCTTGAGGTTCTGCAGGATGTCGTTGAACTGCATCATGCCCATGGGGGTCAGGCAGAAGGCGCTACGGGCACTGCAGATCGCATTCACAAAATCATCGTAGTCGGCAGGGGTCAGGTGAATCAAGCGGTGGTGGATGTACTGTGGGGGGACACGGGGTGAGCGAGCCACTGAGCCTGTGAGCACACGCCTCCCCTCTGTGCTGGGTGCCCAGTGCCATCCTTGCCCGAGCACTCGAGGGCTCCCACCTGCATGTACGCCTGCTGACAGCGCTGCACCAGTTGGTGAAAGGCCGGGGCACGCAGGTGGTTGTGGGCATGAGCGGGGCTCAGCCGCTGCAGCGTCTCCATGACGATCTCCTGCAGCACAAACGGGCTCAGCACCCCCTTGGCTGCCCCCACACAGAACTGGTGCACGTAGTTCACTCCTGGGGGGCAGGGGGAGGGGCATGAGAAGGGGGTGGCCACTTCTGCCCTAGGGACCCAACTTTTCTCTCGGCTCTGGCCTGGTAGAGAGCCTCCCTCCACCCTAGGAGCTGAGGGAACCCCCTGCCCCCCGCGCACGCACACATACCCGACCAAGGCCTCAACTCAGCAAGAGCTAGGAAGGAGGTCTGGGATAGGAAGGGGGGAGCAGGAGGGGTGGACAATGGCCCTTGGGAGGGGAGGTGTTACCCAGCTTTGCCGCCAGCCCCAGCAACCATTTGACATCATCAGTGTAGGGGGGGGAGCGGGAGAAGTTGTTGGGGTGATCGTTGGGTGCCCGACGACCCAGCATCTCCAGCGCCAGCATTCCTGGGAAGAAAGGATTGGCAGGTAGTAGAAGTCCATCCCCCTCAGCTATGCTGGAGACAAACTAGGAGCTACGGGGCAGGGCTTCACTGGAAGGGACCTCACCAACTCGGTAGGCGGCGTGCAGGTGGTGCAGGCTGTGTGGGTTGACTGGCTGGCTATGTGTCTCCTCTGGTGGGGGGAAGCCCCCGCTCACCAGGGGGCTAGGCTGTGTGGCCAGAGCAGGCAGTGAGGTACCCTGGATGGCTGGAAACGTGGATGCTGGGTGGACACTGCTCACTGAAGGTGGGATAAAGGCTGTGTGAAGAACTGGACGCCCCACGAGGGCAGAAAGGAGTCCCTCCTCACCTCCCTGGCCCAGACCTCCCCTCCATTCACCTGTTCCCTGTCCCCACAACTCACAGGCCACACTGGTGGGCAGTGGGAGCCCTGGCTCTGTGTGGTAGGGATGGACTGTGATGGGTGCCATGGAAGGGACGGAGAAAGACACAGCAGTGGCAGCAAGTGAGGGGGGAGTCACTGAGTAAGGGTACTGAGCCCCCAGGAATGCAGGATGCACACCCTAGAGTCAGGGAGAAGAGAAGGAAGACAAGTTAGATTAGGAGAGAACCTCCTTGACCCCAGTTCCCCACCACCTCCCAGTACTCTTGGACAGCTCTTATTATCCGAGCATCCCCTTCCAACCACATGCCCACCCCCCGCCGCATGCCCAATGGCCCCAGAACACGGGTCTCACCTGTGGGTATGCAGAGCTGGACACAGGGAAGACGGCAGGCCGGGGCATATGAGGCATGGGGTGGGCAGGGTGAGCTGGGTGGGTGAGGTACTGAGGGCTGCAGGGCAGGTGGGGCTGTAGAGCAGTGTAGGGGTGCAGGCCAGGGGAGTGACTATGCCCCAGTCCTGGACCCGGATATAAACTGGACCCCACTGAAATGACTGGCACCACTGTGGCTGCTGCTGTCACAGCCGCTGCCGCCACTGTAACCGGCTCAGTCCCAGGGGCCCCCCTGCCTTCAGACAGCCCCCGCCCAGCCTCCCCAGCTGCCCTGATCCCACTGGCACTACAGCTTGTAGCCCCTTCACGGGCTGTGGATGAGCCACCTGCTGTTTGCTCATATAGCCAGAACCACTGGTGAGCAACCTCAAACAACACTTCGGGGTACACGCCCCCACCCTTAGCTGCCTCTTCCACTGCCATGCAGGCCTTCTCCAACATCAGGTTGTCCTGAAAGGGAAGGGTGCCAAGGGTTAAGGGGGGAGGGAATACTTAGGGATGATGTTTTGTTTTGTGGCAGTACCAGAGATCAAACCCCGGACCTCAAGTGCAAGACAAGTGTTCTACGACCAGGCACATCCCAAGCCCTTATGCAGAGGTGGTTTTAACTGACATTCCAACAGCTCCCTCGAAACTGGCTGATTGCCAGTGGAGCCTCAGTGATCGGGCCAGCGCCCCAAGACAGCCTCAGACCGTGAGCTTCACGGTCACTGAATATGCTGACCAAACCCAGGCGAAAGCCCAGTTTTAGAGTTTAGTACTTCTTCCCACCTGAGTCCCCTCATCTTCCTCAAGCCTTCCCCAAGTACTACCTTCTGGTGATCATTGATCTCTGAACCAGAAGTCTCCACCTTGGAGCTGGAGCGATAGCACAGCGGGTAGGGCATCTGCCTTGCACGCAGCCAACCCAGGTTTGATTCCCAGCATCCCATATGGTCCCTGAGCACCACCAGGAGTAACTCCTGAGTGAAGAGCCAGGAGTAACCCCTGTGCATCACCAGGTGTGACCCAAAAAGCAAAAAAAAAAAAAAAAAAGTCTCCACCTTATTATCAATAGCATAAGCCGAACCCTAATCTCAGAGTTGAAAGCAAAAGCAGGAATGTCATGTGTCACCCTGACAGGACAAAGCAGCAGCTTGAATAAGGTGCTGAGAATCAAGTGCTGGCTTCTCAGCTTTCCCCCATGTTCGACCTTCCTCCCCAGACACCCCACACTAGGTCCCCCGAATGCCTGTAGAAATACCTGTTCTTTGCACTGTACCAGGGCCCGCTGGATCTCATTCGGGTTCAGAGCATGGGCATGCGGAAGGCAGCTCAGGGCTAGTTCCGCTGCTGCCCTCACCATATTGGAGTCTCGTGCCCTCGAGGCCCTATCAGCCAGGGATGCAACCTCAGGGGGAGTCAGGTGCCCATCCCAGCACTCCACCAGGATAGTCAGGGCTGCACTGCCAATCTCCATTGCCTGGCCTTTGGAGAAAGGAGAAAGCAGAGGCTGGTTAGCACCGGCCCAGCAGCAGTCCCCTCAGATCAGTAACTCCGCAAGGATCAAGTTCTCTGCTAGGGATTCCCCACCCATACTGAACTCCCAATCCTGGAGTTACCTGTAATCCAGGAGACGTGCGATGAATAGGTACGTGAGAGCCAGTTGGGGGAAACAAAGTTGTGCAGGCCAAGGGCATAAAGCCCAATCTCGAAGGCGCAAAGGTGCAGGTTGCGGTGAGGCCCCTGGTGGCCCACTGAGGAAGATGGATGTGTGAAAATGGAAGTGCTGCTGTTTCCCCCGGCCTTGATCAGCACTGTCTTCGCCAGCTCGAAGTAGAAGTGTGCAGCTGCCTCGGACGGCTGGTTGGGTACATGGGGGGCATGACTCTCGGGACGGCGGCCCTTGTACCTGAAGGGACAATGGGGTAGGGACCAGGATTGGGGTTTCTTTGAGATGGGCACCCAGGAAAGTTGGGGAAAACAGTGCAGACGCTTGTGGGTCACAGGAGTTGGGTTCCACTGGGGATCAGCCCTGGGCGGGTGGGAGCAGAGGCAGTGGCTGTCTCCCTACTGACCTGCCCACGTCCACAGTCTTTGCTCGAGCTCCTCCACTTGCACTGGCCCGGCGACTCCCGCTGGAGGATGAGGAGCCCAGGGAGTCCGAGGAAGAGCTGCTAATGCTGTCACTGTCTTGTCCTCGACCCCAGGAAGTGGGGGCCCAACCCCCTCGAAGTGGCCTCCGGCTTAAGGTAGGGGAACTGTCTGATGTTGTTTCGGGGGCACTGCTGTCAATGCTGGCCATGCCTGACCCACAGACAAGTCAGTCTTAGGAGAGAGAAGCTCCAAGAGTCAGCCACCAGGCATGCTGGCTCATCCCAGGGACTGTCATACCTGTATGCTTCTTCTTTGGCCGCCCTGGGGAGCCCCAGCCACGTCCATTGTAGCCTCCACGACTGCCAAGTGCCAGACGACTGGGGACCTTCCCTTCTGTCCTTGGGGTCAAAGCTGTCTCAGAGGGCAGACCCTCACAAGGGGAGTGAGGGGAACTCTCTGGAAGGGGAAATTAGGACCTTGGCGTGAGTTTATGGAAGACCCCGACATGACTACAGAGCATTCACCACCCCCGGTGCCCCCACCTCACCAGGCACATTCTTCTCTGTGAAGCCCTCAGTGGGGCCTGAGCCAGCCCCTGCCACACTCCCTGGCTGAGCAGGCCCTGAAGCGCCTGAGGCCAGTGGCTGCAGGGACCCTGAAGCGGCTGGGGCCCCGTGCTTTGAAGGAGATCTCTGGCTGGCGGCAGCTGGGCGGCTAGATGAGTAGAATGAACTCAATGTCTGCGGCTTGTGTGTCTGGCTTTCTCGATCCAAGAGTTTGTCTAAGATCTGGAGGACAAAGCAGTAGTGGTAGAATACCCTTTACCCTTTTGACCTCTATTAACCTAACTTTCTCCTTGAAGCAGCTTCATCACCTTCTCAGGAAGCCTAGCCCAATTTTAATGACAAAGAACTTTCCGGAAGATAGGTTGGCTTGCCTACAATGGTATCCTCTATAACAAGTATAACAAGACTTAGTATACTGATAGTATACTAACACTCTATAAATACTAAAGTGAATGAATGAATGACATACCCCTTGCTTCTCCCACCCCCTACCCAAGTATTTCTATAAAAACCAATGGTCCTGTTCTTTATAAGGTTTTCCCAAGATCCTTCCTATTTCCTATGGGCAGAGTTGTATTCTTCTCACTGTACTGGACCCCTGAGAAATCTACTATTCATCAAAGTCCCAGCACCTCAGCTCTTACCTTTTTGAGCTTTGCCTGTTCATCCTTATAAGTGATCATAAGTATCAATGCCAGGTCCCCCTTCTCCCGACGTGTACCTTCACACAGCAGGGGATGCTCTGCCTCGCTCACTGTTGTCTTCATGCCTGTGGGGAGGTGCACATGGGAACAGAGACTGTAAAGGCCTGAGTGCCCCAGTTACCAGCACGTGAGGGAAGGAGTTCTACTCCAACCCACTTCTCCACGATGGCCCATGGTCTGTTACATCCACCCTAAGCTCCGTCTGCTTTTCCAGACGTTCCTAACCTAGTTTACTCTGCCCTTCCAAGCTGGGCTCCGCATTCTCTTGAAGAGATGACTGCCCCTGTGCCTTTAGTCATGTTGTTTTGTTTGCCTGCCCTTAACAGATCTTTTTCCCTTTTATTTATTATTATTATTATTTATTTTTTGGTGGACAGTTTCAGGCTACATCTGGCCAGTGCTTAAGGGGTTACTCCAATTGGTGTTCAGGTTGACTATGCAGTGCTGGGGATCAAGCTGGGGGTAATACCATGCAAGGCACGTGCTTAACCCCTGTACTATCTCTTCAGACCCACAGTACATACTTTTGTGCTACATTCTTGACTATCATGGAACTACTTGGCTCACACTTACCATCTTGGCTTTCCCACTATCCCTTTGGAACAGGGCCAATATCTCTTACCCTTGAAGGTATTAGACCAGGCTTAGCTGCCAGGAACATTCAAGATACTGACAAACTTACCCAAGGCAGCAACTGCAGCTTCAAATCCCAGTTCTTCATCCCCAGGCATCTCATGATTCCAGTTTCGATTGGAGGGCCGGGAACCCGTAGGAGAAACCACTGGATGGAAGATGGGGTAAGTCAGGAAGACAGCAGGATCATTGGAAAGAATGAAAGAGATAAAGCGCCAGACCCGGCTCGCTCCACTCTCCCATGAACTGTCTGATGGGTCCGACACGCAAGGCAGAGTGAGGTCCTTGGTTTCTCCTTGGTCTCCCACAAGTTAGTTCCCACTGATGTCAAGTCAGGCACCCTACCTGGAGCACAGAGAACATCAAAGATGAAAGTAGCCAACATGAGTGGCAACACTGGCCGATAGTCACAGAGTGTCCCTTCCCGTAGCTCCTCGGCCCGGCACCGCATGGTACTCATCTCACTTGGACCCCGAGGAATCTTTTTAAGCAGAGCAGCCACTTCGGACTCCTGGTATGCTAGCTTTACCTGGGGGATGGGATAAAGCTCAGGTCTCTCAGACCTCACTGAGATAAAGATCATAGTTCAAGTCTCTAAGGAGACATGAGTCCAGGCTCAGAAAGAATCTCTGACCTCGGGCTGGAGAACGGTCAATAGGCTGAGCCTTGCATGCAGGAGGTGCAGGTTTATTTCTTAGCACTGCCTGAAGTGACCCTCAAACACACAGCTGGGAGTTGCATCCAGACAACACCAAATGCGGCCAAATTACTGCCCCCCCCCCACCAAAATAAAGAATTCTGACCTCCAAGGCTTTGGTAGAAGCTGGGGGTCGCTGTAGTTCCAAGGCAAACATGCCAACCCGGAAGGCCAGGTTGTGGTGCTCCGGGCGCTCGCTGAGCACTGTCAACAGGAAGGCTGCCTTGGTCAAGGTGTTGGTAGCTACCCAGGTCTGACGGCTTGTAGATACTTTATTCTTCTTGCCCTAAAGTGGCAAGCATAGGAGATGAGGTTGATTCATATTAGTGGAGGAGGTTCTGACTTGGAAAGGGGAATGGGAGAGAAGCAGGGCTAAGTGGGACAAATGGAACAGGGAGTCTCTCTCACCTTGGCAGGAGGCGGCTCTACCTTGAGGTCAGGCGGGTTGGCTAGCAGGTCCTGGGCAAGCTCCACGGTGAGGCGGGAGGCCTCACTGCTGTAGCCATGAGCATGCAGGGCCTCAGCACAAGCAAATAATACCTAGAAAGAGGACATGAGAACAAAGGGGTGAATACCACCACGGGGGGGGGGGGGAACGACACTGCAGGCACTCAAGCAGCAAACACGCCCCAGACACTTGCTAGGTGCAAGGCCCTACACTGGGCCCGGGTCCACCACAGTAACTCCCAGACTGCTACAGAATGAGACATGAGCACACAAGCAGGGAGGCAAATCAGAAGCCTACTAGAGGAGTCGGAGAGTCCCAGGATGATCCTGACCCTCCCCAGCACAGCCTCCTTCCCACCTGGCCAGGAAGCACCCCCGAGCCTTCTCACCTCCATGCGGCTCTCCTGTTCCAGCGGCTTCAGCCCGACAAACAGGTCGTGCTCTTCCCCGGCCCCGCCCTCGGCCTTCTCTTCCATGCCCCCAGCCCCATCCTGGGCATTCAGGTAATACGCCCGGTAGTCATCCTCTTCCTCTCCAACTGCAGGGGCTACCTCTTTGGTTTTGGGAGGTTCACTGCCACCCTCATCTGTAGAAGGGAGGTCACCACGGGAACAGACTTCCCCAGGCAGTAGGCCAGGGGGGCCAGCAGAAGCTGCGGGAGGATCAGGCCCTTCTGAGAAGTACACGCCAGCATCTTCTTCATAATTATCTGGGGGTTCAGGAAGGAAGGTGGGAGGGCCTCGGGAGCCCCCAGATGGGGGGCAGGGTGGCAGGCTCTCGGGGAATCCACCAAAGGTGCTGGCCTCTGCCCCCAGGGCCAGGCTGCTGTCATCCAGGCTCATCTCGGCTAGGTCCAGCTCCAGGGAGCTGTCCTCACTGCTCAGGCGCCGCTTGCTCCCGCTGCCTGCTGGGCCTTTGCTCCCATTGCCAGCCCCACCCAGCACCTTAGCCTTGCCCCCACCTGAACCTATCTTATGCAGAGCTTTCTCTCCCCCCTCGGCCGAGAGGCGGCGAGAACCCCTCTGTGAGGAGGGAACCCCCTCACCCAATCCCTTGCGTTTGGCCCCAGGCTCCTTGGGCCGCACAGCTGGCTCAGCAGGAAGAGGTCGGGGCCGTTCCCGGGATTCCTCCAGGCCCCCAGAGCGGGAGGCACCTGGTCGAGCAGGCAGGGCTCGGGCCCAGGACAGTGCCAGTTTCCGGTCAGTGCCGCTGTAGGTGACACCAGGCAGTGGGTAGGCTTCTTCCCAGTTGAAGTAGCAGGCCTCCACTGCCGGCCGGAAGCCAGGGAAGAGCCGCTCCAAGGTCTTCTTGTGCTGTCCCCGCTTCACATTCTCAATCACCTTCAGCTGCCACTGGCGCAGCTGTGCACACAGTTCCCGGCGGCTGCAGGAGACAGTGGGTTCGAGGCTGCTGGAGGCTAGGAAGAGATGGGAGGCCTATGTCCCCTCCCCCAAGTGGGGCACAAGTAAGGAGTCCAGGAAGCCCTTCTTGAGCCAGTCTGAGAGACATCACTCTCATCCTCGTGGATTGTAGAAAGGGGGTGCAATTTAGGGGAAGAAAGAAGCCAGCCTCTTAAAGCATTCCTAAATCACTGGCAACTCTAGGCCCTAATCCCCCACTCCCCAGGATTAGAAGAATGATACGTCCAGGGCTGGAGAGAGAACTCCATGCCCGAGTGCAGGTGTGACATGTGGGGGCCCTGGGTTCAGTCCCCAGCACTACTGCATGATCCACTCAAGCACTACCAAGAGCAACCCCTTCCCAGCGAGCCACCAGGAGTAATACCTGCACACCATCCAAAAAAAGAAAAGAGAGAAAAAAAATGGTATACTTATAGATGCACAAGGACTGAGGGTGGGCCTATCTGGGCAGACTGCTGCGCTGGCCCATGGGGACACTCACCGCTGGGGGCTGAGTGCAGGATCCAGCACAGCCAGTCTCCACAGGGTGACCATCTCATCACACATGCTGGCACATGCATGGGCTGCCACTTCCGACTGCCCATTGCTACGGCCCGTGTGCCCACTGGCACTGCTGTGTGAGGCTGAAGTGCGCACGCTGTACCACCAACCGGTTATCTGGAAACAAAGAGGGCTCTGAGTGCCCCTGGGAGCTTGCAGGAAACCCGAGGAGCCCTCCCCGGTGTGCCTGCCAAGAAAGGGGAGAGGGCTAGGAAATGAAGAGTGAACCCCACTCAGGGGCTCACCTGCTCGTAGGTGAGGCACTGGTCGGTGAGGATCTCCAATAAGGGAGCTGCATTGCTGTCCCTCCGCTTGAACATCTCCCGCACAATGCTGAGCAGGTTCCAGACTCCCTCAGGCTCCCGACCCCTCAGAGGGCGCAGCAGACACGCCCACTCAGCAGCAGCCGGAGGCTCCGTGGAAGACAGGTACATGGAGTTCACATCGCTACAAGAGGAGTGTGGGAAGTGCCCTCAAGACAGGTATGAAGTTGGAGCCCAGAATACTAGTACAACGGGTAGGGTGCTAGCCTTGAATGCAGCTGACCTAGGTTTGATCCCGGCACCTCATATGGCCCCCTTGAGCCCGCCAGGAGCAATCCCTGAGCAGGCAGAGGCAGGCATACGCCCTGAACACTACCAGGCGTGGCCCAGAAACAAATGAAAAAAGATAGGGATGAAGGCCGAGCAATAGTACAAGTAAGGCACTTGCCTTGTACAAGGTCAACTCAGCCCCCAGGACCCTTTTGGGTCCTCAAGCTCTACCCGTGGTGATTCTGAGCATTGAACCAGGAGAAAGCCCTGAGCACTACCGGATGTGACCCCAAAACTAAAAGAAAAAAGCAGGCAGAGGTGCAACAAGACTTTGATTTGAAAAAAAGGGGAGAGGAGAAGGGGATCCTCAAAATACAGAGTATAGGGGAAAAATAATATCCAAGACAATGATTTTGTTTGGTTTTTGCAACATACCCTGCTGCTCAGGGTTTACTCCTAGCTCTGTGCTCAGGTCATTCCTGGGGGTGGGTCAGGGGCTATACAGGGGTGTCAGGAATTGAATCCATGTGCAAGGCAAACACCTTTTCCACTGTACTATCTCTCCTCCCCCAATACACAATTTTCACTAAGTCTCAATTTCACTCCTTGCTGTACCTGACTAAAAACAGACCACTCTCTCTGACTAGATCAATTCTCGTCACCCTTTTGGTGGTGCTGTGGCAGTGGTTAAGCTCTAGTTGTAGCACTTAATGGCTGACAATGTGCATGTGATTCTATTACACACAGCGCCCCAGGCCTAGTGGAATCGCTCTTAAGTACTAAGCCAGAAGCAGCTCCTGAGCTTCCCTGAGTGTGATCCGAAAACAAAAAGTTGAAAAATGAAAATGAAGGCTAGACCAATAGTACAGGGGGCAAGGCACTTGCGATGCACAGTCGACCCCAGTTCAATCTCAGCACCACGGTCCCTCAAGAACCACCAGGAGTGACCCCTGAGCACAGAGCCAGGAGTAAGCCTCAAGTACTCCCAATGTGGTTCAGTCTTCCCCCTCCAAATATCTCATCACTATGGTCGCACGAGGATCCCTTCTGTGTGATCAGGCACCGTACCCGCGCGTGAGTAACAGGCATTAATTCAACATAGGATCTGCCACCAGCTGAGGGAAGCTCCTGCTCCCTGCAGACCAGAGAGCATGAAGAGATCCAGCTTACCTGAAGACCACAGGGGAGGGGCCACAGAACTTGTGCAGGGTCTTCTTGATGTTGTCAGTGAGTGTCGACTCATCCAAATACCAAGTACTCTGGTCAGAGGCTGAGGGTCCTGCTGTAGGGTCTGGGGGTAATAGGCAACGAGCACCCAGAGTTAGGAACCTGACAGCAGCCTTTAATAAGTGCCACCTACACAGCGAGCATGCTCTCTTGCACTGCTTTCTGAACACACTCACCCGGGGCTCCACACACAGTATTGATGGCTGTTGACTGAGAGGAGAGAAGTTCGTCTAGGAGTCGCTGAGCGGTGGGGAGGATCTAAGGGGTAAAAGGAAAAAGGCATAATTGACCCGAGGGGTCACAATGCCCACAGGAAAGTGGATACACAGTCTTGGGAGGACCAGAGGTGCCAATTTTACTCACCTGCTGAGGGAGCTCACTAATGAGGTACTGGGCAAATTTCTGCAGCTGGTCCCTCTGTAGCCGAGACAGAGACTCTGAGACTGGGGCACGCAGGCAAACTGCAGAGGCCTAGAGGAGACAGAGGGAAGTGAAATGATCTGAGAAAAGGCCTACTCCTCCTGGGGCTGAGAACTGGGAAGCAGAGGCTGGGTGGCAAGGAGGCTCACGCTGTGGCCAGACATGCAGCAGAGGAGGGGACAGAGCATAGGATAGGACCAGGATAAATTGGGAGGTGGGCTCACGTTGTGAATACGGAAGAGACAGAGTGCCACGACATGGGTGCACCATTTGGCCCCATCCCCACAGGTGCAACTGCATGAAGTGACCCGGCAACGATCAAACATCACAGCCACATTGTAGGCCCCTTGTGGGGGGACCACCTGAGGGGATACCACTGTAGCACTCAGATGGAACCCTGGGGAAAAAACAGAGGTGGTCACTGAGAGCTGCCAAGACCTAGGCCTCTGTCCCGGAAGCTGGCCAGCAGTTGCTTGGGCAACTTGTTCCAGTTCCTTGCAGTGGCCGGTTAATTCACACGCAGAGGATGGGAGGCACCAAGGGGTGGGGGATCACAGGACATAATGGGACTCCTACCAATTTGCAATGGGTCCTTCACAGCCCTCATGCGGAACAGCTGATCACCTCGCTGGAATTCATCTGCATTGCCATTAGCCAGGCAGGAATACAGCCTGGGCATGAAGAACACAGAGGCACAACTCAGCAAATAACCTTCTACAGACCCTGTCTGTGGCCACAATACCCTGGACATTCTCTCCCCAGTGTCACTCCCTCACGAGGAAAATCCCAGGACCCTCCCCCACACACCTTGTCATCTTCTTACACAGCCCCAAATACAACATCTCCTTTGTCCTCTGGAAAGCCCAGCAGACAGTGTGGAATATCAGAACCCCACTCCCCACCAGCAGCCCCTTAGCCTTACCGAATATCCTCCTCATTCTCAGGGAAGCTCCAAAAAGCAATTCGGAGCTGGAGCTGCTCTGGCACTGGGGGGTAAACTTTCTCTACCACTTCAAACGGGATATGAAATGCCACCTGCTTGGCTGACAGCTCCACCAATGGGATCACCAGTCCATCTTTGGAAACAAAGGTTGAGGAGGGAGAAATAAAGGGGTCATGATTACTTTAGCACCTTTACCATGAATGAGAGGAAAAAGCCAAGGGATCTTCCTGTCAGGAGACACTGACCACTGTGGGAGGACAGCTAAACGATCCTCAGCTCATAGCCCAATACTTAAGGGCTGCAGAGAAGGCATCAGGGATCGCCCAGGAACTCCTGGCCAAACAGGTGTGTTCCAGGATGCAAGTAACCTCTTTCACATAGCCGGGCATCTTATTTCTCATATACTTAGCGCTTAAGGATCATATTACATTGTCAATGTCTCTTCTGGCATTCTCTTTTCTCATTGTTTTTTTACTATTCCTTTTCCTCTATATGACTACAGGTCCCTGAAGGAAGACAGGCCAGGGAACAGAAGAGCTAAAAGAGGGAATTTTAGAACTAAGAGAGGCAGTACTTGCTTTGCCACACCTGGATGGAGCCCTGGGACAGAGGAAGCCAGATATATGTCACCGCAAGGGAAACTTAGCTGCAGGTACTGGGATCACCTAGAGTGGGATGAAGATATCACTTGTGGGGCCTCACACTGTTTTAATCATAAAGCAATGAAATAGGCCACGTAGCACAACAAAATGCTAGTCAGATTAGATCAGAAAAGCATGCAGCTGAAAGGAAAGCTCTTTTCTGGCAGAGCTGGGCCAGGGGTGGCGGGGGCAGGGCTGGGGGGAGGCATGGTATCTATGGGGGCGGGAAGTGAAGTCAGGGTCTCCAACAAGCAAGGCATGTGCCCTAGTTCTTCCACCTAACTCCCTGATCTCCAGAAAAGGACTTCTTGTTTTGTTTTGGAGCGATATGCAGAAATGCTCAGGGGTCACTCCTGAAGGTGCTCGGGGACCACGTGTGGTGATAGAGACTGACCCCAGGTTGGCTGCATGCAAGGCAAGCAATGAAGCTGGAACTACCTCTCCCCCCCATTTTAAAGTGTTGTTTTTCTACTTTTACAAATGAGACAGGGAATCACGGAAGGGAGACAGGGTTGGAGATAAATGAAATTCTTTCTTAGATTTTAACCTGTTCAGGAAAATACCAGCATACTAAAAATCTTCCTCACCCATGATCAGTGATCTCCCGCAAACTACGCAGCTCTAAGGGCCAGACCCTCGGATTGGCAGGAGAGTGACCATGCCTCACACGAGTGAGATTCTGGGTTCAATCCCCAGCATTGCAAAACAAAACACCTACACGTACACAGGCACATGCATACACTATCGCGTCAACTGAAGTGGAATACTACCACACCGACAGTGACGTGTGTGAATCTCCCTCCCTCCCCTGCAGGGCGAGAAACACGTGGGGCAGTGTGGAAAACACCGCTCTGGGAATGGCGCGAGCAGAATCGCAGTCAGACTCTCTCACCTGCTGGGAGAGGTGGAGAAGTCGGCTTCCTTCCAGGAGGAAGGCGAGGTGTGGGGGGGGAACCGTGGTGGTGTGTGAGCTTAGGGAACGTCTCTTATCATCATTCTCCCGCCCTCCCGCCCGGGACCTTTAATAAAAGCAAAACGCCTAGCAGCACGGACCTGTGCGTTCAGGAAATGCCCGAGGAGGAAAGCGGCGTCACGGGCGAGTGTCCCCCAGGACGCCCCAGGAGGAATCCACTACCCGCCCGCACTCTCTGCCCGAGACACTGGTGCCAGCCTCGGCTCCTGCCCGGGAGCGAGTTGCAGTCTCTGGTCTCCGCCTGCGAGTCGGGGATGCCCTCGCCCGGGCCATTCTCCTCCACTTGCCCACTGCGTGGACGTTCCCCGAGCGATCCCGCTTCACAACCCACTCGCTCTCCACGCGCCCCGCTGGCCACCACTGTCCAGCTGGCCTGCGGCTCCACTCGGAAAGTCTCCCCCGGGCGGAGAGGGGGTTCCCTGCCCTCTCCCGTTCCCCAGGCATAATAAAAGAAAGGAAGGGAGGGAAACAGAGGTTCCCCGGCTGCCGGCGATGCGGTCCCACGCAGGCTGTCCCAGCCATCACGCGCGCGCACCGGAAAGGCGGGCGGCGGGGGCCGGACAGCTCCGGGGCCGGACAGCTCCCGGCCCGACAGCGCCCACCGCCCGCGCCCTCACCTCGCATGCGGGTCCCGGCGCCGCCCCCGCCGCCGCCGCCGCCCGTGGGGGAATTGGGCCCCGCCGACTGTTTGCGCCATCCCCGCCAGTTCTGGCACACGCTCTCGGCCTCGGAGATGAAGGAGCACAGCGAATCCTCCTCAAAGCGGTCCGAATCCTCGAAGGAGAAGCGCTCGCCGTCCTCCCACTCGGCGAACATCAGCTCCATGGGGCCCGCGCCCCCCGGGGCCAGGTCCCCCCCTCAGCGGATCCGGGACCTGGGCCGCCGGCCGGGGGCTGCGGGGAGGCCCGGGGCCTGAGGGGCGAGCCGGGCTGAGGGGAGTCGGGGCGTTCGGGACGGGCCGTGCCGGCCCGGGGTCCCAGGCCTGGAAGAGCCGCGGGACCGAGCCGCGGTCCACTACGAGGTGCGAACGGGGATGGCGGCCAGACTCGCCAGACTCAGGGCCCGGACGAAGCGCCTAGCAGCCGCGGCCTCCAAGCGGCTGCGGCGCCGCCTCCCCCATCAGCTGATCTGGACTTCCGGCCGCGCCGGCCACGGCCACTTCCGTCCTCGCGCGCTCTGGCCGGCGGCCGGCGGCGGAAGGGTGGAGGGGCCCCGTTTGCTTGAACGCTATGATCTCCTGCTTGTGGTGTCGAGCCCACTCTCAGACACGGTAAGCGGGAGGCGGCCTGCGAACGAGACGACGCGAGGTGCGGGAAGCACTCGCGCTCACGGCGCCCCCCGGGAATAAACAGTCGGGAATGCTGCATGCCGGGAACCGTAGGCTGTCAAGACACCGCCGGAGGCGGTGGGCGGAGCCAGCGTCCTAACTCTGGATAGGCCCTGGAGCCGCACCGCATTCTGGGAACTGTAGTCCAAAGGTCCGCATTCCAGGAGACTTTTTATAGCTCTAATTGGGGAAGCATTTGATTTCAGGAAATGGTTGCACTGATTGTCGGTGGGGCCTTCGACTCAGGGGGTTCTCTTTTTTTTTTTGCGTTCTTTTCTTATACCAAGGCCCTTTAGCATCCTGGTGAACTTCTATTGTTTATAAACGTGTAAAATGAGAATTACAAGAAGATTGGGTTAAGACGCTTGTCTTCCTGTGCTGCAAACCACACCGCTAGGTATAATCCCTAAACACCTCTTGGTTTGACCCAACAATGCTCCCCAACCCATCCCAAAAGAAAAAAGAATACAAAAGGACCAGAAGAGAGAGTACAGCAGGTAAGGTGATTGCCTTGCACAGCCAACCGGGTTCTATTCCCAGCATCCCATATGGTCCCTCAGGCACCACCAGGAGTAATTCCTGAGTACAAAATCGGGAGGAACCCCTGAGCATTGTTGGCTATGACTCAAA
Organism: Sorex araneus; assembly: GCF_027595985.1. Lineage (NCBI taxonomy): Eukaryota > Metazoa > Chordata > Mammalia > Eulipotyphla > Soricidae > Sorex > Sorex araneus. The sequence continues at coordinate 117,508,325 of NC_073304.1, forward strand.
AGCAAAGCAAAATTTTAAAAAGGAAAAGAAAAAGAATACAAAGAAAACAATTACATTGAAACACAGTTATGAAAACACAAATTTGTAGTTCTTGGAAGTGGGTGACAACTATCAAACCTGGTTAGCCACAAACAAGGTAAGCCACTTGGCCTCTATAATATATCTTTGGCCCCAGTTGTCTTTTTGTTTTGTTCTGGGGCCACACTGGCAGTGCTTGGTGGGATCATAGTGGGGGGTGGGATTTGAACCAAGGATAGATGCAGATGACATACAAAGCTAGTGTCTTAACCTTTGTACTATCTCTGCTCTGCCAGTTAGATCCAGCAGCAAATGTAATAAATACTGTGATTTTAAAACTGACAGATACATTGAGGTTTCAAACAGTAAATGGAAGTACTATGACTTCATATAAGAATGGCTAATAATACCATAGTCCTACCTGAAATGCTAAATTGTTTTTTTGGACATACATCCAAGCATATTCAGGGAACCACCTGCTTTTGGCTTGTCCTTTAACTCCTGTATTATCTCTGGTCTTAAAAATGCTAAATGAAGGGGCTGGAGTGATAGCACAGTGGGTAGGGTGTTTGCCTTGCACGCTGCAGACCCGGGTTCGATTCCCAGCATCCCATATGGTCCCCTGAGCACCACCAGGGGTAATTCCTGAGTGCAGAGCCAGGAGTGACCCCTGTGCATCACCGGGTCTGACCCAAAAAGCAAAAAAAAGAAAAAACCAAAAAAAAGCTAAACTCCAGCTCACAGGAGTTCACATTGGCACCACATCCTACCTCTCAGTGCAACTACCACTCCACAGCACCACTGGGTGTAGCCATGCAGGTACACTAGCACTAGCATCACTGCTCAATGTTACATTTTGGAGCTTTACCACTGAATCTGCCCAATAGGTCTAGTGACCCCCGCACCCCAGAGCCCTTTGATCAGGGTTGGTTTTTTTTTTTAACTTTTTGGGGGGAGTGGTGTGGTGGGGAGAGTTAGTGGCATTCAGTGCTTACTCCTGGTTCTGTGCTCAGGGATCACTCCCAGCACAGCTCTGGGGACCATATGGGTTGCAACTGGGATCTGCTGCATGCAAGGCACATTCCTTAATCCCTATACTATCCCTACAGTCCACCTACCTTACACCTCTCCCTAAAAGAATGCTAAATTTCACTTGTGGTTATAGATCTAATTATTTCCCTTTTCACTTTCCCATACTCTTTCCCTGAGTACTTACTGACCATAGGGGTTGGAGCAATAATATAGTATGTAGGGCATTTGTAGCCTACCCCCATTCAGTCCCTGGCATCCCATATGGTTCCCCAAGCACTGTCAGGAGTAATTCCTGAATGCAGAGCCAGGAGTGACCCCTGAGCATCGCTGGGTGTGCCCTAAAAAGAAAAAAAAAAGAAAAAGAATTTATAAGAATGGCCGAAAGTGTCTAAGCATTGAGTTGTTTCCTAAAAGGCTCAAATTGCCCAGGGGTGTGAAAATGGGTGGATAAGGTGCTGGAGATAGTGGAGGAAAACGGTGGCCAGCGGTACAGCGCTTGCCTTGCATGTGGCTGAATTGGGTTCAATCCTCAGCACCCCATCTGGTCTCCCGAGCCCACGAAAAGTGATCCTTGAGTGCATAGCCAGGAGTAAGTCATGAGCACTGCTGGGTGTAGTACAAAAACAAAAAAAAAAAATAAGAAGAGAAAAAGAAAAATGATGGGAACTGCTCAGAGGGAGAGCAACTCTGGAGGCAACATTCCTTTATATTTAACCACTGAACCTTTAAGAACCCCACAGACCCCTCTATTTAGTGCTATAAAATCCGGTTTTTAAAACTGTGGAAGTCACAGAAAACATTTTTCAAAGTAAATTTATGATTACCAGTAAATGTTTGACTTATATATTTCATATAGAGTTATGTAAAAATTTCTCAGGAAAAGGGGTCAGAGTCAAAAACCACTTGAGAATCTCTGATAGGGGGTACATAGTAAAGGCAGTTATGCCTGGGGGGACACAGTGTAAATAAAAATGCAACAGTTGTTTCTAGTCTCCCAGTCACAAAGAGCAAACAAATTTGGTATTGTTTTGGTGTAGAAGCTGCACCTGCAGGTAGCCAAGGCCAATCCTGCCATGCTTGAAGGACCAAACATCTGTGCTAGAACCCTGGCCTCCTCATCTAAAACATGTACTCCGCACATTGAGCAGAGCATCCTGAGAAAGTCACTTTGTTTTTGCCAAGAAAATGACTTTTATGCCTTTAGAAAATAGGTGAGTAGCTTAATGAGAGAAGTGAACAGGTGATACACCAAGAACAATAACTGTCAAGTCTGTTTCAACATTTAGGAGAGTTCAGTGGACAAGTCACTGAAGAATGAAAATAATCAGGTCCGCTGATTACTACTTAGTAGGAATAAGAAATTAAGGTTGCCAGATCTTTTTTTTTTTTTTTTTTTTTTTTTTTTTTGCTTTTTGGGTCACACCTGGCGATGCACAGGTGTTACTCCTGGCTCTGCACTCAGGAATTACTCCTGGCGGTGCTCAGGGGACCATATGGGATGCTGGGAATCGAACCCGGGTCGGCCGCGTGCAAGGCAAACGCCCTACCCGCTGTGCTATCGCTCCAGCCCCAGTTGCCTGATCTTTTTATTGTGTGTATATATATGAACATATATATGTACGCATTTTTTTTTGGCAGTGCGCCTACCAAATCCACAGTGTCACACATGCAGTACAAGTGTTCTATTGCTGAGCTACATCCCTCGGGCTTTGTTGCATTCTTTTGGGTGGGGAGATGGGGAGTGGATTTTGTGACATTTTTCCTATTGTTATTTTTTTTTTATTTCAGGGAGGAATAGTGCTCAGACCTAATACTTTCTACCTGAGTTACATCTCTCACCTAAAAACAATTTTTAATTCTGAGTCAAATAAAATCTATAATTACTTTGGGTCTAAATGTGAACTTCATGGAAACTTTTCAGGATTACTCAGGGTATACTTTTCAGGATTTATGCACAAAATCTGTTGTTACTAAATACTTACAGATAGTGGTAAAAACACTGTTAATATAGGCTGACTGCAATATCCCAAAGGACCGAATTAAAATTAAAAGGGCTTAAAGAAAAAAAATTGTGAGTGGGGGTCCACACCTGGTGGTGTTCAAGGCTTACTCTTGGCTCTGTGCTCAGGTTACCTAGATCAAACCAAGGTCAGCTATGTGCAAGGCAAGCACCCTACCAACCGTACCATTACTTTGTCCCCCTTAACAAGTTTTTGTCTTGTTCCTGGGACAAGTCCAGGAGTACAGAACATCCAGACTTTACTAGAATATATGGAATACAAGAAGCCTTGCATGCGGCTGAACCTCTTTTGATCTCTGGCATCCCATATGGTTCCCCAAGCACAAGGAGTAATTCCTGAGCATCACCAGGTGTGGCCCATAAACAAACAAACAAATAAAAATAATGGAATAGGGCCAAAGAGTAGAGTAGGTAAGGTACTGGTGTTGCATGTGCCTGTCCCAGGTTCAATCCTGGCACCAGATGTGGCCCCCAAAGCTCCATCAGGAGTGACCCCTGAATGCAGAGCCAGGAGTGAGTCCTGAGCACTGCTGAGTGTGGCCCAAAGCAAAACAAAGAATGGAGGGGGGAGGGGTACCCAATCCACAACAAAAGTCCACGGGATTTTTTTTTAGATAGAAATTTATTCAAGATACTGCTTAACTTCCAAGGATTCCAAAGTATGAAAAAAATGTTGGGCCTTTTTTACCTTTCAAAAAGACAGGGTAGTGCAAATGTCTCAAAAAATAACTTTTACATAGTTCTCAAAAGCTACAGTCCAGTCATTGAAAATACCTCTGTTTTCAGCTCACATGAGGTTTGTTAGGAAACCTCTGTAACAACTTATTCATTTTCTTGGGGGGTAAACTCCCAGACTCTACAGTATCCTGGATTGATCTCATCTTTCGGGCTGCCTGAAAACACAAAACAAAAGAATGACAACTCTAAATTTCCTCTTGACCTCGGCGGATAGTTCTCACAATGTCCTCAATCGTAGTACACTATCAGCTAGCCTGGAAAAATCTGTTTTCTCAGTACTCTTTCAACAAAAGGGCCTTAGGCCCTAAAATGACTATGTCCTAAAACAAGCATGGCAGGAAGCAATTAAAATCTAGATAGCAAAGCAAACAACTATCCTTCAGTACCTTTAGCTCTAATACAGATAAATAATGTCTTTCTGAGAAGCAATTTACGTTTTACAACAAGGTTTTCCCATTCATTCCTTACTCTAACAGTCCCAAACTCCAGACAGCCTATTTATGTCTGGTAATTAGGAAGTTCGAAGCAATTACGTAAGTCGCTCAAGGGAAAACTCTCCAAAACACAACCTCCCCCGCTCCTCGTCCTTTCGGAAAGGAGTGACCTTCTCACTGCCCGTCAGGAGACAGAGCCATCATTTGCACCCCTCGCCCCATGCTCCCCAGAAGCCTGTCACCTCGGCCCTCGATGCACAATCGAAGAAGTTCTGGATCTCCTTTCTGCACGCGTCGTCGCGGAACTCGTGCCGCTTCCAGCAAGCCATCATCACCGACATCTCCGTGATGCAGGTCGCCTCTGCGGGGAGAGCGGGGAGACGCTGACCTCAGCCCAGCCGCCCCGCAGCCCCTCCGGGGGCCCGAGACCCCGCGCGCTCACCGCCCCGCTCCCGGCGGCGCTCCCCGACGCGGTCGGCCAGAACCAGAGGCTTGTTGGGCTTCAGAACCGGCTTCTGCGAGGTTCCGAGTCGCGCCAAGCGACCCCGCAGGCTGGGCGCCGCCATGGCTCCCCGAGCTCCCGGCAGGCTGTTCGGTGCCGTGCGTGACCCGACGTGACCCCCGGGGGCCCGCTCCGCGCAGGCGTGGCCCGCTGTTCTGCACCGGCGCGCTCCGCTGGGTGCAGAATCCTGTGGGGCGCTGGGGGCTCCTCGGTACCCGGGATCGTCTGCCTGCTAGTGCCTTACCCGCTGCACTTGCTCCAACCCTCCGTAGATGACTTTGGAGAACTTGTTTTTTTTTTGTTTGTTTTTGCTTTTTGGGTTACACCCCGCGATGCCCAGGGGTTACTCCTGGCGGTGCTCAGGGGACCATATGGGAATGCTGGGAATCGAACCCGGGTCGGCGGCGTGGAAGGCAAATGCTCTACCCGCTGTGCTATCGCTCCAGCCCCTGGAGAACTAATTTGGTTGTATATTTAGTGTGCTGAAATAACTTAATACCAATTTTAAATCTCCTAAATCTTTGCCTGTTTGACAACTGGTTATTCTATTTCAGAACTTTCCCTGCTTCTCATGCCTCGCCTCCATTGACCTGTTTTATTTTATTCATAGGACGAATGAGATTTTATGCCCTTAAGCAAGCATTTAAAATACAAGCACTTGGCTGGAGAGGTGGTACAGTGGGTAAGGCACTTGCACGCAGCCGCTCCAGTTCGACCACTAATACCGCATTATGGTCTGGGTCCCACCAGGAGTAAGCCCAGATCACAGCCTGCTGTGGCCCAAATACCAAACCAACCAAATCCTAAAATGTAAACAGCATGAGAACGGGGACCTTAGAACGTTCATTAATGAATTCCCATTGCCTGGAACATTGCTAATCCTAGTTAAATGTGCAAACGTTCTGGTTAAATGAATACTAGTTAAATGAACAGATATTTCCACAAGTTTTCAAGTTCAACATGAATATCACAGAAATAGAACCAAGCAGAAGACAGTGTTTAAAAAGTTTTTATTATACAAAATGAAACCTGAGCTCTTAGAAAATAGCAACATTCTTAAAGTCATCAGCCCCATGCTCCAGCCCCACTTCCAGCAGCATAAACTGCTTGGTATGTGGCACATTGACTACCGATAACCCCAAAGCCCGCTGCTGTGTACAGACTGGCCCCGAACCAAAGCAAACATATGCTGCTTGATTTCTCTAAAGAGAAACTGAAGCCATTGGTATTTGGCAAGTGCTCAGGTAGATGGCTATTTCTGATTCTTTCCTTTTTAGCACCTGTTTTACAGAAATAAAAGAGAAAGTCTGGGAAGCACTGGCCACAGAGAAGACATGAATCTACCCATAAGCAATCATAACTACAGTTCACTTTGTTCATAAAACGCCAATGCCGGAGACTACACAGTACAAAGGTTAAGGTGCTTGCTTTGCACGTGACCAACACCAGTTCAGTCCCTGGCACTGCATCTCTCTCCTCCGGTCCCCAGTACCACCAGGAGTGACCCTGAGGATCCCTGGCAGTACGCCCATTCGTCCCACCAGTATGAAGTGATATTAGGAAGAAGACTCCACACTTGCCCTTTTTGTTGCATGTAATGAAGTTTGTCCTTAGTCTGCACTTGGATAATACGTATTTTTTCATTATAAACCAGCAACACTTGCACTTAAAAAGACTGCAATCTTAGAAATCAGAATCTTTCATTTGACTTCTTTTGTGGAGCCCTACAATGTCAAATTTTAAGATGAGTATTTTGTGGGGTCACTCAGGCAGTGCTCAGGGCTGTTTCTGACTGGAAACTCAAGGGAAACTTATGGTAATGCTATGGGTACCATATCTGGCACAGGGATTGACTCTGAGCCTCTTACATAGAAAGTACCCACCCTGCATACTGAGCTCTCTTCAACCCTGATGTATTTTGGAAGGTGTTTTTTTCCTCTCTTCATGCTGCTGAGAGGCTTTTTTTTGTTTGTTTCAGTGATTAAACCCAGGGCCTCACACATGCCTACTTCACACAAGGGCTCTACCATTAAACTACATCCCCAATATTTTGCAGGGCAATTTTTAAATAATAAAATTGGGGTGGGGGTGAGAATCATCATGGTAGTGAAATCCTTGGCCACACCCCACAGTGCTCTGGGCTTACTCCTGGCTTACTCCTCACAGAGCTTGAGGTGGGGTATATAGGGTACTAGCAACTGAAACCCAGTTGGCCACTTCCTTCAATCCCTGAGTTTAAGGGTTTGGTTGAACTATATTTTTTCCACCATAGTTCTCAGTACTCTTTGGGAAAAATGGAACTTTTTTCGTCACACAAAAACTTAAAAAGAGCTTGAGAGCTACTTCACTAAGCTGAGTACTTGTTTGTATGCGGGAGGCCCAAGCTTGCTTGTATGATATGCCAGGTAAAAGCAAAACAAAGGAGAAAAAAAGTTTAATTAAAAAAAAAAAATAGGGGCTGGAGTGATAGCACAGTGGTAGGGCATTTGCCTTGCACGTGGCCGACCCGGGTTCAATTCCCAGCATACCATATGGTCCCCTGAGCACAGCCAGCAGTGGTTCCTGAGTGCAGAGCCAGGTGTGACCCAAAAAAGCCAAAAAAAAAAAAAAAAATGGACAGAAGATGTCACTAAAAAAGAACCAAAGTCCTATAAAAATCTATACTTTAAGGGTCCAGGGATGTGGGTCAGCACTAGAACACTTGTACAGTATGTATAAGGCTCAGTCCTGGAGCACAAATTAAAAACAAAAGACTACACTTTGATTCGTATTTCCCTATTTGAACATTTCAAAATCGGATGTTTTATTTTGTTTTTTGGGTCACATCAGCTATGCTCAGAGCTTATTCCTGGCTTTGTACTCAGGGATCACTCCTGGATGGGGCACAGGGGACCATATGGATGCTGAGATGGAACCCGGTCAGCCATGTGCAGTGCAAGCTTACCTGCTGTGCTATCTGTCCAGCACATGAAATCATATCATTGTTTCTAGTTATATGATTTTTTTCTACTATAATTTCCAGGCTTAGTTTCCATCTTCAACCTATAATAGAACAGGACACTTCATTACATTGTCATTGCACATGAACAGAGTAAGTTAGTAGCCAGAATCCAGTGGGAAGGAATCCTAGATATGCCCTAAATAAGAAATGAAGTAGAGGTCAGAGAGGTAACTCATGGGTTCAATCCCCAACACCGCATGGTCCCCTTTATCCCCGAGCACCACTGGGAAAAGCACAAAGCGGGGAATAGCCCACAGAGCATGGCCCCCCAAACAAAAAAGCAAACACAAAAAATAAGCTACCAAATCTACAATGAATTTAATGCAGGTAAGAATGGATCTGGGCATGCCACACCTGCCACTCTAAAGATAATTGTGAATAACTTTGTATTCATCTGTTGAATAAACCAATGGTTCTCAAACTTAAAAAAAAAAAAGAATGGATCTGGGAATAACATTAAAAATTATAAAACTAGAAAAGAAAAAGCTATTTAAAAGTCTGACTTGAAAAGCAAAATGATGTCAAAAAATACAGCTCTAAGGGTGGAGTGATAGTACAACAGGTAAGGTGCTTGCTATCCCCATATAGTGGGCATATGGGATGTCAGGGATTGAATCTAGGTTGGCCATAAGCAAAGCACGCACCCTACACACTGTACTGTCTCTCCAACCTCAGCATAACAGTTTTTAAAGCAGGTGGTGAGGAGAAGAAAATCAGGACACTGAGTAATGAGGGACTGAAATGTTACAAGGAGATTAGAAATGTTAAAACTCTAAACCTAGGGGGCTGGAGTGATAGCACAGCGGGTAGGGCGTTTGCCTTGCACGCGGCCGACCCGGGTTTGAATCCCAGCATCCCATATGGTCCCCCGAGCACCGCCAGGAGTAATTCCTGAGTGCATGAGCCAGGGGTGACCCCTGTGCATCGCCGGGTGTGACCCAAAAAGCAAAAAAAAAAAAAAAAAACCTCTAAACCTAGCTCATCTTACCTCATTTGTAGCCAAAGAGGTACAATTGTTCAATTGAACCTTAGAGTTCAATTGAACCTTAGGACAAGGATGAAATGGCTAGAGAAATGAGAAATCCTTTAAAAAGTCATTTAAGGGCCCGAGCGATACTAGAGCAGGGAAGGCATTTGCCTTGCATAATGCCAACCCGGGGTTGCTCTCCAGCATCCCACATGGTCTGCTGAGCCTGCCAGGATTAATTTCTGAGTACAGAGTCAGGAGTAACCCCTGAGCATGCCAGAAGTGACATCCCCTCCTCCCCTGAAAAAAAACCTATAATTTAAAAACTCCTTGAACTACATGGGTGCTTCAGACTTCTGCTTCCTGCTAAACCAAGTACTGGACAATGCCTTCATTGCTCCTTGAGAACAGGCTGTGTTAGCATAGGCTTAAATCTTGATTATACATCATTAGATAAAATACCAGTAGATCTAACAGAATTCCTTGTATTCATACGAGTGAAGGGTTTAGCAGCAAACGCACCTCGTGATTCATAGCTGCATAAGTACTTTATCTCCTTAGCTCTACCAAGGCTCTCTGATGGGACTAATTAAAGATTTTGATTCCGTTTTATGAAGATTTCATGTAGGTAATCCCAAAATTTCTGCGGCTGTGTCTCGTTGTTGTGGATCATGGCAGTGAGAGCTTTCCCCTGGTCCAGACCTTGCCAATAGTCTTGCAGCCACATCTCCTTCCAGCTGAAACAACAAAATGGGGGTTGGATTATCTCTACACATACAAGTCCTGCCTAACTACCCAAATCTGTGTCTCGGGTAGACAAGCCCTTTGCTCTGGTTGAAGCCTTTGTCCACATAAGCCAAGTTTCATGTGTTGTTGCCTCGAATTCATTCTATTTTACATCCTTCACTGTGCTTTTTCAGTTCGTACCTATCTTGCCAAGAACTATTTTGTTTTGGGGGGTCATGCCACATGGTAACCAGGAGCTACTCCAGCTTGGTGCTGGGGAGGATCATGCAGATCAGGGGGATCAAATTAGGTTCCTCCACCTCCTGATGGGGCTTGCAAGAGCAACGCACAGCAGTGGAGTCCTTCAGCTCTTTGCTGGCTCTGGCACCCACCTCCCCAAATCCCCAGCAGACAGAATGGCTGGGCCTGTGTGGGCAGCATCCCACTGTGCCTCGGGCTACTTCAGCAGACACCAGTAGGTGAGGCACCGGGATTGGCCTTACCTGTCATTCTCGAGAATCTCCTCCACACTGCCGAAGCCCGGTGTGGGCATGGGGCAGGCCATGTGTGAGGGCTGGGCAATGCGAGGCTCGGGGACGGGGAATTCTCCCGGGGAGGCATCGTGGGCCTTCTGGGCTTGCAGTCGGGCCAGTTCGTGGTCACACACAAAACACTCGAAGCCATTTAGGTAGTTGGGCTGCAGGGGATCGTTGACACCCCACTCCCGTTGCTCCAGGCTGTCCAGCAGGAACTGGTTGGTGATGCCCCCTGGTTGCTTATAGACCAGATATTTCATGTACTCCTCGTCGTTCTTGTCCAGAAAGTCGATGAACTCGGCCAGTTTCTGGGGCGACTCGAAGTCGTCAATGAGGATGATGGAGTGGTTGTTGGGCATCCAGTCTCGCACAGAGGGGGAACCGCGGTACACGGGCACAGAGCCCAGGTGCAAGGGGCGCCACAGCTTTTCCGTCATGTAGTCCTCGCAGATGGCATTTTCCAGGGCCAAATGGAACTTGTAGCGGGACAAGAAGGCTAAGAGCTCGGGGTCCTCGGTGGTGGCTGTGGCGGTGTCCTGCAACCGCGGGGTGGGCAGCTCCCGGTTCTGGAGGCATTTCCCGTAGGAGTCCACCTGGGCGGGCGAGAGGAGAGGTCAGGGGGCGCGCTCGCTCGCTCGCTCGCTCGGCGCGGGGCCCGGCCCGCCCCCCAGCCCGCGCCCACCGGGATGTGGCGCATGAGCTCGCGCACGTAGCGGTCGCGGTCGGCGGGCACGTCGCAGTGGGACTGGAGGTAGAGCAGCGGCGCGTAGCCGCGGCGGCGCCACTCGGCGCGCTCCCGGAGCGGGGGCGCGGCGCGGCGCAGGTAGGCCAGGCCGGGCAGCCACTGCAGCGGCAGCGGGTAATCCGAGTGGCGGCTGAAGGTGGCGGTGAGGTTGAAGAGGCCGATGCCCGGGCCGTGGCTCAGCAGGAAGTTGTTGAGGGGCGACTCCTCGTGCAGCAGCGCCCAGCTGTGCTGCGGCCCGCGCGGCAGCGGCGCCTCGGCTGCGCGGAAGTCGGTGCCGTAGAAGAGCAGCGCGCGCGTCCGCGGGTCCCGCAGCGCCCGCCGGTCCCGGGTCGCCACGCAGGCGCCGCGCGCGCACTCGATGCGCTCCGAGTCGCCGGGGAAGTGGGGGAAGAGCCCGGGGCTCCACCACAGCAGCAGCGGCTCCTCCGCCGCCGCCGCCGCCGCCGCGCCCAGCGCCGCCGCCCGCCCGAACCCCGCGCCGCCCCACGGCTCCGCCCACCCCGCCGGCCCGCCGGCCTCGCCCTCGGCCCCGCAGCCCGCAGCCACGCACACGCTCAGCGCCCCCAAGGCCACCAGCACGCCCCCGGCCGCCATGTCCCCGCCGGCGCCACCCGCACGCGCGCATGCGCAGCTCCGCTCGCTGCCCACGGGGCGGCCGCGCCCTAGAGCCCGCCGAGGAAGCGAAGGGTCACGGGGGAAAACGCGGCGACTGGTTACATCTTAATTTATTTTATTTCTTTACAAATTAAAGATGCATTGAAAAATAAACCAATGAGGAGAAATGAGAGGTCCGGGGCAGGGGGAGCCCAGGCCGGGAGCAGGCAAGCTGGCACCATCTAGCCTAGCCCTTGTCCTGCCCCAGACAGTTGGGGTTGGAAGATACATGTCGGCCACTCTCAACACCAGAGCCCAGTGGTATCCCATGGTGTCCTGGCAGGAGAGGACGGAGCTCCAGCAGCCTATGCCTCTCTCCCAGGTCCCCCAGCTTGGAGAAAGCAGTGTTTCCAGTGGAAGCTCGGAGTTGGGGTGTGGGCTGGCTCTGTGAGGTATTGCAAGTTGACGGCCAGGCTCCCTACAGAACCTCCAGTGCTGGGGCCTCTCGGGCCGGGAAGGAGGCTGGGGGCTCTCCCAGGCTGTGATAGACTGCAATTCAGTTCTCAGGCGCATTCAGCGCTCACCACGCGCCTCTATTCACGGCGATCACCGACCATTGCCGAAGAGAAAGACAGCAGTGGGAGCTGCGAAAGCTCATCCACCACCGGCAGGAACTCTCACTCGCTGCTGCCTTCTAGGCCCAGAAGGGGCCCACCACTTTTCTCTTCACCTCCTATGGCCTCCACCTGCAGCTCTTGTGCACCTGTATGTTTTATCCCTAATATAGGAAGTTGTTGATGACATTGAGCTGAATCAGCCCCCCTGCCCCCCTGCCCCCAGTCACCCTGGGATTCCCCACTCCTTCCTGCCTACCCCTCTTGTGGAGGCTGGTCCAGAGGGACACATATTGCTGCCAGGGTCTGGGTGCCCCCAACTCTGAATCATATACAGTGAACTGAGGAACTACATTCATTATGACGGGATTAGCAGGAAAAGGAGGGTCAAGTGAAGGGATAGGGGCACCTTCCATCAGCAGGACATGACAGAGTGGTAGGATACTTGAGCCCAGAAAGAAGGTGTCTCCTTAGACCTCCCCCACCCCCCAAAGAGACTGAGGTCAGCTTACATGACTTATAAGATAGGAAAGTGTCCCAGTTTCTCTGCTCTCCTGGGGTAACTTCCTGGAAGCTGGCCTGGGACCCTATGCCATCTACCCACTTGCTCTAGCTCAGTAGTTGTCGAATTTCTTTGTGCATGTGACAGAGAAAGTCCACATAGGATGCTCCTCCATTCAGGCTCTTGTCTTCCACCAGGAAGTGCTTGAAGAGCATCTCCAGCTTGTCCTCCTGTTTTACCACGATCAGCTACAAGCAAAACACAGGGTCATACAACACCCAAAAGGAGAGAGAGCAAAAGGGAATGCCCTGCCACAGAGGTGGGGGGTAACAGGGTAGGGGTGGTGGGAGGAATGCAGGGACCATTGATTGGGTGGCAAACGGGCACTGAATGAGGGATGGGTACTGGGTGGCAAACGGGCACTGAATGAGGGATGGGTACTCGATCACTGTATGACTGAAATACAAGAACCAAAGTTTGTAAGACTGTAATGATACCCCCACAGTGATTCACTAATAAAAAAATAAAAAAACACAGGGTCATGAGACAAGGCTATAGCACTGTCCTGTCCTCATTCATCGATTTGCTCAAACGGGCACCAGTAACATCTCCATTGTGAGACTTGTTACTGTTTTTGGCATATCGAATATGCCATGGAGAGCTTGCCAGGCTCTGCCGTGCGGGCGGGATACTCTTGGTAGTTTGCCAGGTTCTCCGAAAGGGACGGAGGAACCGACCCTGGGTCAGCCACATGTAAGGCAAACACCCTACCGCTGTGCTATCGCTCTAGCCCATGAAACAAGGCTAAAGGGAATTAATTATACATGCTGTGAAGTCCCATTATCCAGTCACTTCCCCATCAGGTAGAGGACATGACAAGATAAGAAATTCAGAGTCCACATCAGTATTACCTTCATATACCGTGATCTCTGTGCCCTTAAGCTGTCAATGAGGCCTCGAACCTTCTTGGACAATGGATTATCCAGAACTGGCAGAACACTCTGAAAAACAAATTTTATTTATTCATTTATGATAACGTATACAGTCCAGTCCAGATGGAGTAGTGCACATTTCTGTATTGCCAAAATTTCGAAGCTTCGAAACAATGACAATAGCCCCCTCTCCTCTCTCCCAAGTGCTCCTGCTATTTCAGGCCTGCACAACTCCTATCAGGCCACAAAGTACACTCCCACACCAAAATTCTCCTTTACTTCCTGTCCTCACCAAGCCACTGATGATCTGACTGAAGGAGGAGACACTGAAGAGACTCTGGACAACACCCTGTTGGACACTGGCTCCCACCCAGAGGAAGAGGTTGAGCCCATTCTCCAGCAAATATATATCCCCATTGCTCAGACGCTCTTCAGATGCTCGAACTGCTGGTGGTTCCGTGGTGCTCTCAATGGGAGACTTTGTCTACACAAAGGAAGGGAGCAAAAGGTTACCAACGCTCAGAAGGCTCATTTGCTGCCCCCAGCTCCCTGCTGCATACACAAGTTCAGAAAACCAAGTCTCAGAAAAGAGTTGAGTCTTAGTCACTCTGTGAAAACTAGACCAGATAACATAGGTCACAAAACAAATTCATTAGTGTCAGGCACAGATAACACTGACCCTTCCTCCTTGCCTGCCTCCCTCCACCCATCTTTCTGGCTTTTGGGCCATACCTGGCTGTGCTCAGGGGTCACTCCTGTTGGGCTTGGGGGATCATATGGGGTGCCAGGGATTGAACCTAGGTCAGCTGCATGCGAGGCAAATTCCCTACCCACTGTACTAACACTCAGGCCTCTCCTGTCCCTTTCAGGCCTGGGAGATCATTCCAAGAGCTGGAAGACATGGCCCATACATACGAGGCCCTGAGATCAATCTCCATTGCTGCATAGACCCTAAGGACCGACAGGTGATGCTGGGTAGCCTATAAGCTCCATGGGGGGGGGGGGGGGGGGCTCTGGTGGTTCCTAGCACCCCAGGCCTGACTGGCAACATGTCACACTGAAGCATCGGGCCCCACTGCTGGCTTAGGACCTGCCAGAAGTCACCCCAGGAACCTCAGGCACCACTGGGAAGATGACGGGACAAAAATCGCCATGTCCTTTCTCACAGCCCAGCGCTGTCATACCAGTGGGAGGAGCCGCGGATAGAAGAAGACATTAGTCTCCGCCACATCCATGGAGGTCACCAGCTGTCGAACATAGGCGCGGTCATCCGTGGTGACCTCAGCTCCAGGCTGCAGAACATCACTTTTCAACACACAGTTCAGGTAAACTGGGAGTAGCTTCATGCACTCGGGAAGGATCAGCTGAGGGGTCACCAGAGAAAGTCCATGATTAGGAGCAATTCCGCACCTATGGGCAGAGGTCCCCAGGCACGCCTCCACGATCACATTTGGCCTACCTGTCCTGCAGAGGAGGGACTGGCACAGTTCTTTCGGTAACAGGCCAGGATCTGGGCACACTGGGCGACGAGCGAGTCACGGACAGTTTTCACAGGGCTGCTCAGGACCCCCCGGTACGCTGGAGGAAGGGAGATGGCACAGTCACCCCCAGCCCCCCGTCACATGCACGTCCTCAGGCACGCCGAACTGATGCCCATTTGGGCACTTCTTAATTCCAGCCCACTCTGTCTCTGGCCTCACCGAACTTGGCCATGTAGTTGATGAGTGTGTCAGTCTCACAGTTCCGATACAGATCAGCCAGCTGGGTGCAGCAGTTCAGCGCCAGGTTATGGATACGGAGACGTCGCTGTCCCGCACAACTGGTGTAGAGCAGGGCACACTGTGGGGGAGGGGAGAGCTGGGACTCACTCTCCCACCTGCATCAGAGTCTGAGGAACAACTGCCCCCTGGCAACACTAAGAACGAGGGCAAAGCTCCCAAATCTATTGGGCTTACCATCCCCTTTTCCAAAAAAAAAACTAAGCCAGTTATTCAGGCTCCTCTGGAAATCTACCCTAAGTGAACAAAGAGAAAGCGCACCGGCTCACCCCACCTGCCCCATCAGTCTGATGCTATACCACCACCCTGAATTATTCCAGGACCCCCCACCCCCAGTTGCACCAGAGCCTCCAGAGATCATTCCAGCATCTGCAGGAAACTCATCTTCAGAACAACCTCCCTTCCCCAACTTCTAGTGCCCACTCTCACTCCCCCTCTTCCCGATTGCCGTTTTCTCCCCAGTGGAATGAACCCAGCCCTTTGCGCCCACCCCACCTGCAGGAGCGCGCCACTCTCTTCATTCAGTCGGTCATCATGCTTGAACTCCACAGTCACCGTCTTGTCCCCATCCAGCCCAGCCAGCTCCACATCAGTTGTGTTGCTCATGTAGAAAGCCCCAAAGAAATCTACAGCACGGATACCTGAGGCCACATGGACAGGGTCAAGGCTGAATGTATGGCAGGAGCTACTTGCCCCTTCCAGATTTAGCGCCCCACCAACTCTTGCCGACTAGGACTGACCAGTGCTTGTCCGGACCCGCATCACAGCATCAAAGCCAACAACCTTCTGTACGTCCCAACGCAAGTCACTCAGGAACCGTTCCTGGTCATTCTCCACCTGCAGGCCCAGAGGCACATTTGGAGTCAATCTCCCTGAACGCCCCCCCCCGCCCCAACTCTCCAAGCCTGGATCACAATTACAAGTATCAGCCAAAATGCTAATAATGGTAATGATTACTTTTCAGCACGTACATGGATGGAGATATGAAGTGCTTTAAAAATAATTCCCGGGGCTGGGTGATAGCACGGAGGGTAGGGCATTTGCGTTGCATACTAGGTTTGCTCCCTGACATCCCATATGGTCCCTGAATACACTGGCATGTCATACGGTCTCGAGTGCACATTCCATACCCCACCACCAGGAGTGATTCCTGAGTCCAGACCCAGGAGTCACCTCTGATCATCACCAGGTATGATCCCACCCCCAAAAATTATTTCTGACGTGATGAAGAAACAAAGAAGAGGTAAATACTCTATCCCTAGGTTACATAGCCAGTAGTGGTAAGGCAGGATATCAACACCCCTCCTACCCCCCGTCTTCCTGTTCACCATGATCTTCTTTATGCTCTACGGTCTTCTTCTCTAACACAATTCCTGTTAGTGCGCCAGCAGCTACAAAGCTACTACACATGTAGACAGACATTCTCAACGCTACCCCCATCTGCTCCCCCCAAATCCCAAGCCATACCTGAAAGCAAGCATATTTGTAGACAGAGCCACCAGTGAGCTGGGGTACAATAGAGAGCGTAGCCACATCCACATACTGGTTAGGGAAGAGGAAGAGGTCTACACAGCAGCCTTGGGCCACACACTCTTTGGCCAGGGTCTGATAGGCGCCTGTCTGAGGCTGGAACAGAGTCTGGAGAGGAACAGGAGACAGTATTCAGGGCTGGGGAGAGCTCAGAGGGCTGCCTAAGCACATGCCCGACATGGCGGAGGTTCAGTTCCCAGCACTGCATGTCCTCTGAGCAGCACCAGGAGCGATCCCCGAGAACAGAGCCAGGAGCCCCTCAAATACCACCAGAGATGACCCAAACTCCCCAATAACAGCCAAAAATAAAAGGGCAGAAATATAGTTCAGTGGGCTGTGCATATGTGCTGCACACTAGAGGCTCAGGCTCAATCCCCAGTACCATAACAAGTGACCCATGAGCTGGGAGTATCCCTTGAGCACTTCCAGTATGACTCCCAAAACAAAAACAAACAAACAAAAATAACAGACTGTTCAAGTAGCTCCACCCTATTTGAGTATGGCATCTGTGATATTGGGTAAATGCATGTATGTCCATGTACAACTTCAAAACTGAGACAAGAGATAAGGACAACAGTTAAGGCACACGTTTTGCACGCAGCTGACCCTGGTTCACTCCCCACACCACATGTCCACAGGCACTGCCTGATGAGGCCCTGGAGGTCTCTGAGCACCTTCTGGGTGACCCAGGTAATTCCCAGCACTGCAGGGCCCAGACAGCACCACATCTCAGGTGCTGAAATACCAGCCAGCTGGCTGAGAATCACGGGGAGTGGCCCCGGGCCCCCCAGCATCATGTGGAAAGCCTCCCTGGCAACCAAGATGCCAATCAAGGGTCGGGGCACAGCTCAGTGATGAGTATTTGCCCTTACAACATGCAAATCCTGGGTTCAATCACTGGCTCTGCCAAAAGCAGAGAAAGATTCAAATCTATCTGGGGGAGGGGTTTGCAATAGTAGCATGTTCATTCTGAAAAAATCTCTACCTAGCAAGTTCCACATGACTGGTGTAATCACGTACTGCCTTGCACTGATTAATCATGGCTGACATAGGGAACGTCTGCAATACGACTACAGGCTGTTGTTGAAGTCAGTTTCCCATGGTCTACAAAGTATTTTCTGTTTTAACTGGGGAAACATGATTAATCTGAATTTTAAGTTTTAGCTTAATTGGAAAGGAATTTCCCCTGGTGGCCAGGGAGACAGCTGAAAGGACTGGAGGCCGTGCTCTGCTCCCAACACTGCATGGCCCCCAAACAAACAAGTCTCTCAGGGACTTGGAAATGAGGTGAGTTAGAGTGCCATGAGATATGCAGATAGTCTCAGATGCAACACTGGAAAGGGCAGCACTAGGGCCGGAGCGACAGGATAGCAGATCCTGCAAGTCTGTCCCCAGCACACCTAATGGTCCCCTGAGCTCACCAGGGATAATCCTCGAGTGCAGAGACAGGAGTGAGTCCTGAGAAAAGCTGGGTGTGGCCAAAAAACAAAACCAAAAAACAAAGAGGCAGTGTCTAGCCCCAGACTCCCTCACTGAAGTTAGGAATATGGCACTGTTGGAGCATCGCAAGCACAGGGGCTAAGACACTTGCCTGGCATCACACTTATCCTTGCTTCTAATGCCGGCACAGCCAGGACTCACTCTTGAACAGAGCCAAGAATACAGTCCCCAAGCACTGCGAGGTGTGGCTCAAAACCAGCAACTCCTACCTCAAAAAAATTTTTAAAGAATATGGCGTTATGGGGCTGGAGAGATACACAGAGGGTAAGGCTTTTGCCTTGCACGCGGCCGACCCGGGTTCAAAATCCCAGCATCCCATATGGTCCCCTGAACACGGCCAGGGGTAATTCCTGAGTGCAAAGCCAGGAGTAACCCCTGTGCATCGCCAGGTGTGACCCAAAAAGAAAAAAAAAAAAGAATATGGCGTTATGGTTGGTCACAACCAAAGCCAAGTGCCTTAACCCCCATACTATCACTCCAGTGCAGGGTGTCATCCTAGCAAACAAAGTCAGAGAAGAAGAAAAAATAGGGGCTGTTCTCACTTATATGCATTATATAGAGTAACAAGACAAGGGAATGAAATGTGGGTAAACCCTTGGCCCAGGATTACAGAACTGAGAACGCCAGTGGGGTGGAGGGAGTGGAATGGTGAGAGAGAGAAGTGGTGCTGCATGAACAAGGAACAAGATGAGAGAATGTGGCAGATACAGCATGGTGCTGCCACTACGCTCCTCTGTAATGGAAAGTCACCCCCCACCTCCAAATCTCACACCTTTTCCTTGTCTGTGTTGATCAATTTCCTGTCGTCTCTGTTCTTCAGTTTTCCTGGGGCCTCAGCAATAGGCAGGGAGGTGTGGAAGAGAAACAGCTTCCCCGCACACTCGGCAGCCTAGGAAAGACGAAAGACTGGTTCAGTTTTCCTTTATTCATCCATTATTTATTCTTCCTCTGTCACTGACTCCGTGTCAACCATGTCAGAGAGGCTATGACTCTACTGTCATAAGTCACTGGAGAAAGGGGCCAGAGTGATGGTCCAGCATTGAGTGTTTGCCTCGCATGTGGCCGACCCAGGTTCAATCCCGGGCATCCTACCAGGAAAAATTCCCAAGTGCAGAGCAAGAGTAACTCCTGAGCAGTGCCACGTATAGCCCCCAAACAAGCAAACAAAAAACAAGAAAGGGGAGTTTTGTAGTTTAGTGGAGGAGAGGGTCAGAGGAGAGTGAGGCACAGGGCTCCTGCCTTACCTTCAGAGCCTCCATCCCAGCCTGGATAACTGGGGCAAATACTGTCTCCGTCTCCCTTGTGTCTACAAACATTTCTGGAATCTGATCCAATAAGCTGAACAAAGAGGTGACAGATGGCAGTCAAATTTACTATCCACGGGCTGGAGAGTGACAACACATTCAGCCAACCCAAGTGCAATCCCCAGTACCCACAACTCCCCAGGAGTGATCTCTGAGCACAGAGCCAGGAGAAAGCCCTGAGTATCACCAGGTATAGCCGAAAAACTCACCCACCCCCCCCCCCCCAAAAAAAAAATTGCTATCCAGGAGCCAGCAAGCTAGAACAGCATTTTAGTGGATTGCCTGCATGCAGCCAACTCTGCTTTGTTCTTCAATACTGCCAGGAATACTCTGAGCACAGAGCCAGAAAGACCTCCAAAGCACCCCTGGGTATGTTCCAAACACCCGACTCAAAATATAGCTGTTCATATGGGCCAATCCTCAATTCTAGTATTTTGGACCCCACACTCCAAGAACCTCCAAGGGGCAGCCTTGTCCATGTATTGAAGCCCCTGCTCATTCTCTAGCTCTCTGAGGCTGGACCCACCCACTCCTGCTTTACTTAACCCCACAATCTCTTACCTGGTGATGACTGCCCGAGACTCATTGACATTGACCAGGAAGCCATCCAGCAGTGGTACAAACATGTCTGCCACATCAGACACAACCATCATCTGTGGCTGGGCCAATGAGCTCTTCACATTGTAGAAATGGAGCACCTTATTATAGGTGACAAAGCCAACACGGATTGCTGACTCTTCTGCCCCGCCATCTCTGTAGAAGGCGACATCATTACCTAGACTTGCCACTTTCTCCTCCACCCACCAATCCATGACCTTAGGTTCCATCCGCTGAAGCAACCCACCCGACCCCTATCCAAAGGAAGCACCTGAGCTCCGTAATGCTCACCTAGGGAGAAAGTCTAACAGTGATTTGAGCTCCTCACAGAGGAGCCTAACGAGACCACTCCTGATGGCATTGTAGGAGACGTCAATCATGAAGATGAAGGCGGGAGGGCTGGGGAACTTATTGTTCTGCAAAGGAAAGAGATGTTGGGAAAGGATATAGGTAAGCGGGGTACTGGACTAAAGAAAAGCCAACACCCAAGGGGACAACACAGGACAAGGGGAATGACCACAGCAGCTCTGAGCTGTCTCACTGTCCCCCACCCACTGTTCCTCCCCATGCTGCCTTCCCTCACCTTGCAGTAATCTACAGTGGCCAAGAACTCATAAGAGCCGAGGGATAGCTCAGGACGGTCATAAGCATCCACACGTTTGCCGGTATGGTCCAGATGTTGAAAATACTGAGGGGGAACTGTGGGGGAGCATGGCAATGTGTTACTCAAAGGTCTACTCTCAGACTTAGCAAGTCTGTCCCAGCTGAGCTTGCTCCACTGACCCACATTCCCTTATAGACCTTACTCTCCCCGCTCCTGAACAAGAGATCCCCCTCGAGCTGCCAAGAGCAAAAAATGAAGAAGATTCAGTACAGCTACTCCCCCTGCCACCAGCCTCCATGAACATACCATCGTTGATGCAGCTGCAGAAGCAGCACTGGAAGCGCCTCCCTCCCTCGATGAACTGCATGAAGGGGCACATGTACGCTTTGCAGCGATTGCAGCGCACAGGACCAGATTCCCCGTGGTCGACCACATATGGTGAGGCCTGAAGAGCAAAGGGGAAGCCTCAGGCATGGAGGGCTCACACGTGTAGCAAAAGGTGATGGGAACTGAAAGTGGGAAGAGCAAGGCCCAGGTATCTGGTCTGGTGCGGGGGTACAGAAGAGGCAAAGAGGAGGCAAGAGGAGGGCAGTAGTAACAGACATCCCTCAGGGGTCTGAGTCTACAGTTTTCTCTCCTGACTCATCTCCAGAATTGTACTTCATTTGTTTTGGGGCCACACCCACCCATGCTCAGGGGTCACTCCTGGCAATGCTCAGAGGACCACATGCAGTGCTATGGGTTGAACCAGAGTCTGCTATGTGCAAGGCAAGCAACTTAAACCCTATACTATCACACTGGCACAAACTTCACTTTTGTTTTTGTGTTTTGGGCCACACCTAGTGGTGCTCAGGGATTACTCCTGGCTCTGCATTCAGGAATCACTCCTGGCAGTGCTCAGGGAACCACATGGTATGCTGGAAATTGAACCAGGATAGGCCCCGTGCAAGGCAAGCTCCCTACCTGCCGTACTTCTCTCCAACTCCTCAAATTTCACTACTTAAGAAAGGAAGCATTTGCCTAAGATAGGTGAGGCATTGGGTTCAATCCCCTGCACCATAAAACAGTGAAAGAAAGGGGACCGTGAAACTAGCTCTCCCAAGCAGGAGCTGCCAGGGGAACAGGAGAAGATCAAAGCTCACCCAGTATTCTTGTTTCTGACCCTGTTTTTCTTTCATTCTTTTGTTTTTGACTTGGGGCCACACTGGCTGTGCTCAAGGCTTACTCCTGGCTCTACACTCAGGGATCACTCCTGGCGGGGCTTGGGGGACGATATGGGATGCTGGGGATCCAACCTGGGTCAGTCTTGTGCAAGGCAAGATACCTGCTGCCCTATCTTTTTGCCCTTCTTGCCCCCTATCTTTCTGGCCCCTTAATCTACTTATTCTTACCTTAGAAATCTTGTCATACCGGTTTCAGGGATCAGATGACAACATATGCTCAAATCAGCTAAATATATGTGTGTGTCTCTCCCTCCACATACATATGTACACTGTCCTAATAACTGTAACCTGAGATACAAAACAGCAATACAAAGACCAAAGAGGGGTCCAAAGGGCGGAAGCACATCCTCACACGCAGGAGCGGAAAGTTGATCCCTAGTACCAATGGTCTTCTGAGCACTGCCATGAGTGACCCCTGAGCACCGCACTGTGAGTCATCCCCAGGCACCTCAGAGGGCGACCACCCCCCCATACAAAAGAATGAAAGAGCAAAAGGCAACAATGAGAAAAATAAGAATGAGGTGCTTCCTCCTTAACCCTGGGATGTGGCCACACTAAGAGGGGCTTCTGAACGCAACTGTCTGCCCCGATGAGCCTGCTCTTCCATACTGTTGCCCCCATTCTGTTTCTTGGGCTTTTGTTCTCCTACCACTGTTCCTCCATGCCCTGGGATACAAACCTATTGGTGACCCTTTTCCCTCCAGCCCAACCAAGACTTCCACTCTGCCAGCCAGAATCACATCCAGAGTCTCACTCTCACCCCTCACCTCCCAGTCTCACAACTCACCTCCTCTGGGGGCAGTCTTGCCAGTGGCTTGATGACAGCTGCCAGTGGTACCTGAGCCTGCTTAGCCATATCAGATGTGCAAGGGATGTTATAGGATGTGCACCGGATGTATCGGGGACTTGCATTCCCTGAAAGAGGAGGCAGGAAGCCTGAGTCTCATCACAGAACCTTACCAGTTCGTCACTAGGAACCCGCCCCTTGGCTCCCTCGAATGCTAGAGCAGAAGGATGGTGGCTTTTGTCTTCTGAGACCGATGAGGGCCTGCTTTCGATCAAAGATGACAAAAGCCCCACCTGCAAGCTGTTATCTTGGCACAACATGTCTGTGGAGAGGATCAGTGTCCTGCTCACCTTGGTCTTTCACCAGGAAGTTGGTGGTGACTAAGGGTGGCACCTGGCCCCGTACTCCGGTAACAAATGGCTCGGAGCCCCTGTTGTTCCTGTCATCCTCGATGACCTGAATCTGCAGGGGAGAAGAGCAATGAGAGGACGCGCAACAAGGGAGTGCCGGGTCCCAGGCAATCAGGAGAAAGGCTGGAGTAATCACTTGCCAAGGAAGAGTTCATGCCCAGGCCCACTTGCCTTTCAGAGACCACAGAACTGCCATAATGCCATTCTCCATCTTACATTCGGCAGCAAATGCTGAACAGTCAAACCCCCCAAATGAGCATTTTTATGAGTCTCCACAGCACCCAATCCATGGCAATCACCATCTTCCCTCTTCCCCTTACAGGAAAGCTTAGAAGACAAAGACTCCAATTTTTTGGGGGGGGTCGTGGGTGGGGGAGAGGTATGGGGGTGGCGCCACACCCAGTTATATGATCTGAGCAGTTATTCCTTGCTCTCTGTTCAAGGGACCACTCCTGGCAGCGTTGAGGGACAATATGGGATGCCAGAGCAAGCACCTTACGCAATGTACTCTCACTCCAGCCCCATCTAATCACAATCTGGTTGTTTTTTTTTTTTTTTGGATCACACCCGGCAATGCACAGGGGTTACTCCTGGCTCCACATTCCAGAATTATTCCTGGCAGTGCAGTGCTTGGGGGACCATATGGGATGGTGGGAATCGAACCTGCGTCGGCTGTGTGTAAGGCAAACGCCCTACCCACTGTACTACTGCTCCAGACCCTAATCACAACATTTTAAACATGATCAAATTTCAGTTCTCTCCCCAGCAAACGATTCCCTCCCTTTCTCTTCCCGAGACACATTCTGAGTCAGAGTTTAGAAACAAAAAACAAAAAACAGAAGACAGGAACCATGTAAAAATGAATGCACCTCAAATGACTACACTCAATGGAAAAAGAAGGGACACGGTGAGAAGCTTAACAGCCAGAATGCTTCAGTAAGGTGAGGAAGCAGACGCCGCCCCACTCTCAGGGAAGCATCCGTGTGTAAATATGGGAGGGGAGGCGAATCCAATCCTGTACGGCTCAGTCCTCTTCCCCCACATTTTGACAAACCCAGCCAAAGAAAACTTTGCAAAGTATTTTGCAAAGCTTGTAAAATCAGATCTTTAAGCAGGTTGATGACCTTTGGTCAGTGATTTCAGGACAGATTTGGTCAGATCAGGAAAAAGTGAAAGGAGACCAAGACTCCATCTCACGCAGCTGAAAAAAGCTGAAGCTTCGAAACACGTCAGAGAGATAACCCAGATGAGGAAGTGGCTTGCACTTTCCCACGCAGCAGTCCCTTCCCCAGTGTCCCAAGCTTATACAGAAGCAGCCACCTACCCAAATGGTTCTCTACAACAAGCTGTGGGCAAATCAAACCCAAGGGGATAAGGTTCTCCTGCTCAGCTTTGTCCTGTTCCATCACATATCATATGCAGGCTCCGGGAGGGGCCAGCAGGACCGAAACCAAGCTTGACATGCCACCTGGGCCCTCCGTCACAGCCTGACCTCTCCCGCCCCACACGGAAGAAGCTGCGAACGGCTTGACTTCATTCCACCATGACTGAGGCATGCATGTCCTTCTAGTCTGTGAAAGCAAAAGGGTCTAGAAGGAGTAAAGGGAGGTGACGGACAGGGATGGCTCTGGTGAATGAGGTGTGAACGTGACAGGCATGCACAGGTGCACTAACACAGGGGTGACACGCACACACACACACACACCCTGCACTTACTGGACTAGGAATGGCATCAGGGTCTATTCTGTGCCTGGTTTTCTGCTGAGGAGGCAGCTCATTGAATGGCTTTTAGTGTTTTAATAATTAAGGCAGCAGGGGGATGCAGGGAGGGAGACAAAAGAACAAGAAGCAGATGTTACTTCTCTCAACCCTGATGAGTTAGACGTGAACAGCTGTAGCCCGGTCCACACTGCTGAAACCAGACCCCTTCTCAAGCCAAAGTCTCCAGGTCTTCCGCCCAAGACAGGCTTCACTGGCTCACACCCAATGCAGAGAGATAAGGACTGGGGAACCCAGGAGACAAGCACAGGTTGCAGGGCTAAACGGGAGGAAGCTTTGACTTTTTTTTAATTGTTTTTTAATTTTTTTAAGCAATGTGGTATACAAAACTGTTGTTGGTAATGTAAACGGGACATTTCTTCAGAAGAAAGTAGAGGGACAGTCCCTTCAAAACACCAAACCTCTTATCCACAGACTCTCTGACTCTGGGAAAAAAATAACCTTCCAGACTCCCCTCAATGGAGGAGGAAAAAGGAAGGAAGATCTACTCAATCCTTTTAAGACCCCCTTGGCCAACAGGCTCCTTCACCATGGTCGTTCCCAAAGGAAGAGGGAAGAGAACAGAATGGCATATGACAATGGCTAAGTATGGTGAGGTCACTGACAGCAAATGTCGCGGACAGAACTATAAAGTGGCCCCCAGCTTCTGTTCCAAGCATAACACAGAAGCCTGGGGTGGGGGAGTGTCTGGGGGCTCTCTGGAGGAGAGTCATCCTCTTTCCAGGAGAAGCTGCTTCCCCCATTGTTCCACAAAACTGTAGATGGCTTTTCCTGTCACATGGCAGGAGCCTGGCCAAAGAACAAGGGCAGGCTCCTTCCACCACACCTCCGAGGAGGGACAGAGGCGGCATGAGACTTTCCTTCTTTTAACACCCAACACCAGAGAACTCCCACTGGCTTCACATATACAGATGACCGTCCTACTAGCTCTAAGAGGACAAGAGCTCATCCCGGCCCCTCTCCACAGGAGGGCGGAGGACACCCTGCTCCTTCCCACAGTGACGAGACACAGCCGTCAACCCAGCACTCGAGACACTGCTAACCACTGTCTCCCACGCCCTGCCCCATGACCCAGCAAAGCCCACCCCCCCCAGAAGAATTCTAGGGCTTCAAGTTCCAACTCAAAGAGTCAAAAATGTATCTAGGTTCCACACCCTACAAAAGGATGAATGAAAGAGGAAAATAATCAGAAAATGTGAGGTCAGTAACTCATCGAGACTGACTCACCTCCACGAGAGATACGAGAGACACAAACTCCTTCCCCAGGACCTCGGGACTGTCTACTTACAGGACTTGGGATAGCATCGGGGTCCAGGCGCTTAGGCGGCAGTGGCTGTGGGGGCCCAGGTTGACTGCCAAATGTGGATGTGCCCGGGTAGGGACTTCCATAGCTGGGCTGAGGGCCCCGGGCTGGTCCGAAGGAACCTGTGAGACAAGGACACAGATTTCAGGTCTCCAAAGCCCCTCCAGAGCTCTTCTGAAGATCTCAGAAAATGACAAGATTCCTCAACATGTAGAATGTAAATGGGATACTAGAGGGACAGTCCCTCCAAAAGCCAAACCTCCCACCCACCCACTCAGCACCAACAGTACCAACCACTCAGGACTGCAAGAGCATATTACCTGAACAAAAAGCAAAAAGAGTATGGGGCTGGAGGTATTACAGCAGGTAAGGCGCTTGCCTTGCACGTGGCCCACCGGGGTCCCTGGCATCCCATATAGTCCCCAAGATCTGGTCTATAGCTGATAGCCTCCTCAGCCCTGGTCAGGAGTCAGCCCTGAGCAACGTGGATGTGACCCAAGACACACACACACACACACACACACACACACACAAAATATCCTATAAAGCCCATATCCTAGTCATAAGACCCTGAAGTTGATCAGCTAGTTCACTACTTAGCAAGCAATACTGAAAGTAAAAACAGCTGGAGAAATGGGGCAAGAGCCAAAGCATAATGGATTAGGCATGTACTCTGCATAAGGCTGACCCAGGTTCCATCCCTGGCTCCTACGGTTCTCCTGGCCCTGCCAGGAGTGACCCCTGCGTGGAGAGGCAGGAGTAAGCACTGAGTACCACTGGCAGGGACCAAAAACAACAAAAAAGCATCTGGAGAGACACTCAAAAGGCTGGAGGGGCCACCTGGTCCCCCAATATCATGGGGAAGAAACTCAGAGCAGTCTCCGAGCACTGGCAGCTCGGGGTCCCAACACACAAGCAAACCCAGAGAACGCGCCCAGGAGGGACCAACACACTCACCGTTTTGCTGCAGCTGATAGCCTGGCTGCTGGGAGGAGTGCATGGGCGGTGGCGGGGGGGCCGGGGCCCCACTCAGCGGGGTTCCAGGGGGCAGAGCTTGAGGAGGGGGTGAGGACACATGGTTGGGCTGGCTCACTGGTGGCCCCCCGAAGCCCTGTCCAGGCAGGAGTGGGCCAGCCACAGACGACATCCGAGGAGCCCCAGAAGGTGCCGGTGTGAAGCTGGAGGATGGCGGTGGGGCTGGCTGCGGGGGTGGCAGGGCCCCGGGGTGTCCCTGGGCCTGGCTCAGAGGAGGAGCCTGGCCCTGAGAGTAGGAGCCATACACACCCGAGCTGGGAAAACTCCCTGAGGCGGAGGCCAGAGGCGCTGGGGGGCCTGGGAAGTAGAACAGACAGAGTGAGAACCGGAGTCCCTCAGCCTCCCAGCTCCACACATTGCTGCAGTACCCCTCGCCACCCCGCGTAGCCCACTCACCATAGCCCAGTCCTCCCGGGGCCCGGGATGGGGCTGCAGCGCCACCGATCTGCATCCCGGCCAGCTGAGCAGTCACCTGGGCACTTGTGGGCGGAGGGCCGTAGGCCTGAAGCACAGCAGGCTGGGCGGGCTGGCTGACCGGGGCAGACGGGCTAGCCCCAAATGGCTGAGAGCCAGGGAGCCTGTGGAGAGAAGGCAGACTGAGGTGATGAGTGTGCCCAACTCCCTCCTTCCCTCCTTCCTTTCTCCCTTCCTTCCGTCCTTCCTCCCTTCCTTTCTTTTTTGAACTTTTGGGTCACAACCAGCACTGCTTAGGAGTTACTCCTGACTCTGCACTCAGGAATCACTCCTGGCAGTGCTCTGGGGATCATAAGGGGTGCTGGGGATTGAACCCAGCCCCCAACTGCCTTTCAAGTTAGCAGGAGCTCCACATCCGACAGAAAAAAAAGGCTCTAATTTTATAGCGTCTGTGCCTCACTCTGGACTCTTACAGTTTCATACCTCTTTCTATTTGGGAGTAAGTTACATTCCTGATGATCTACACTGTGATTATTCTTAGCAAATTTCGTCCTCCACTGGATTCACCCCACAAACACAGGCCAAGTAAGTACACTCAGATCAAAAACTATTCACTCTGCTCCTCAGTCTCAATTCTCTGGTGAACCACCCCAGGTGCATGGTTCCCTGGCCGGCGCTGAAAGGGAAGGTTCACAGAAGCCCCGTACAGCAGGTGCCTAATAATCATGACATCAGGCAGGCAGAGGACTCGATTTTTTTTTACGCAGTACCGGGAAGGGCATCCAAGCATCCGGATGGGGCCTCACACAAGGCAAGGAAAGTATGATCAGATTCTAGGAAAACTGTTTGAAAAATGTGTGAGATCAGAGGAGCAAATTGGAAAAAGGAAAAAATGAGGCCTGGGGGGACAGCTCAAGAGGTCAAGCAAATGCCTCACATGCACATGCATACAGGTCACATTCATTGGCAATGTGTCACCACCCCCATCCCCCAGCACCAGCTGGGTTCCCTGAGCTCTACTGCTGCTGGTCAGCCATAATGAAAAAGGAAGAAGGGTCCAAAGAGGTAGCTCAGTGGGCTGGCATGCATGCTGCGCACACAGGTCAGGTCCATTCCAGCACTGCACACCCAGGGCAAGGTATTCCCCCACCTCCAACAGATAGACAGACAGACAGACACACACATACATGCACACAATACACACACACACACACACACACACTCACACTCACACACACACAACACACACACACACACACACACACACACACACACACACACACACACACAGAGCCAAGGAGACAGCAAAAGGATCTGGCAAGCATGCTTTGCATGAATGGGAGCCCAAGTTGAATCCCCAGCATTGCTTGGATCCTTGATCAGAGCCAGGGGAGGCACCCACACTGTGAGTCAACAGGAATGACCCCAGCACCTCACCCACACTGTGGGGAAAGGCTTGAATAAGGGACAGCATGCACAGAGGAAAACGTTCCAAGAGAAAAGCATGAAAACCTTAGGATAAAAACAGTTCTGGGCCCCGTGCTGGTTCGATCATGCCCAAATAACCCAAGGGAATCTCTGCGGAGTGGTGGTGACGGCCTTGACCCAGCGAGGGAGGGGGCGTCTGTGCCCCGAGGCCTGAATGGGGACTCAGCACCTGGAGGATGAGGCTGAGAATTTTGTTGGTGTCACTTCTGACACAAGATGAGTCTTTAACTCTCAGTTCAATGGCCTTGTGTATGTTTTTGACATTGATTAACCAGAGAGTCAAGTTCGTTTCTACTGGCGGGGGCGAGGGGGTATCTCCCAAGCAGTGCTCAGGCCCTGATCCCCCTGCCCCCTTCGCCCCAGTGATTCTCAGTGAACTAGGCTGTCAGTTCAAAGCCAGGGCCTCAGAATGCGAAGCTCCGGGGATCCTGCAGTACTGGATACCTGTGTCCCCCTGGGGCGCTGGGGGCCTCCAGTTTCACATCTGACAGTTCCAAGGGTTTCCAAGGCTGCACCCTGCAATGCTCAGGGTACTGGATGCCAGGAATCAAACTCGGGTCTGCTGTACCAAACTCTGGTCCCTGGTCTTTCTTTTGAGGGGCCTTGCGAGCAGTACTGAGGGGGCCACTGCCGTCCAACCAGGCTGCACAAGTCAGTGCTCAAGCCCGAGGATGCAGAGATGCTTGAGCCGTGCACTGCTGTGGACCACCAGAGCAAGGCCGGCAGCGTCGGAGCCTCCAGAGCCATAACTTGTGATGCTATTATTGTGTGGTTCCAGGAGAGAATCTATAGCCTCACACGTGCAAGGCAAGTACTCTACCAGTGAGCTTCATTCATCCGCAGCCCTTCAAATGACATATTTAAATATCATTGTAAAATCATTCCCGTAACTATCACATATGATCGTACTAGTAACTGCATTGGTGTTTTATAGCAGTATCATAGCAGAAATCTACCAATGAGATTATTATAAACTGGGGCTGGAGTGATAGCACATTAGGTAGGGCATTTGCCTTGCACGTGGCCGACCCGGGTTCAATTCTCAGCATCCCATATGGTCCCCCGAGCACCGCCAGGGGTAATTCCTGAGTGCAGAGCCAGTAGTGACCCCTGAGCATCGCTGGGTGTGACCCAAAAAGCAAAAAAAAAAAAAAATTATAAACAACAAGCTCCTCCTGGGATTTCAAGAATAAACAAATTTCTCTTAACAGTAATTAATTTAATTAAAGGTCTGCTTATCATTCCTGCTGATTTTGCCCCTGTGAAATGTCCCTACTTCAATATAGTTGGTCTGCTTCCATTTGTTCTGCAGTTTTGGACTTCATAGGACAGGGGCTATGGTAGCTGCGTTGCAAGCAGCTGGCCCCAGATCAATCCCTAGCATTACGTGGTCTCCCATTAACTCTTGGAGCAATCCCCTAGGACTGCCAGATGAGGCCCAAGCCCTCTACTCCCCCAACCACATTCCCAAAATATACACATATTTCAGTTGTGTCTAGTTTTCTAAGCTCTTATAAACAGAATCATACCTGGGTCTGCCTCCTTTGTTCAACCATGTTTATAAAATATATCTACTGCTGCACGTAACATTTTCCTTCATTAAATGTTTTTAGGGTTTTTTAAAATTTTTTTTAACTTTTTTTTTTTTTCTTGGGCCACACCTTAAAGTTTTTTAGTAAAACTTAAAGTAAACCAGGGTTTACTCCTGGTTCTGCTCTCAGAATCACTCCTGGTGGTGCTTGGGTTCAAACCTGGGTCAGCCCCATGTAAGGAAAACACCGTACCCACTGTACAATTGCTCCGGGCCCTCATCGTTAAATGTTATTCTGCTAAACAAACATATCTTGATTTACTGAAGCATTTTATTTTATTTTATTTTATTTTATTTTATGCTTTTTGGGTCACTCCTGGCAATGCACAGGGGTTACTCTTGGCTCTGCATTCAGGAATTACCCCTGGCAGTGCTCAGGGGACCATGTGGGATGCTGGGAATCAAACCCAGGTTGGTCGCGTGCAAGGCAAACGCCCTACCTGCTGTGCTATTGCTCCAGCCCCTACTGAAGCATTTAAAATAAGAAGGATATTTGACTTTTTCTTTTCTATTTGTTTTTCCACTTCCCTCTGTCAGGGGGCAGCCCTAGTTGGCAGTGCTAGGGCTCATGTACAGAAAGCATCCATGCTCTCCAGCCCTTCTTCGCCATCTCCCCCATCTGCTCTTTAGTGGCTGCCGCTGTGATGATGGGGCCACACACTCTCAGTGGCAGTGCTCTGTGGGTGCCACATACTTTGTCCATTGTGGTCCTCACATCACTTTAGTTGCACCACTCACCAGAGGTGACACACTTGGCTATGGGGGCTGTTGGGGTCACATAGGCTTTAATTGTAGTACTCGAGATCACACACTTGGTTGTGGCACTGGAAAGCCTGAAGTGCCACCAGGATCATGCCATGGATCAGACTTGTGGCCTCATGCCTGCAAGGCAGATGGCTCTCTCTATCGCTAAGTTATCCTGGGATGCCTGGGTTTCCCTCTAACTTTGTTTTTATGGTGTGACTATGAAATACTCATAAATTTAACTTATCTTTGTTATTTTGTTTTTGGCCAACCCCCTACTATGCACAGGGCTTACTACTTCTAGCTCTGAGTTCAGGGATCTCTCCTGGCAGAGCTTGGGGACCATATGTAGTACTGGAGATTGAACCAGGGGTTGGGGTTGGGGGGAGGAACAGGAACAGGACCAGAGCAATGATATAGCAGATAGGGCATTTGCCTTGCATGTGGCCGACCCGGGTTCAATCCCCAGCATCCCATATGGTCCCCTAAGCACTGACAGGATTCATTCCTGAGTGTAGAGCCAAGAGCAAGCCCTAAGCATCGCCAGGTGTGTCCCAAAAAGCAAAAAGTAACAACAGAGGTTGGAGCAATAGAACAGTGGGTAGGGCGTTTGCCTTGCATGCGGCCGACCCGGGTTCAATTCCCTGCGTTCCATATGGTCCCCTGAGCATTGCCAGGAGTAATTCCTGAGTGTATGAGCCAAGAGTAACCCCTGTGCATCTCCGGGTGTGACCCAAAAAGCAAAAAAAAAAAAAAAAAAAGGCAGCAACAACAACAACAACCAATCTAGGGGGCTGGAGCAATAGCACAAACGGTAGGGCGTTTGCCTTGCACACGGCTGACCCGAGTTCAATTCCCAGCATCCCATATGGTCCCCCGAGCATGGCCAGGGATAATTCCTAAATGCAGAACCAGGAGTGACCCCTTTGAATCACTGGGTGTGACCCAAAAAGCAAAAAAAAAAAAAAACCAGAGACAGAACTCAAATAGGCCACGTGCAAGGGCTAGCACTAATCAGCCCCTTGATTTCTATTCTTTTTGCAGAGAAAGGCATCAAACCCAGGGCCCCACACATGCAAGCTAAGTGCTCTACTACTCAGCTATACTGCCAGCTTCTCTATCCAAGTTCTACTAAGTTATAGTTCTATGAATAAATTGACTAGATCATAATAATACAACAGACAATTTCAAATTATTTTCCTTTTCTAAATGCACTGATTTGGGTTTGGTGTTTTGGGGGGAGCACGAGTGGTGCTCAGGGGTTACTCCCAGCTCTGTGCTTGTTCCTTGTGCTGCTAAGGGGTGCCAAGTGCGCTGCCCTCACACAAAGCTGGGTGGAAGGCAAACACCTAACCCGCTGCATTCTCTCTCTCTCTCTGGCATGTTAGAGCTTTTCTTTGTCTGTACAGCTTAGGGGATCTCTTTGTTAAGACTTAGCTCTTCCTCCTCAAGCATCTCAATACAATGCTTTGGTCCTACAAAGGAATAAAACAACTGGCAGCCAGGGAAAAGGAGTGACAGGATGGCGTGTAGGGCACTTGCCTTGCATGCATCCGATCCCAGTTCAATAGCATCCCATATGGTCTCCTGAGCCTGGCTAGGAGTGATCCCCGAGCAGAGCCAGGAGTAACCTTGGAACATTACTGGTTGTGCCCACCCCGCCACACACACCAAAAACAAGCCAGGAAAATAGCTTAAAGGTCTACAACACATGCTTTGCTCTGCATAAAGGAGTCCCACCCAGTTTGATCCCCAGAACTGCACAGTCCCCTGAACAATGCATATGATTCCCTGAGCACAGCTAGGTAAGACCCTCTGACTCCCAAAGCAACAAGCTGGCTGTGACCTGCACAAGAGAAAAACTATAATAAAATTACTGGAGAAGAAAAGTTATGACTGCCTTGGAGCAACGGAGGGAGCTTTTGAGTATGTATCACAGCACTACTTCTCTTCATTGTTATTTTAGGGAGCCTTACCCAGTGGTGCTCAGAGGCTACTCCCAACTCTGAGTTTAGAAGTTTAGAGACAGTACAGCGGCGAGTGTTTGCCTTGTACGTGGCCAACCCAAGTTCGATTGCTGGCATAGTATATGGTCCCCTGAGCAATGCCAGGGGTAATTTCTGAATGCAGAGCCAGAAGTAACCCCTAAGCATCGTCAGATGTGACCCAAAAAGAAAAAAAAAAAAAGAAGTTGTTCTAGTGGTGTTTGGAGAACCATCTTCAGCATCTGGGGGATCATCAGTACCTGGCATCACACCTGGGCCTCCCATATGAAACATTCACTTAGTCCATTCAGATGTCTGTCAGCTACAGCTCCTCTTTTTGTCCTGTTTTGCTTTCGGGCCTCATCTGGCGGGCTCAGGTCTTACCTCTGGCTCAGGGATCACTACTGATGGGTTTGGGGGACAATATGGGTGCCAAGGATGGAATGCAGGTCTGTTGCAGTGTACTAACTCCCTGTACTATTGCTCCAGCACCCACAGCTCTATTTCTTGTTCAAGGCTGTAATTACATTTGATATGCCTTATCACGACTCATTAAGTTGTCCAAGAAAGACAGAACAAGGGTTAAGGGACTTGTCTTGCATGCAACTGATACCAGTTTAATCTCTGGCACTGTAGCACCATATATGGTCCCGCCAGAACCATTGAAAATGGCTTTTTATTTACTAAAAAAAAAAAAAAAAGCCAGGAGTAAGTCATAAGCACCACCAAGCATGGTCCCTCCAAAACAAACAAAAACCCAACAATTTACTAGGTCATACATTTTAGTTTGTACGGTTTATGTGGTCTGTACTTTAAAGTTACAATTAAAAGATATATGACATAATTCAACAAACAAATGGCAACATGTTAGTCAGAGCTTAAAACTGACAGCTGAGCTGGAGAGGCAAGCTCACAGGGCTGGAGCATGCTCTGCACGCAGGTGCTCCAGGCACCCCCAGTACTGCATGGTCTTCCCATCACTGTAGGGAACAACTGCCTGCACCAAGCTAGAAGCAGCCCTGGAACACTGCTGCTCATGGCCCCAAAACAGAAACGAAGAACGAAAAAACTCTCCGGCGATTTTCTCCGCAACAAAAGTAAAAGTGAATATCTTACAAAACATGTTTACAAAACCTGAGAACAGGAATGCAGCTCAGTGGATCAATGCATGCATCCCAAGGGAAGCATGGGTTTGAGCCCGAACATCACCAACCAAACCAAGCCAATGCTGGGCATGGCTCTTGCCTCCACTGCCACCTGACCCTCCAGTCTCCACTCTGAGCCACACCAGCCTGGCGCTCCTCGCATGCATCAAATCACTTTTTCCTGAGGGCCTTCCTATTGGCTGTTTCCTTGTACACTTGTCACCATTTCACTGACATTTCAAATATCACTTTTTTTTTTTTTTTGCTTTTTGGGTCACACCCAGCGATGCACAGGGGTTACTCCTGGCTCTGCACTCAGGAATCACCCCTGGCGTGCTCAGGGGACCATATGGGATGCTGGGAATCGAACCCGGGTCGGCCGCGTGCAAGGCAAACACCCCACCCGCTGTGCTATTGCTCCAGCCCCCTCAAATATCACTTTTAAGGGGCTTCTCTTAACCACAGTATTTAAAACATCTCTCTAAGTCCTCACGTCGTTTTCTGTTTCCTGACTCCACTTCACTTCTTCCTAAGTCTTCAGCTAATACCACCTTGTGTGCGCGCCCCCAGAACACTGAACATAACTCTCTTGACCTTGTTCCCTTCTTGTTCCCAACCCCCACCCTAATCTAACAGTCAGCCTCTAGTTTCATCCCATGTTCTCCATTTATGTGACTTTCACCCTGGTTGAGAAATCCTCAGTAATCTGTAAGCTCCATGAGAAGAGAGACTTGGTCTATTTTGTTTACTGCCTTATCGCCAATCTCTAGAATATCGTCTAACACATAATAAAATAGCTTTGTTTTTTTTGGGCAGTGCCAGGATGGAAGCCAGGCTCCTCCTCGTGGGCTCAACCACTGGGCTATACCATAGGCCTCCGTAATAATTACATTTGAGCAGATGAATAAAGGAATGATTCCCTTTCTCAGAATTTTCCAACACACAGGGTTAGGAAGAACTTCCCAGGCTCTTTTAGCCTACACTCGCTGTTTACAATGTATTCTGGACACCCCATAAATATATCAGAAAGTGGTTTCTCCAGGACTAGCGTGCTTGCCTTGCACGTGGCCGACCAGGCTTTACCCCCCCAGATGCTTATATGGTCCCCAAAGCCCCACTAGGAGTGATCCCTGAGTGCAGAGCAGAGAGTAAGCCATGATCACAGCTGGGTGTGGCCCCCAAACAACAATAAAAACAAAGGTTTTTACCCACATTACTGCACACTTTATCCAAAGCTATGCCTCATTCTTTATTTACTAAAAAACAAATAAATAAATAAATAAATAAATAAAGAGTACCTTCTCTTCCCTGATTAATGTGAATGAACCAGTAAAAGATATACAGATATATATTCTGAAATGAGCCCAAAACCCACAGTACCTGTAACCTGGAAAACTACAGAAAACTAAATATAAAAGAGTGGTGGGAAGAGACGAAGGGCTCTAAGGGAAAAGCAAAGAAGGGAAAGGAAAGGCCCTCATCCAGTTCTTATCCTTCCAGTCTCATTCACCAGATGGCTTTTCGGTTGACCCAAATACATACCTTTGCATCTGAACAGCGGAGCTCGGGCCATTCTGCACATCTCCTTGGCCAAACTGGGCATATGCAGCCTGGCCACAAGGGGCCTGTGCTGTGGAGGTCGGAGGCACCCCTGAAGAAGGCGGGACCCTCGACACACCTGAGAGTAACAAACAGCAACCAATCAATTCAGAAACAACTTTTCCCTCCTTCAAGGATATAAGAAGTGGAGCTGGAGCGATAGTACAGCGGGTAGGGCATTTGCCTTGCACGTGGCCGACCCGGGTTCGATTCCCAGCATCCCATATGGTCCCCTGAGTACCACCAGGAATAATTCCTGAGTACAAAGCCAGGAGTAACCCCTGTGAATCACCAGGTATGACCCAAAAAGCAAAAAAAAAAAAAAAAGATACAAGTAGCTCAGTCCTGCGCTGGTCCAACCATACCATGTACAACAAAAGACAATGTCAACACACAGCTCTGGATTGGTAGACTCTGAACACAGATGCCTGCCAAAGAACCCTTGCTCTTCTGTACACACCCTCACACTAGACGAAAAGCTAAATCCCTTTGGGGGAGTGGAAGGAGCCTCCTCAGAGTGGCCGGGGAGACTCAGGGGGCACTCTCAGAGATGACACCCAGTGGTGCAGGCCTGATGGTTCAGTGCCGCTCTGATGGGATGGTGCGGGCCAGTCAGACCACAGCCAGGGTGCTGGGGGATGGGGCATGCGGAGCCGAGATCAAACACATGGCCTTGTGTACCAGGCATGTGCTCCTACCCTTTCAGCTATCTCTGCAGCAAACTCTGAGAAGTTCTTATGTTTGTTTTTTAAATTTAGGGCACACTGGGCCTTGCTCAGGGGTTACTCCAGCTCAGTACTCAAAGGTCAGGCAAGTTTGTGCTCAGAGGAGTCACATGGTACCCAGATCAAACGTGGACATTCAGTAAGCTCCAGCCCTTGAGCTATCTCCCTGGCCCCCAACAAGTTAATTCTTTTTTTGTTTGCTTGTTCTGTTTTGTCTTTGGGTCACAGCAGGCATTGCTCAGGGCTTACTCCTGGCTCTGTCCTCCGGAATCACTCCTGGCCTGTGCTCATATATATGGCTCATATACCATATATGGTATCAGGGATTGAACCCGGATGGGCTGCAACCAAGGCAAGCACCTTAACCTCTGTACTATCTCCCTAGGTCCATTTAAGGAAAATTTCAACTCCTGAGTTCAGGAACTTGAAGCTCTATGAAAAAGAAGGCACAGAAAATAGCCAAGTAATGTATTAAATGATGAATTAAAGGGGGGCTGGAAAGATAGCACAGCGGGTAGGGCGTTTGCCTTGCACGCGGCCAACCCGGGTTCAAATCCCAGCATCCCATATGGTCCCCTGAGCAGGGCCAGGGGTAATTCCTGAGTGCAGAGCCAGGAGTAACCCCTGTGCATCGCCAGGTGTGACCCAAAAAGAAAAAAAAAAAAGATGAATTAAGGCATCACTTAGACTATTTCACAACATCTTCATACACTGCACTTATGCTAACCATCTTTCTTTGGGGAGAGATGGCTAGAGGCTGCATCCTGTGGTGCTCAGGAATCACTCCTGGCTTGGCTCAGGAGACCAAATGTGATGTCAGGGATTGAACCAAGTTCAGCCATGAACAGGGCAAGCACCTTAAGCCCTCTCTGGCTCATCTTCTTTTTATGCCCTTGGAAGTGTGGATGCTCCCAAGGGCACATGACTGAGAAATGTGCTTCCTAGCTACAGACTTTGTCTCTGCCCAATAGTTCAGTCGAAACAGTTGGCCTGTCCTTCCATCTTTCCATTAGTGCTGCCTCCTATGTCTTTACAAATCCTTTCCAGTCATCACACCTACAATCAAAGCTTCTTTTATCTTTCTTTTTTCGGCTTTTTGGGCCACACTTAGTGGTGCTCAGGCTAACTCCTCACTCTGTGCTCAAAGATCACTCCTGCCGGGACTCAGGGAACCATATGGGGTGCTGGGAACTGAACTGAGGTCAGCAGCATATAAGATAAGCTCCTAACTACTGTACTATCGCTCTGGCCCCAAAGCTACTTTTTTTTACCCCCAAACAAGAGATGCAATAAGACAGAAATCAGTTACCCTGGATATGCTGCCAATCCCCTACTATATAATCATTTTTGTTTTAGATTAGATAAATTAGATCCTATAGAAGCAGTCTTTTATTTTTCTTTTTGGGTCACACCCAGCAATGCACAGGGGTTACTCCTGGCTTATGCACTCAGGAATTACTCCTGGTGGTGCTCGGGGGATGATATGGGATGCTGGGAATCGAACCTCGGTCAGCCACGTGCAAGGCAAAAGCCTTACCCACTGTGCTATTGTTCCAGCTCCTACAGAAGAAGTTTTAAGTTACACGTTGAATCTGAACTTGCTCAAAAGCCATCACAGGAAGAGCTATGTTTTCCTCTCAGTAACAAAGCTGTCAGGATTTGATGGGTAAATTTGATGTCAATTCGATCCAGTTAAAGTCCAAACCCACAGAAAAGCTCAACGTAAGTCCTGAAGTCCTGAAACCCAATCTCACCACTTCACACATTCCCCAACCCCCAAGTTATGACAAAATGCCAATACTGCTTTCATTTCCCAAATTTTCCTTGGTCTCCTTAGTTCTCTTTTTAACATATCCCTTTATGAAATTCACTCCCTTAAAAAGTATGAAACAGAGCAGGGAGATAGCTCAAAGGGCAGGAGCACAAGCTTTCCATGTGAAAGATCCAGGTTTCCATTCTGAGAACCACCTGGTCCCTGAGCACTGCTGGGGGTGGCCCAAAAATCAAAGGGCGGGAAATGGGGAGAGGGGAGGGAGAGAAAGGACCGTAAAATGTCAGGCATAGTCCTCAGTTAACCTAAACAAAGATCTACTATAAACCAATTGCTGCAAAGTCCTTGAGGAGCTGGGGAGAGAGCTCAAAGGGTGGAGAGCATGCTTCACATACTCAAGCCCTGAGTTCGATCCCCAAGCTGTAGGGTGTGGCCCTGGGGACCCCAGTACTACCAGATTCAAGCAGAATACCCAAGTTTGAGCAGCACTGAGTTGTTGGGATCAAGCACTGAACTATCAGCCCCATACGATCTGGTCATGGCCCCCAAACTCCCCATTGCTGGGTAAGTCCCCCGAAGGGTCCTTCTGGATAATCTGGACAATATTAAGCAGCTTCTCTTCTGAAAAAAAAAATTACACAAAAGCCAAACATTACTTGGAAGGCAGCACCTGGCTAGTCCTCTCTTACTGCCTTGATATTACAGTGCATCTAAGAAACAGAGGAAGGGGCCAGAGAAAATAGTATAGCAGCTAAGATGCTTGCCTTGCATGTGTTCAACCCAGGTTCAATCCCCAACACCCACTGTGGTCCCCTGAGGACAACCAGAAGTTATCTGGGTGCAGATCCAGGAGTAAGCCCTGAGCACTGCTGAGTGTGGCCCAAAACAACCACCACCAAAAAAAAGAAGCAAACTCCAGACAAAATGAATGACACTAGTGGAACCCAACCACAGGAACTAAAACACCATACTTTTAACAATGAACTAGCTGCCCATGTATTAGAGTCACTTAGGAGTATGACCATCGGTCCAATCAGAGACATTATCAGCAAACATGATCAAAATTGATTTTTGGGACTCTCAAGGACAACAGGAACTATCTGATGCTGGCTGTAAGCATCACAGGAAATCGAGTCACAACCCTCCCATCCAGCTGTGAACAATACAGCCAGGTGAGGCTGCACAGGGTGACTCACATGGGAAGGGAACTAGTTCTGAACTGGAGGCTCTGCTCCCACCTGTCGTCTAAGGGCAGAAACACCAAATCACCAGCACTTGGGTGAAAACAGGGAAGGCCTGAGTGACCCAAAGCCAGACTCATGCTCGTCAATCTCATGCACCCTATCTCGTAGGCAGGACAATACAATCTAATCTGGAGTCTCCTGACCCTCCATCTTGGCACAGAGACATGGGAGACATACCTGGGGGAGGTGTCTGCTGATAGGCTGATATGGGGCCATTGAAGGCTCCATAGGGAGGAGGGGGAGCAGTGGATCCTGGCTGTCCACCATAACTGGACTGATGATACCCTGGGTAGACAGGCTGGGGCTGCCCAAATGGCGGCACAGGTGGTGCTGACTGGTTGACGCTCATTATGAGAGCATCCCCGACGTGGTCTCACCTAGGAGATGAGAAAAAAGAAAGAAATGAGCCAAAACCAGCTTTCTAATGAAAGAGCAATTACTCAGGGATGTTAAAAATAAAGACTTTAAAAAAATAAAGACCGCCCTTATCAGTGAGTGATCAGCCTAAATCGTTCTGAGGCTACAACCATCCTTTTCTACCCTAGTCAGAAGCCAGATTTATCTCCTCAAAACAAGAATTTTGTTTCTCTGAACCCCTCCCTTAGTCAATGCCAACTGGGTGTAAGTTTCAACTTTCAGGTTGGTCCACTGAAACAAAAACGGAACAAGCTCCATTCCCCTGC
Organism: Sorex araneus; assembly: GCF_027595985.1. NCBI lineage: Eukaryota > Metazoa > Chordata > Mammalia > Eulipotyphla > Soricidae > Sorex > Sorex araneus. The sequence goes on from NC_073304.1 coordinate 117,548,925, forward strand.
GGTATGATTTTTCAGCCACACAAGGAAGTCCAGTGGCTGATGAACAAGAGCAATCACAGGTAAATGAAACAATGTTTCCACGTTTCATTCATTCACTCTAGTATCCATTTATGCAAGCCCTGAATACACGCTATTTGCTTTTTTTTTATTATTTTTTAAATTTTATTGAATCACCGTGAGATAGTTACAAGCTTTCATGTTTGGGTTACAATCTCACAATGATCAAACACCCATCCCTCCACCAGTGCACATTCCTCACCACCAATATCCCGGATATACCCCCCTTTCCCACCCTCCCACGCTATTTGCTTTTAATCAGCTCAATTCTGTCATCTTGAAGTAAGCGATTCAAGGAATGACATCCTTTAGCTTCACTGCAATCATTCAAACACTACTCCACCACTAGCCTTTCTACCAGGAGAGTGTATGAATCTTGAAACGGAAGCATTAAAAAAAAAAAATCACTCAATACAAGGGTATCTGAAAACACTAGCCAGGTACCCAAAGACGAAGTGAGTGCAAGCCAGACGCAAAACTTTTCCAATAACCACCCAGGGAAACAGCTCAAGTAGCAAAGTAAGATTTTATGGGGAAAAGACCTTTAGCCTTATTCTTTGAGCATTGGAGTTACTGAGTTTCCAGATACCAGCATCTCTCCAGCTCTCCTCGTTCTGCTCTGCTCCAAACAGCGTTCTCACCCTCACTGTCCTAAAGGGAGAGGAGCCCGGGATGCTGAGGGGTCCTCCCCAGCTGCAGTGACCCAATGCAGCTCCGTTTCTCCTCTACTAGCACGCTCTGAAAACTCACAGCCATCTCAAGCGCTTTCTCTCCCATCCTAAACTTGACCCACTGCGCTGGACAGGTGCCTCGCTCCCCTTCATCTCCTGCAAATGCGTGTTCTGAGTGCGTGTGGCGCGCGGGCGTGGACGGGACGGGACGGGAGGAGCAACGAGGAGTTTCTGCTCCGGGCCCAGACGCCTCGGACACACGCGCGAGTTCCGAGTCGGGCGGGGTGGGCGGCAGACGGTGACAGCGCCGGGGGCGGGGCCAGCGCCCAGAGGACTCCGAGTGGCCGGCACCGGCGCAAGAGGCCAAGCCGGTGGCCGGGCCCCGGTCGCACGCAGCGTGAGCGTCCCGCGCCCTTCACCAGGCTCGGCGGGAAGCGGAGCCGGAATCCGGGCCGGAGGCGCCAGGGGAGGGTCAGGGCAGAGCCCGAGTTCTGGAGGCGTGAGGTGAGGGGCTCCCGCCAGGCCGCGGCCCTGGCTGCTCCCTCCCGCAGGAGACCGGACCCCGATCCTGGCCTGGGAGAGCCCGGCCTCGCGGCCCCCCCGCCCGCCGGCCCCGATGCCACTCCTCACCCGGCTCCAGCTCCAGGTTCGACTTCGTTCCTAACGTCAAGGCTCCCCGGCTCCACTTCCGGTTCCTCGGGGGCCGGCGTGCGCGCCCCGGAAGTCCCGCCCCCGCGCCCCGGACCGGCCACTCCTTCTGCCACGTCTGCGCTCGGCCGTGCGCGGGAGCCCGGATGCCGCGCATGCGCCGCGGCCGCGGGGCGCCGGCTCTGCTGCCTTTCCGCCTCTCGGAGTGTCCGTTTCACTCCGGGGTGTCGCTGGCCGAGAGGCAGCTGACAAGGCCTGGCTCACTCACTGTCTGCTCGGGTGCCTTTGACGTGCGCCTTTAACTCGTTCGTGACCTCTGATCTGGAGTCTGGAAGCCACTTCCTGCTGACCCCTGACCCCGTGACTTCCGTCTTCGAGGTGGATCTCACCCTGACCTCTGCTGATTGTGATGTTTGTAGGACCCTTGCTGGCAGAGGACGTTCACTCCGCTCGCAGGCTTCAAGGCTTGTTTTGTTCTGAGGCTACACCCAGCGAAGCGCAGGGCTCACCCCCGGCTCTGCACTCGAATTACTCCTTGGGGGGTTCTGTGGGGGGCTGGGGATTGAACCCCGGTTGGCCGCGTGCAAGGCAAGCGCCCTGCCCGTACAGTCTCGCCAACCTCTGAGTTCTGGCTTTGCTTGTCGCTGGACTTGGGTAACAATCTGCCTCGGAAGGGCGGAGAGGTAGTACAGAGGCTAGGATGCGACGGAGCTTGGGTTTGAACCCCCGCCCAGGATTCCCGAGCACAACCGGGTATGCGCCCCCTCTAAAAAAAAAAAAAAAAAAAACCAAACAGGGCTGGAGCATATAGTCCAGCTGGTAGGGCGTTTGCCTTGCACGCGGCCGACCCAGGTTCGATTCCCAGCATCCCATGTGGTCCCCTGAGCACCGCCAGTAGTAATTCCTGAGTGCATGAGTCAGGAATAACCCCTGAGCATCCCCGGGTGTGACCCAAAAAGAAAAAAAACAAACTGCCTGTTTCTTTCCTTTGTAGAATAGAATACTAAATGCTCTTCTATTATAACGAAAGGATATTAGACAAATCGTAGATTGTTTGGCACCATAGTAAGTGCTCTGTAATTGTCAACTGCAGTTTTACTATAGTTTAACAGTTTCCAGGTTGATATGCAGAATGGCATGATCTCTCAGGAGACTAAATCTGTTGGTAGAGCTATAGGTACAGAAGCAATGATTGTTCCATTTAATAATGATTGTAGATAATCATTGGGTTAAAAAATGTTCGTGACCTCATTAAATCCGTTAAAAAATACTTGATTAATTTTGTAAGCACTCCTATGTGACAACCATGTTCTTGGTTGTAGTTCAGTAGCAAATAAACATTCTTGCTCATTGTCTTTCAGATGTAGTCACTAATAGGGAATGATCATGCTGGACAGACTAAGTCTTAAAAGTATGTAAAGGGATATCTTGATAACCTTTCAGTATCACTATTGCAAACTACAATGCCCAAAAGGGGAGAGAGAGAGAAAGCACCTGCCATGGGGGGAGGGGCATGTGATGGGAGGGAACCTGGGGACACTGGTGCTGGGAAATGTGCACTGGTGGAGGGATGGTTGTTGGAACCCTGTATGACTGAAATCCAGTCATGAACAGCTTTGTAAGGGTCTATCACAGTGATTCGATTAAAAGGTAAAAAATAAAAATAAAATAAATGTAGTCACCATGATTTCCAATACTGTGGATAATAAGACTTCACACATTTAGCCAGACCTGCCTCCCTCCACTGTTGTCTCAGGCCCGCCCTTCAATTGCCCTGTCCAGCTTGAATGTTGACAGTACATATTTATTCCAAAAGACTGTGTGATTCATTTAGTAAACACTGCACTTGTAATCTCTGTTGGTGTGCTGCGAGCTTTAGTAAACAGATTGTTCCTGGCCTCAAAGGTTTATAAGGTCAGTGTTTCCCAATGTGTGAATCTGGAACCAATAGTATCAATATCCAGGTCAGAGAGATAATACAGTGGGCAGGGCCTTGACTTGCACACAGCCAACCCCAGTTTAATCACTGCCAGGAGTGATCCCTGAGGGCAGAGCCCAAAATAAGCTCTGAGCACCTAGCCAACTCCCCCACCCCACCCCCGCAAAAAAAAAAATATATATATATATATACATATATATATTATTATGTGGTAAACAAATGCAAATTTTAGAATACCCCATACAGTGAATCAGAAATACTGGAGGAGGGTCCCAGCAAGCTATGATTTTATTTATTTTTTTTTAATTTTTATTTTTTTAAAAATTTTATCACCATGTGGAAAGTTACAGAGTTCTCAGGTTTATGTCTCAGTTATACCGTATTCAAACACCATCCCTTCACCAGTGCCCATATTCCACCACCAAAATCCCCGGTATATCCCCCACCCCCCACCCCAACTGTATAACTGATGAATTTCACTTTATTTTCTCTTCACCTTGATTACGTTCCATATTTCAACACAAAACTCACTATTGTTGTGGGAGTTATATCCCCAAACAAGATAACCCTAATAAGGAGGCATTTGATAATTAGTTTTCCATTCAAAGATTGTATGTTTTCAGGTATTAGAAAAGGTCGCGCGGCTGCATTAGCGGCTGCGCGGCTCGGATGTGTCCCAGTCCCGAATCCTGGAGCCGTGTTAGTTGCTGCTCAGTGTCGCCAGGGTTCCATCTGGAGAAGGTGTGCTGGTGGCACCTCCTCCTTCCGGCCCCCCAGTGTTGCTGGCCCCGATTCGGGTCCGGAGCATTGTCCGGGTCGCGAGCAAGCTATGATTTTAAAGGCCTTCTAGAACTGGCAAAATAGTACAATGGGGGGGCTGGAGTGATAGCACAGCGGGTAGGGCGTTTGCCTTGCACGCGGCCGACCCGGGTTCAAATCCCAGCATCCCATATGGTCCCCTCAGCACCGCCAGGGGTGATTCCTGAGTGCATGAGCCAGGAGTGACCCCTGTGCATTGCTGGGTGTGACCCAAAAAGCAAAAAAAAAAAAAAAAAAATAGTACAATGGGTAGGGTGTTTGCACACGGCCTACCAGAGTACAATTCCAGACATCCCATATGGTCTCCCAAGCCCACCAAGAACAATTTCTGAGCAGTGAGGCAGAAGTAAGTTCTGAGGACTGCTGGGTGTGACCCAAAACCCCCAATAATAATAATAATAATAATAATAATAATAATAATAATAAAAAGGCCTTGCAAATAATTCATACATGCTATGTTTGAGGTTTACTATTTGCCTAACACTGGGCTCTATACCCAGCATTTAAAAAAAAATTTATCCCATTTAATTTATTAGCATAAGACAAGCAGATCCTGTCTTGGATAAGACTGCATTCCTAACAAGTGTTAATGCCACTTATTTCTTGAGGGTGGATTTGTTTTGTTGGTTTCCATTTACCTCCTCTAGATCTCAGTCTAGACTGCAAATTAGCAACATCTGTTGGATCTATTGGAGCTTTTTAGACACTTGGGGGCTGAGAATGACTCGATAGCTGAATGACATTCAGTGTGATCTCCAGCACTATCCCACGTGCCCAGGGCAATCTCAGTTGCACTGCTGTTTGGGATCCCTGGCACCATAAAGTGTGTAATCTCTGACACACATAAAGGACTCTGGTCCCTTGAGCACTGCCAGAAATAATCCCTGAGCGCAGAGCCAGAAGTAAGCCCTGCACAGCAGTGGGTAAGCTCCCTGCACCCACCAAGAAACAGCAAGCAAAAAGTGTATGAGCATTGAAACAATGAAAAGGATTAAATAAAATTGCAATCCAAACCAACCTAATAAAATCATAGTCCTGCACTGGGGCAATTCCTCAGATCAGAGGCAAGTACAAAGGCCTGAATTTGATCCCCAGCTTTGACTGGCCCCAAGCACTGCAAGTATAGCCCTGTTGGCCCCCAAGTACCCCCGGCGCTGAACAGCACCACATAACCTGTACCCCAGCATTGAATAGTCAGGCCCATTTGGCCAAGAATCTCCAGGAGTGAACGGTGGAACCCCTGAGCACTAATTGGAAGCATCCTTCCCAAAAATCATAATCCATAGGATTTAGGGAATAATATATACATTAATAGATTGTGTATATAAGTGTATTATGGGTATGATTATTATGTATGTGTATATTAATAGATTATCTCATTATTACACAATCATCTAGTCCTATATGCTGTCCAGTTTTGGGGAACTAGTAATGGACAAGTTTTCTAGGTGATACTAATGTGTCACCAAGATTTATTGCGTGCCACTGCTACAGCACAATGGCTGATACCTAGCCAGTATTCAATAAATGTCCAAATGATGGGCTGGAGAGATATAGCTCAAATTGCCAAGCACATGCTTTGCATGAAAGAGGTCCTGTTTTGATCCCTGGCACCACACAGTTTTCCAAGCACTGTCTCAAACCAGAAACAAAATCAAAAAATTTCCAAATCCGGGGGCTGGAGCGATAGCACAGCAGGTAGGGCGATAGCACAGCTGGAGTGCCTTGCACTCGGTCAACCCGGGTTCGATTCCCAGCATCCCATATGGTCCCCTGAGCACTCAGGAGTGATTCCTGAGTGCATGAGCCAGGAGTCACCCCTGTGCATCACCAGGTGAGACCCAAAAAGAAAAAAAAAAATTCCAAATCCAATTATTCTGGCTTTTTTTCCTTTCTTGGTTTCAGGCCATACCCAGTGGTGGTTGGAGATACTCCTGCGTCTGTGCTCCTGGAATGCTTCTGCTAGTTTTCAGGGACCAAGGAAGGGTTGGGGATTGAACCCAGATCTCTGGCCTGCAAAGCATGCGCATGAGCTCTTTGAGCTCTCCGCCTTGACGCTAACTCTAAATCCCAATATCATATGACTAGATCACATAGCAAGGCAATTAATACTGATTGTCCTGTAGCTTATGAAAATGATAACTACATACAGTGGGTAAGGCGCTTGCCTTCCACACAGCTGACCTGGGTTTGATCCTGGCATACAGTAACCCACGCAGAGCTAGAAGTGATCCCTGAATGCGGAGCCAGGAATAAGCCCTGACCACAGCCAGTGCTGTGACCAAAAAACCAAAAAACATTATAAAGGGGTGATTATAACTAGAAGAGCATGATAATGTTTCATTACTTTATTTAAATCTTTGTTAATAAATTTTTCTTACTTGAGAACTGGTAGGAAGCTTACCACAGAGTCTAAGGGGTGGAGAGATATTTGGACAGTGGTGGAGGGAAATAGACTCTCTGACAGAGGGTCTGGTGCTGGGCTGGTTTATGTGAAATCTTATCAATAACAGTTTTGTAAAACCTGGTGCCAAAAAAAATTTAAATGAGTCAAACATTAAAAAAAAATCTTTCTTAATATAGGACACATTTGTGTAATGCTAACTTTAAAAGTGATAGAGGGCTGGACTAGTGTGCATGCTTTGCATGCCAGAGGCCCAGGATTAATCCCTGAGACCGAATGGTCCCTTGGGCACCCCAGGGAGTGACACCTGAGTAACCCCTAAGCCTGCTGGATGTGACCCAAAAGCAAGCAAACAAAAAATGATAGAGATTTTGGGGCCGGAGCGATAGCACAGTTGGTAGGGCGTTTGCCTTGCACACGGCTGACCCGGTTTCGATCCCCGGCATCCCATATGGTCCCCCAAGCACTGCCAGGAGTAATTCCTGAGTGCAAAGCCAGGAGTAACCCCTGAGCATCGCTGGGTGTGACCCAAAAAGCAAAAAAAAAAATGATAGAGATTTTATTGTAAACATGAGTTGGCGTGCTGATACACGCTGTCTATATCTACCTTTCGATGACCACCTCTGTATGGTAAGAGGTCATTTACTCAAACAAACATTTACTGAATACTTAAAAGCTCTACGTGCAGTTGTGTGCCTACATCACACAGGCCTTGCCCTTGGGTTTACCAAAGCGTAGGAGGGAGGTGGACAAATCAACAAACTATGATTTTGACTGAGAATGACAATATTGGAACTATGGGTTAGAGAGGTAACCCAGTAGGCCAAGTGCACACAAAGCCTACTTGGCACAAGGGAGCCTGAGATCTGTCTCTGGTGTTGCACGGTCCCCAGCAGCATCGGGAGGAGAGCACTTCTGGGTGTGGCCCAAAAACCAAAATAAATAAAACAATGAAGCCATGAACAAGACACACACGATGCCTGGAGGAAGACAGGAGTAATTCTACAGGTCAGGAGTTAAGAGACAGGAAAGGATGATTTTATGGTAGAGCTACAGTTCATTCGAGGCAGATCTGATCAGAATTTCTCCCCACTGCACCCAGCACTGCAGTGGGGTCTAAATCTCCATCTGACTAAGATATAAATGCATGGGGCTGGAGTGATAGCACAGCGGGTAGGACGTTTGCCTTGCATGCGGCTGACCCGGGTTCGAATCCCAGCATCCCATATGGTCCCCTGAGCACCGCCAGGGGTGATTCCTGAGTGCATGAGCCAGGAGTGACCCCTGTGCATCGCTGGGTGTGACCCAAAAAGAAAAAAAAAGATATAAATGCAGACAGCAGGAAGGTGGTCCTTCTGGGAAGCATGGGGACTTGGAGGACAAATTCCGCCATCCCTTGCTCTGGAATCAAAGTTCTACTGCTACCACTCTGATATAAGCTTCAGAGGAAAGTAATTGGGATTACTCCTCAATCCTATCAAGGAAGGTATTGTCTCCAAACGGATCTCCATTGGTTATACAGTGCATGAAGAGTGGGTACTCGGAGCCCAAGCCAGAAGCCATGTTCAAGAATGGGGGACAGCGGAGGGCAGAGGTTTTTACTATAATTAGATCAGGGAGTTGTACAGCCGGCAACTATTTTCAGCCCAGCCCCGATTGACAGGACACATGTGCTGGACTAGACTGGACTGAACTGAGCCGAGGGCCAAGTGCCCTGCCTGTGGTGTGTGGTGTGGGGGAAAGGCCTGGGGCAGCAGCAGGACAGCCAGACAGGCCGGACGGGGGACCAGCACCTCTACTTCTCTCCCTGGGACACTGTCCAAACTTCAAGGGCCATTGGCCAAGCTGAGCAATGGGTGCTGAGGAAAAGGTGCTGGTCACACTGTCAGGGGGAGCCCCCTGGGGTTTCCGACTTCAGGGGGGGGCCGAACAGAGGAAACCCTTACAGGTGTCCAAGGTAAGGGAGAGCCTCTAAACTGAGATTTCAGGGAAAGGGGATCCCAGGGAACCTGGGAAGTGTCGTGGTGGCTCATGGTGTGTGTGTGTTGGGGGGAGGTGGGAGGGGGCTCCGTGGAGGAAAAGTGGGGTGGGCAGGGAAGCATGCTCAAATCTTTTGGGGAAACAGCGTCCAAGCACTGGCTTCGGTGGGCTATGTGTGGGGAGGGTGATAGCAGGAAAGGGAACTCAGTGTTTCCAGGCGCAGAAAGGCGGCCTCATTCCGTCCGGCAGCGTCAGAGCAGAGAAGGATGGTGTGGCTGGGTCTGTGCCTCTCCTGCAAACTTCAGGAATGTGCTCATTTCTCCTGAAGCTGTACGTGATGAGCTGAGGCTTCTCACCCAGCCTGCCCTGCCCTTCTCAAGCCCTCAGTGCTCCTCTTTCCCACAGCCAGATCCGCCTGCTCAGAAGAAACTTTTTTTAGGTATTGGGAGTGTCATGGCAAGACCTGACCTGCCAGATGAAATTGTTGTGCTTTGCCCTTCACCACAAAGCTTCATTTTCTTTATATTTTTTTTCTGGCTTAGGGACCATGCCAGGCAGTGCTCAGTGTTTACTCTCGGCTCTGTGCTCAGGGATTGCTTCAGGTGGGACTCGGGGGATCCTATGTGGTGCTAGGGATCGAAGCTGGGTAGGCTGTGTGCAAGGCAAGCACCCTACCTACTGAACTATAGCTCTGGAATTTTCTCCTAAACATAAAATGTGGGCAGTAATAGTATACCCAGGGAGCAAGTGATATAGCGCAATGATAGTGTGCATGCTTCATATGCATGAGACTCTGAGTTTGATTCTTGGCACCAGAATGATAATAGTTATATCAGGGCTGGAGCAATAGCACAGTGGGTAGGGTGTTTGCCTTGCAAGTGGCCTACCCGGATTCAATTCCTAGCATCTTTTATGGTCCCCCGAGCACTGCCAGGAGTAATTCCTGAGTGCATGAGCCAGGAGTAACCCCTGTGCAATGCCGGTGTGACCCAAAAAGAAAAAAAATAGTTGGATCTCCTTCATAGATTCATTCTATGCATTATGCTGTAATAAATATGTCGAGTGAGGTTCTGGAGAGATAGCACAGCAGGTTGGCGTTGATCTTGAACATGACCAATCTGTACTCGATCTCTGGCACCGCATATCCCCTGAGCACCACCAGGAGTGATCCTAAATGCAGAGCTAGAAATAAGCACTGAACACAGCCCAGGTGTGCCCCCCACCAAAAAAAAAAAAAAAAAGAAATTATAAAGTGCTTAGCACAGTGCCTAACATTTAGTAAGGTCTGGTAATGAGAAATGGTCGTGACTATTACTGTCAATTTATATACACTATCACAATCTCCCAGAAGCTGCTGGATTCTAATACAAGAAACCACTTAAAAATATTTTTCTTAGCGGTGGGGTGGGGTATGCAGAAGGAGGAATATGGGCAATGCTCTGCTATGTTAAGGGCTTACTCTTGGCTCCGTGCTTAAGGATCACTCCTGGCAGGTCTCAGGGGGCTAATATGTTAGTGTCAGGTCCACTGTGTGCAACGCAAGCACTTTAACCGCTGTACTATCTCTCCACCCGCCACCCCCACCCGCCCATTGAAATATCTTGCCTATGTAGATAGTGCTGGGATTCTAGTGTTAGAGATCTACTTACCAGTAGAGATTATGCCCTTGGAGGAAATCTTGAGAGGTGTACTACCACCATTTCCAGCACCTTCCCCCTGCAACTCACCCTCACCTTTATGCAACATTACCTTCCTTCCCCCCCACATATTGTATCACCCTCCCCACTGGCACCTTTTCCCTGCGGAAAAGCCCCCACAAATGCGGTCCGTTGCCCTTCCTCACTCGTTCTTACTCTGTGACAGTCGGGAGAATGCCCTGCACACACGGGCCTGTCCCCTCCTGGTGTCCCCCCTTACTGTAAGACTGTCTCTCTCCAATGCCTTCTCAGATCCGAAGACGGAGCCAGGCTGGCAGGGCAGGCCTCCGAGAGAGGGACCAGCTTCTGGCCATTAATGGGGTCTCCTGCACCAGCCTCTCTCACGCCAGTGCCATGAGCCTCATCGATGCCTCGGGGACTCAGCTTGTCCTCACTGTGTGGCGGTATGGTCCCCTTCCATCCTGCTCCACCTCTGTCCCCCTGGTTCAGGCCTCCTATTGCTTGTATGTTTGTGCTCCTGCATCTGCTCTGTAGTCGAGCTATTCGCACACACCTTCCGAGTGGGCGTCTCTGCAGCTGCTGGCAGGGGCCCGTGTGGGAACCTAAGTGATGGTCCGACTTCCCGCCCCCCCGCCTCTCACCAGCACATGCCCTCGGAGCCCGTTCTTACTGCAGCCCTCCGTGCACATTTGTCTCCCAGTTTGCCTCCAGATGTCTGTCTTCCCCACTCCCTCTACCCCACCATGCACCAGTTGCCCTCTTGCCTTCCCTCCTCCTCCCACCCCTTCCAGACCTCCCGAGATGTCAGTCCTCTGACCATGGTGGAGGGGTCTCTATTTCTCACACTGTGTCATCTTGCCCCTGCAGGGCGGAGAATGAGGGGTGTGTGCGCTCTCCATCCCCGAGTGATCTCCGAGTGCTGTCACCCCTCTCCCCTCTGAGCCCCGAGACCCCCGGGGCTCCGGTTGCCCAGCCTCTTCAGCCCAGGAGCCTCCTGTCCCCCCCTGACAGCGAGGCTTACTACGGGGAGACAGACAGTGACCCTGATGGCCCCACCACCCAGGAGAAGCCTCGCCGCTCCCGCCGCCGAGGCCCCACGAGGCCCACCCCACCGGGAGCCCCACCTGATGAGGTCTACCTGTCGGACAGCCCTGCAGAGCCGGCGCCTGCTGTCCCTGGCCCCCCCAGCCAGGGTGACAGCCGGGTGAGCTCTCCATCCTGGGAGGACGGGGCCACCCTTCAGCCACCCCCAGCGGAAGCCCTGCTGTTGCCCCATGGTCCCCTCCGGCCTGGCCCTCATCTCATCCCTATGGTAGGGCCTGTCTCCCACCCCGTGGCCGAAGATCTTACAACCACCTATACCCAGAAGGCCAAGCAAGCCAGTAAGTGCCCAATCCTTTTTCTCTAGCCAGATACTTCCAACATGAACTCTAAATCTCCTCACTAACCACATTCTGCCTGCCTGGTGCTTCCCTCGCATGGAATTTTGGGGACAAGTGGCCAAGAGTGATGAGCAGGTGAGGATAAATAATTATCCTCATACTCTTCACTGTTTCCATTGAAACCCGTGTGGTGAAAGACATGTGTGGCTCCAACTGACCAGGGAACAAGCATCCGGGCAGTTGGAAAGGTTCTGTGAGTGGACGTTGCTGTGATTTTGCTCCCTGGCAGATGGGAAAGAGGGCAGACAGGAGGCAGGCCAAGTGTGAGGGCAGGGAGGGCTCAGGGGCCCTTCTGCTGATAGCAGGCCCCGAATCCGGTCATTTTGTTCAGTTAGGAGTTTTGGAGTTGAAGACAGTGAGTGAGTCATGATGTGTCTAGGAACTTGTGGAGGGAGAGATTGTCAGCTCCTTATCTCAGGCAAGAATGTAGGCCTGGGCAGAAGAAGCGAGTTGCATTTATCTCAGGCTCTTGGCTATTTTTGATGTGAGCTACAGAACAAGGTCTGAGACTGCACTCACTCCATGCTCCTTCCCAGAGGTCTTTCTTGCCCCCTTGGAGATCTCAGGATTACCCCCTCTCCTTCTCATCTCTTGTTCCTCCCCTCCACCACTCGGCTGCTGAGCCATAGAGCTGTATGTGTGTGGCACAGAACCAAGGATGTGGCCGTGTGAGCTCGACATCACTGAGAATGTCCAATACCCCACAAAGAGACTCCAGGTGCATGCTGGGACCCCATGCTCGTCCCCAATCTCACTTCTGCACCCTCCTCCCTTCCTTCGTGCTGGGTGTGACTGTAGCTAGTGAGTGGCTCAGGGATATTTTTAGCCCGGCAGTCTTTATTGTGCAGTGGGGCGGGGTGAAGGGACGGGGAGGCAGGTGCCCACGTCCATCACACCCAGGCTTGCGGGGCAGCTGAGAGAAGGAAGGGGGCTGGGCTCCCAAAATAGGACAGTGAGCTCATTCATCTGCCAGTTCTGGAGACAAGACAAAGGGGCTTTAAAAAGGCGTGGGGGGTGGCTCAAGCTGGTCTTGCTCCAGCCATCACTGCCTTTCTCGGCATGGAAACCTTTGTGCCCAACGGCCAGGAGCCCCTCAGCCAAGCCAGCTGCAACAAAGAGCCAGAGCCACTGCCTGAGCTCCAGGACTCATTCTATGCAGGTACCACCTTCCTACAGCCATGCGTGCTGGGCTCGAGAGCGAGCGGGAGTACAGCAACTGTTTAAGGAGAGGAGAGTCTTCAGGGATGGCCTTACTACTTTACCCCTGCCTCCCTTAAAAACTGTTAATTTCCTCAGCGTTCCTTTCTCAGGATAATTTCACAGCCCATTTTTTTCTGAATGGGATAATGATACGACTCTGTCAAGAAGTATAGAAGACTTGGATTGAGGAAAGCGTGTGTGGGGTGTGTGTGTGTGTGTGTGTGTGTTTGTGTGTGTGTGAGAGAGAGAGAGAGAGAGAGAGAGAGAGTAAGTGGTATTAGTGGTTATGAAAACCTGAGGCATGTATGTGGAAATGTATGGGAAAAGATGTGTGAACAAAAAAAAGTCTGTAAAGTTGTACAACTAGTATCAAGAAAGCTTTGATAGTAATAGTTATTCATTCTGGGCCTCCACCCTGCTGTGAAGTGCTAAATTTACCTCTATTATCTCACAAAGCACAACTCATTGAGGGTTGGCCATTATCGTTCTCATGAACAGATATGGGAAGAACTTCATCAGGGAAGAGTCGGCACTCTCCCCGGGCCAATCTCTGATTCCAATGGCCATCTCTCATCCACGGTATGAATCATGTAGCATAAATATTGGGATGAGCAGGATGATACCTCTCATCCGAAGGGAGCTTGGAATCTTGAGTGGAAGCTACATGGAATTTCGAGAATTTTTCAGGGGGAACCGGGCCTCAGGGACCAGAATGTCCTCGCCCAAAGCAGGGCCCTAGCCACTGGGGCAGGCCACTTCCTGGCCCCACCTCCTACCCCACACGGGATGGGACGCCTTATCCCACAGGTCCCCTTGTTCAGTCCTTGTAGTTGCTTCCCGGGGTGTTGTGCCTAAAAGAATCAGGAAACCGAGCAGCTCTAACCCCCAAAGCAGCTGAGCCCTGACTTGGGAAGAATATATTGAGTTGGTAACCTTGAGGCATATTAAAGATTGGAGCGCAATGCCAGGCCTTTCTGGCGTTTCAGATCCGAGGCTGTGAGTAGCGGGGTGTGAGTGGGGGGCAGGTGCTCTAAAACTCTGTCCAAGTTGTTAATCAAGGCATCTCTGTGAGGATTAGTAGGGATTTCTGAGAAGAGAGGCCACAGGGAACTTGTGTGAATATGTTTAATGGTTTTGTGTGGGGACATGTGTATGTGTCACCTGGGCCTGTAAAAGCTGAGTGTGTCTGTAAATGAGAGAAAAAAATGCACGAAAAATACGAGGCCCATGTTCTTGTTAAAACGGTGTGTTGTGGGGGTTATTTCTATGAATTTATGGATGTAGACTGTGACAGGGTGAAAGAAACTGAGCGAAGATCCTTGCTGCTTAGGATCCTGGATTCGGACTCAGAGATTAGTGATGGAAGGGGGATAAGTCTTGGACTTTCCGAGACCCTTCCTGAGCCAGTCTCTGTAGGGAGCGGAGACCCATTTCCCTCCGGAGGGGTCGCCTCACGGGAAATGACACCTCTCTATACCCCCACAGGGACTGGGGGGTGTCAAGGGCCTATCTTGGGGAAGAGAGCAGCAGAGTGGAGGGAAGAGAGGACAGAGGGAGCGCGGGTCACCCACTCAGGCTGCCCTTGGCGTCACCTTCAGCCCTCCAGCTCCCGGCAGAGCCTGGCCAGGGGCGGCCCGTGAGGCAGGGGTGGGGGGCCTGGGCGGGTCGTGCTAAAGGGAACAGCACCAGGGGCGCCTCCCTGACCGCTCTCCCCGTTGGCCTCCTCAGAACTGCAACGGGCTGAGAGCCTCCAAGAGAAGAGCGTGAAGGAAGCCAAGACCAAGTGCCGGACCATTGCGTCGCTGCTCACGGCGGCCCCCAACCCCCACTCCAAGGGGGTTCTGATGTTTAAGAAGAGGCGGCAGCGAGCCAAGAAGTACACGCTGGTGAGCTTCGGCTCGGCGGCCGGGGCGGGCGCGGCGGCGGAGGAGGAGGACGGCGTGCCGCCCACCAGCGAGTCGGAGCTGGACGAGGAGGCCCTCTCCGACGCTCGCAGCCTCACGGCCCAGTCCGACTGGGACAGCCCCTACCTGGACATGGAGCTGGCCGGGCCGGGCCCCGGGGTGCCACCCAGCGAGGCGTCGGGTCGGGGGGTGCAGCGCGCCGCCTCGGGCTCCAGCGCCCACGAGGCGCCCCGGGAGGCCCCGCCCGCCCCTGCTCGGGCGCACAGTGCTCCCCCCGAGGCGGCGCCGCTGCCACTCAGCCCCCCGCCCTTCCTCGCGGGCGGTGCCGGCCCCGCCCCGGCGCCCAGCATCTTCAACCGCTCGGCCAGGCCCTTCACCCCCGGCCTGCCGGGGCAGCGGCCGGCCCCCTCCTCGGTGGTTTTCCGGCCCCACGCCCCCAAGCGCGTGAACGAAAGCCCAGGGGGGCTCGGCCCCGCGCCACCCCCCTTCGTGTCCTCCGCGCCCTGGGCCCACTCCGCTCCCGGCCTCGCGCCCAGCACCCCGCGCCCCCCGGGGGGCCCCGTGACGGCCACCAGCTCCCTGTACATCCCCGCCCCCGCGCGCCCGGTCACGCCGGCCGCCGCCCCCGAGCCCCCCGGCGCCGCGGCCTTGACCTCCACCGCGTCCATCTTCCTGTCTGCGCCGCCGCGACCCGCCGCGCTCCCCGGCCCCGCCGAGGCCCCCGCGGCCCCCGGCCCCGCCGCGGCCCCCACGCCCAGCGCGCGCGAGCAGCGCATCTCCGTGCCCGCCGCCCGCACGGGCATCCTGCAGGAGGCGCGGCGCCGCGGCACCCGCCGGCAGATGTTCCGGCCCGGCCACGAGGACGCCAAGCACTCGCCCAACCCCGAGCTGCTCTCGCTGGTGCAGAACCTGGACGGGAAGGGCCGCGCCGCGGGCGCCGAGTCGGGCCCCGAGGACGACGCGCTGAGCCTGGGCGCCGAGGCCTGCAACTTCATGCAGCCGCCGGGCGCGGGGGGCTGCAAGGCCCCGCCCGCCGCGCCGCCCAAGACCCCGCCCCCGGTGCCCCCAAAGACGCCACCCCCGGTGGCACCCAAGCCCCCTTCCCGAGGGATCCTGGACGGGCTAGTGAACGGGGCGTCCTCCTCCGCGGGCGTCCTGGAGCCGCCCCGGCTGCAGGGCAGGGGTGGGGAGCTATTCGCCAAGCGGCAGAGCCGAGCCGACCGCTACGTGGTGGAAGCGCCCCCGGGTCCAGGCCTGGGCCACGGCCCTCGGCCCAGAAGCCCCTCGCCCACCCCGTCCCTGCCGCCCTCCTGGAAGTACTCGCCCAACATCCGCGCCCCGCCTCCCATCGCGTACAACCCGCTGCTTTCGCCCTTCTTCCCCCAGGCCGCGCGCACTCTCCCCAGCAAGGCCCAGTCCCCCGGGCCACAGGGAGCCCCCAAGCAAGGTATCAAGGCTCTCGATTTCATGCGACACCAGCCCTACCAACTTAAAACCGCTATGTTTTGTTTTGACGAGGGCCCCTCAACTCCCGGCCCTACTAGCTCAGTGGCCCCCAAAACCGCCCGCGTCCAGGAGATCCGCCGGTTCTCCACCCCAGCCCCCCAGCCGACGGCGGAGCCCCTGGCCCCCACTGTGCTCGCCCCTCGTGCTGCCACGACGCTAGACGAGCCCATCTGGAGAGCCGAGCTCGCCTCACTCCCCGCGCTGAGTCCAGTCTCTGGGCCAGAGTCTCCCAGGGGGATTGGGGTCTCCCCCAGCTCCTGCGGCTTCCAGGTTGCCAGACCCAGATTTTCAGCCACCAGAACCGGCTTGCAGGCTCAGGTGTGGAGGCCTGGCGCAGCTCACCACTGCCCGGGCAGCTAGGACCAACGGAAGGCGGCACACCGGGTGTCTAGGGTTCTACCCATCCCTCCCACCGCTCTTCAGGGGTCTGGAGGCGAAATTCCCTCCTGCCTGCCAGAGATAGCTTTGGAGTTGATTGTCACATCCCCCAGTTTCCCTCCAACTTCCTGGCCGCTTTCTTCCCTTCTGCTACCTTTACTTTGTCCCCACACTTCTCTTGTCTCTAGTACTTTGCCTAATCTCTCTCTCTCTCTCTGAATCCCACCCGCATTCTTCCATTGGTCTATTTCCCCTTACTGGTGCTTTTCCTCTGTTCCTCATGGTGACGTATAATGAGACACACACTGCTGACAGCTCAGGCAAGAAACTGGCAGCAAGAGGAGGTGAAGGGACTGAAGAGACCCCTGCAGGCACTAACTGACTTCCTGCACCTCCCTCTTTCCTAAATGTGGCTGGCTTATATCTTTGTGTGCTTATACCTATGTGGCTTCTGCCAGGTGTGCACATATGCAATGTCCGAGGCCAGGGTGAGAGAGAGGAGAGGCCTAACCACGCCCCCAACCTGGCTGTTACCTTCCCTGGGGGAGAGAAGGCTCAGATCTGCCCCTGGGTGTAGTCCCCCACCCCTCGGGAAAATGAGGGCACTGGCTGGAACACCAGCCTCGGTGGCAGAGATGCAGCATTCTGGGAAAGACAGAATGAGGAGACCGGAAGGGGCCAGGGCAGTTTGTACTGACTAAGTTAATACCATCTAGATCAGGAATAGAATTTTATTTTTCAGGATTTCAGAAAGTTAGCAATTTGAAGTACCCTTGCACAAAAAGCATCCACGGTATGGGGGTAAACGTTTTTTCCCTGAGAATGAGAAAAATGATCTTTTCCCCCATTGCTTCAGACCTAAAACAGGAGGGTAAAAAGAGTGAGTGTGTGGAAGGTGAGGCAGGAACCAGGGGCAGCACAGAAATGCATGAAGGTGAGTCATGGGGAGGGGTGCAGCGAGGAACCGAAGTGCTGGTGTGGTGAGGCTGGGTCAGGAGCAGCCAACTGCCTGCGAGACAGGGCCGGAGAGATGGGGGGAGGGGAATGTGGTCATGAGAGTGAGGGGCATGATGTGGGGTTGGGGGACTGCGTGTAGAGGCTGAGTGTAAAAAAACATCTAGTATCTGTGCTCCCTTCTTTGAGTCTCTTTGAGTCTGTCTGCCTATCTGTCTACTGCCGCTTGTCTTGCCTACCTGGGAACAAGCAAGGAAATACCCAGAGCCCAAACTCTTCCCACTGATACCTGATCCTCAAGCCATAGGCTTTGTTCCTTTCCAGCTGCCTGAGGTTCTGAACTCCCACCCTTACTTCCTCCAGACACCTTTGCTGTTGACCTGGAAATTGACCGTTTCCTTTATTACACTGGGTGTGAGTCACAGTGCTTTGATTTGTGCACAAGAATAAACATATGTGTATACCCTAACTTTCTGTTGCTGTCTTTTCTGATTTATTTGCAAATTTTAATTAATTTTTTTTCAGAGCATAACTGGTGGTGCTTGGGGATTACTTCTAGGCTCTGCAGGCAGGGATCACTCATGGGGGGAGGGGTGCTGGGGATTAAATCTGGGTCAATTATGTGCAAGGCATCTTACTTCCTTGTACTCTCCCCATCCCAACTCCCCTAGTTTGTTTGTTTTTTCTTTTTGGGTCACACCTGGTGATGCACAGGGGTTACTCCTGGCTCTGCACTCAGGATCCACTCCTGGTGGTGCTCAGGGGACCATATTAGGGATCATATGGGATGCTGGGAATAGAACTCGGGTCAGCTGCATGCAAGGGAAACGCCCTACCCACTGTGCTATCACTCCAGCCCCTGTCCTGCTCTATTTTAACCAACTTCACCGCTGCCCTTGATGATCTCTGCCCACATTCTCCATTCGGAGTGCTCCCTTTCTGGGACAGGAGGAAAAGCTAAATAGTCTGAGCACATACTTTACATGCAAGAGGCCTGGATTCAATCCCCGGCACAACATGGTCCCCGGAGGATTGCTGGGAGCAAAGAGAGCTGGGATTAGCATCGGATATGCTAAGACATTATCTTCCCGCCCCCTTTTTGCCCTCTGCTTTATACTTCCTATGTGACATCTCAGTTTATAGAACTTAGAAAAGTTGGGTGGGAGGGTAGCTGGAAAGGTCCTTTGAGCTTCTGGTCAACATTACAAAGCTACTGGGAGAAAACAACTATGTTTACAGACTCTGGGAAATCAGCAAAGGGAAAGCAGTGGTTTGGGCTGAAGGTGGACAAAGGAGATACAAAATGTGGACTGAGAGAAGAAAAGGCACTGGCAGCCCCTAGAATGTGACTTCTGAGAAGGAGCGTGTCATTGCTCTCAGTTTACAGCAGAGAGCGCATTTGTGCCAAGGACGAGATGCAGAACCCTGGTGCTCTCAAGGACGGATTTGAAAATTTCAAAGCGCTGGGCCCAGAGCACACAGGCTGAACATTACCTTCTATTCGGTAGTTTTAGGTGCTCAATCATAGGGAACCACATTTTGCACCCGTTTTTAAAAGAAGGAAGGCAGTGAGGATGAAATCGCCTTTTGCTATGTGTTTCTTTCTTCCAATTGCTTCTTTGATTTGGGAGAGGATAGAAACATAAGCTGAGAGATCTGGAGGGTGTGGGACAACCTTCAGCTCCTAGCTGGGCCTGGGAGGCTGAGGATGGGCATAAGAGAGAACAGAGTTCACAGGGTGAAAAAAGGATTCTGGGAGCCCCAGAGGACCCACACCTAAAAGAGCCGCAACCGGCAGTGTTTTCTAGCAGAGGTGCAGAGCAGCTGGTTCTAAGGCCGTGCAGAGGGGCCAGAGACACAGCACAGGGGCTAAGGCTCTTGACTTGCATGTGGCCGAATGGGGTTCCATGCCCAGCACCATATATGGCCCCCTGAGTACTGCCAGGAACACAGAGCCAGGAGTAAGTCCTGAGGACTACCAGGAATGGCCCCCAAACCACCATTCACCAAAACAAACAATACAAAACAAAATTAAAAAAAAAATAAACTAGTAACAATGTTGCAACTACAATAAAACTACAATTAAAAAAAATACCAAGGGCCTAGCGATAGTGCAGCCAGTAGAGAACATTCCTTGCTTGAATGTTGAACTGACATTGAACTGACTTGGGTTCAATCTCCAGCACCCCACGTGGTACCCCAAGAGCCCTTCTGGGTGTAATTCCTGGGTGCAGAGGTAGGAGCAAGTCCCCAGCAATGCTGGGTGTGGCCTAGAAATAATAACAACCAAAACCTTTTTGAAATCTAAAAAAGAAAACAAAACCAAAAAACTGTGAAAAGGGAGAGAAAAAAGAACAAGAGCAAAAACTGGTCGAAGTCTTCCTAAGCAACCCTTGGCAGCATCAGGAAGCTCTGGATTTGGACAACTTGTTCCTGATCCTGTCAAGACCTGGCGCTCCCAGAGACAAAGCCCATCCTTCCAGGAACTTGCAAAGAGCAGTCCCATTGTAAACAGACTTTGTCCCCCAAGCTTGGCACCTTAAACCACCGGCGCACAGATTCTCCCTGGGTCCAGCCGATTGCGTCTGCGCGGCTGGCCAGGCTTCTGGTCCTTCCCCTCCTCTCTGCTTTGCTCTTTGCTTCCTCTCAGGCTCTGGGTTTCCAGTTTCCCTGCAGGCTTCTTTGGGCTGCGTGCTCCATGTGCCAGGGGCAAGGGAGTCCCTAGGCAGACTGGCCCTTGGCTCAGACAGCTCAGTGGGAGAACCCCACAGGCCTTTCCTCCCCCTTCCTGAGCCTCTGGGCACGCAGGCGGGCTCCTGGGTTCAGGGTCTCAGTACCCCCTGTGCCATTTGAGCTGCTCGCACTCATCATCTCTATTAATAACCACCCACCCTCCCCCGCTGCCCGGACTGCCCCCATCCCTGCCCAGCTCAGGTTCTCCGGTCACAGCAGTTCAGTCCACTGAAGCTGCTGGACCCCTGGGAGCCCAGACCACTGCCTGAGCTGCCGGTAAGTCCCCCGCTCCAGGGCTGGAGGACCAGGGGCCCGCTGTCGACTGCTGTCTGCAAGGGACCCTCGGTCCTCGGGAACCCTCGCCCTTCTCCATCTCTGCCTGGCTCCCAGCTGTCAGCTTCAGAGGAGCTGCAGAGAGTGCTGGAAGGAGAGGCGCTCGGGAGGGGCGGGTGGAATGGAGATGGTGGAAGCGGCCCTGGAGGAGTGAAAAGAGGCTCTGGGAAGCGAGAGAATAAAGGAAGCGGACTGGGCCTGAGGGGCACAGAGAGGAGAGGCCACTTGGATCCAGACTCTGGCCTTGGCAAGTATGTGAGCAGAATTTGCTGCTTCTGTGGTGAGATAAGACTCGGCAGACAGAGCGTTGTTTGTTTGCTTTCGGGTCATATGTGGCAGTGCTCAGGGCTTATCCTGGCTCTGTGCTAGGGATCACTCCTGCCGGGCTTGAGGACCATACGGGATGATGGGGATCGATTCTGGGTCACTGTAAGCCAGGCAAGTTCCTTACCCACTATATTATCTCTCCAGCCTAACAAGAGCATTTTTGATGAGTCCAACTTCTGTTAAGGAGGAATTGGGGTCTGTGTCATTTTTCAGCTTGTACCCTGGATGCAAGATTCTATTATGTGCCCATCGACCCTTAGTTTCTCAAAGCTGCACTATTGTTGAACTGACATTCATCAAGGTTCAAATGCTTCCCCCCAACCCCCCCCCAACACACACACACTCCAAACCTGACTTCTCTCCTCACTTGGGCTCAGGGGTCTGGGGGGGAGGGACTAAAAGGGATGTGGAAATACTTCCATGACCTCCCAGGCCACATTCTAGCAGGCCCGTGGGGAGCAATGGCTTCTTCCTGGGGAGAATGTTTTTGGCTGATCACCTCAACCCTGGCAGAACATCTTCCCTTCCCCTGGGCTTTGGGGCAGACCGAAGAGTGAACAGAGCTTCGAATGACTGCCCCAATCTGAAATCCCCATGCAAATTAGAATCTTCAAGTCATGCCAGCCACCGAGACCTGGGAGCGTTGCTCTGCCTGTGTTACTTGTTTTACCCACCCCCAAGCAACCAACACATACAGATCGTAATCCTCAGGAGTTCTGTGTGAAACAGCTGAAACGAGGTTGATAGAGTACAGAAGCAGGAGGTTCAGCTTCCTGCCTGGTCTCCAAAAAAAAAAAAAAAATTTTTTTTTAAAGCAGCATGTTTTCATGTTTTGGAGGAATATGTATCTCTCAGAAAAATTTAATCAATTTTGTTCCCTGAAACCCTTCACCCTAGGTTAAGAAGCCCTATACCCTAGGTTAAGAAGTACCACCTTGATGGAGCCATAGCAAAGGGGGTAGGGTGTCTGTCTTGCATGCGGCCAACACAGGATCAATCCCCTAGGGTCCCTGAGCCCACTGGGAGTGATCCTGGGCACAGAGCCAGAAGCCCTGAGCACAGTCAGGAGTAAGCCCTGAGCACCACCAGGTTTGACCCCAAACGAAACAAACCAACAACAAAAAGAAGTACTATCTTGAAGTTAGAGAGATAATACAGAGGTTAAGGCTCTTGCTTGCATGCAGCTATTCCTGCTTCAGAACCCTGAAAAATGGGGCTGGAGAGGCAATACAGCTAGTAAGGCGCTTGCCCTGTATGCAGTTGATCCCAGGTTTGATCCCTGGTATCCCATACGGTCCTGTGAACACAGCCAAGAGTCATCTCTTAGTGCAGAGCCAGGAGTAACCCCTGAGCATAGTTGGGTATGGCTCAAAAACAAATAATACAAAAAGAACCCTCCTCCCCCTCCCTGCCAATATGGTCCTTGTGCACCACCAGATGTCACTCCTGAGTACAGTGCCAGGAATGCCCCTGAGCACTGGGGACTGTGGCCCTACTTCCTTCCACCCTCATAAAGAAAGTAACTTTTATTTGCTGTTGTTTTGGTTTTCGGGACACACCTGGCAGTGCTCAGGGCTTACTCCTGGCTCTGTGCTCAGGGGTTATGGGGGAACATGCGGGGTGCTGGGGATTGAACCCAGGTAGGCTATGTGGAAGGCAAAGGCCCTACCCCACTGCACTATCACTGTTATCCAGAAAGTAGTTTTTGTAGATTTTCTTTTTTTTTGGTGGTGTGTGTGGGGGGGGGGCGGGGAACGGCACTCCCATCTGTACTCAGAGGACCATACGGGGTGCAGGGGATTGAACTCTGGTCGCTTAGCACAAAGCAATGATCTTTCCGACTTGTGTAGATATTCTTTCCGGCTCCCACTTCCTTCCCTCCCTCTCCAGGCTGTTGAATCTGGCCCCACAATGCCACTCTCGGGAACACCAGCTCCCAACAAGAAGAGGAAACCCAGCAAGCTGATCATGGAACTCACTGGAGGTACAAATACACTTCCTTTCCGGGGTCAGGGCATACACCCAGGAGTCCCAGGAAGACCATGAGGTCTTGGAATCCAATCCAACCCAGGACTCTAGCCCACTGGGTCATTTCCCTTGAGTTTTCATGTGTGTGGTTAAGTTTTCTATGATGTTTGAGAGATGGATCGCTGTGGTTTCATACCATGATGTTTATGGTATAGAACTAGTACACATAGAGGGGGCGAGAGAGAGAGAATAGTGGGCAGGGCAATTGCCTTGCATGCAGCCACACCGTGTTTGATCCCTGGCACCACAGAAAGTCTCCCGAGCCCTGTCAGGAGTGATCCCTGAGCACAGAGACAGGAGTAAACCCTGAGCACTGCTGAGTGTGACCCCCAAACAGGCAAACAACAACAAAGTACAACCTAGTACACATAGGAGACTATACTTCCATTATGTTTGTCCTTACATTTCATCAAAATATTTGAGCCAGGTTTCATGCCAAATATCAAATTCTCTACATTATTATTTCTACTATCAAAAACATTATGCCCTTCTCAAGACACAGGAATCACAGAATAATCTTTTTTGGGGGCTGAGCTGGAAAGTACTTAATTATTTTACCTCCAATATCTAATTATGCTTGATAAAGCTGGCAAAGATGGCATTTTGTTGTATCTAAATTAAAGATACGGATCATGAATGCTCTTGGCGACAGTTGTGAATCACCTTTCATATTTGCCATTAACTTGGTCAACCTTTGCTTTTGACACTTGGGAGGGATAACTGCTCCCCAAAGGAGGATTTGCAAACTGATGTGATAATTTTTAGGACAGTAGGAAGTCTTACTTTGCACACTCCTACTTCACACTTCCAGTGAGTTTCATTGCCAATTTTTTGTAATATAAAAATGGGAGTACTGTGTCAGTTGAAAAACCAAACTGTCAAACCAAACTGTCGAGCAGTTATTTTATTTTCTACAGCAAAATTGCCTTATGGTTCGTTACTTATGCAACAAAAATGTTTTCAGCAAAGGACTTAAAGTGAAATTATAGAACACAATAATTTGAGACAATATCTTCCTCTCAGGCTGGAGAGATAATACAGCAGATAGAGCGCTTGCCTTGCATGCAGCCAATCTGGGTTTGATTCTGGCCTCACCAGGAGTGAACCCTGAGCACAGAGCCCAGAGTAAGCCTTGCACACTGCCAGGTGTGGCCCCAAATCCTCCTCCTCCTTATCATCATCATCATCATCATCATCATCATCATCATCATTTGTATCACTTGTCATCCCATTATTCATCGATTTGCTCGAGCGGGCGCCAGCAACGTCTCCATTCATCCCTGTTGCGTGCTAGTGTGGCCCAATGGTTTCTGCTCACTCCAGGAACACGAAGAGCCTCAAACTGTTTATTCAGGGTCTTGGTGAAGAACTGTGACCATCTTGTAGGTGGGCAGCCATGCAGTCTTTTGACGTCCCATGGAATCCAGTCGGTAACAGCTCTAGTTCAGCGGTCATCTCTGAATTACATTACGTGTCCGGCCCATCTGATTTTCGATGCGTTGGCAAACTAGACAGCATCCCTGATTCTTGACCATCGACGGAGGTCAGAACTCCGGATTCCTTCTCTCATTTGAATCATCATCATATCTTCCTCTATTACCAAGCTCAAATACAGGACCATAGCATGAGGCAGAAAGATGTGTAAGACAGATAGAGGAAGACCTCAATAAATGGCAAATTTCCCTAGGTCTTTCCCAAGGTCTACAAGCCTGTGTAAATACTCAAGATGGAAAACTGCTCAGGCATGTTCTCTGAGGGGGCGGGTGGGAGCATGTGAAGACAGTGTTCCCTGAGGGGCAGGGAAGGAGGTAGCTAGGAGCCTCTGTTGAGAGATGGTGGACCCCACACAGCCTGCGCCTTTGGGCTTCCTTGCATCCTACAGCTTCTTCCATGCCTCCATCTAATATGTAAACATGTATGCATAATATGTTGTTTGGGGGCCACACCTGATGGTGCTCCAGGATTACTTCTGTCTCTGACTCCTGGGATCCTGGCAGTGCTCAGAGGACCATTTGTGATGCTAGAGATCCATCCTGGGTTGATCCTATATGCAAGGCAAGTGCCCTACCCACCACACTATTTTTATGACTCCTGTATTAGTTTTTTGAGGGTAAGAGGGGATGAAACCAAGGCCCTGTACATTCAAAGCATGTTCTCTATCATTCAGTCATGCCTCCACCCCCACCCATGTGTGATATCTTTTTTCTTAAGTTTTTGAGTCCCATCCAGCAATGCTCAGGGGTTACTCCTGGCTCTGCAGTCAGGAGTTACTCTTCGCAGTGCTTGGGGGACTGTATGGGATGCTGGGGATCAAAGCCGGGTCAGACTCATGCAAGGCGAGTACCTTCCCTGCTGTACTGTCTTCCCAGCCCTATGATACTTTCTTTTGTCCTATACCCCATGCTCTCTTTATTCCTTTTCCCTTCTGTAGAATGTCCCCACTGTATCCACTCTGCACCCCAGTTTCCCTGCATTTCTTTCCAATGCCAAGCCCAGGAAAACACATCTTCATAAACTAGGCAGAATAGACCAGGCCTCCTCCAGCACTGCCTGGAAGTCCAGCCTTTGCTGTTGGTGACACTTGCATTTCTTCTTTCCCTTGACCCTGAAAGGTGGACAGGAGAGCTCGGGCCTGAACTTGGGCAAGAAGATCAGTGTCCCAAGGGATGTGATGCTGGAGGAGCTGTCCCTGCTCACGAACCGGGGCTCCAAGATGTTTAAACTGAGGCAGATGCGGGTGGAGAAATTTATTTATGAAAACAATCCTGATGTCTTCTCGGACAGCTCGATGGTGAGTTGGGAACTACTCTCAAAGCCTAGTGACTCTTCCAGCAGCTTCTGGGTGAGTCCCAAATCTCCAAATACCACTAGGCTCCCCTCCATGCCAACGTAGAAGCTCATTAAACTCCCATGCACAGCTTGATCCCAGCAGCACAAAGTGAGTTCAAGCCCACCTCTGCCACTGACTCTTGAGCTTGCCCCCAGTGACGGGCTGGGGAGTGCCGCACCCTCAGGGAGAAAATTCCTTCTCAGTATGGGCAAGAGTTCAAGATAGGGTTGCCAGAGAAAACACAGGATACCCAGAGCTGTATTTATATTTGTGTTATTTATTTATTTATCTATTTATCTATCTATTTTTGGTTTTTGGGCCACACCTGGTAAAGCTTAGAGCTTTCTCCTGGCTTTGTACTCAGGGGTCACTTTTGGCCATGCTTGGAGATTGAATCAGAGTCAGCCATGTTCAAGACAAGCGTCTGAACCCCGATAATATCACTCCAGACCTCAAGTACTGTATTTTCAAGCTGACATACTTTTTTGTTTGCTTGTTTCAGCATGAAATGTTTGGGGCATAAGAATAAAGAAAAAGGGGCTGGAGCAGTAACACTGTGGGTAGGGCGTTTGCCTTGCACGCGGCCAACCCGGGTTTGGTTCCCAGCATCCCATATGGTCCCCTGAGCACCGCCAGGAGTAATTCCTGAGTGCAGAGCCAGGAGTAACCCCTGTGCAATGCCAGTGTGACACTCCCCCCACTCAAAAAAAAAAAAAAGAATAAAGAAAAAAATGTAATCCATGAGTTTGGAGAGACAGTACAGCAGGTAGGGCACTTGCCTTGCATACAGCTGCCTTAGGCTCAATCCTCAAGCCTCTGTGTTCCCCCAAGGAGTGATCCCTGAGCACAGAGCCAGGAGCAAACCCCGAGCACCACTGGGTATAGCCCCTCCAAAACAAAACAAAAATATGTCGCTTAAATTTCGGGTACACATGAATAGTATTTTAGTATAGGTGTGAAATATTTGGTACATAAAACTGAATTAAATTTAAACAAATAATACAACAGGACACCCACTTAAATTTTAATTTCAGATACACATTTAAAAATTTATTTGGGGTGAAGGGGTTTTGGTGCTAGGAAATAACTCTGGGCATCATTTATTTGAAGCCTGTGCTCTTTACTGCCAAGTCCCTTGGCCTCTGAAAAGTATTTACAGGGTGGGGGGGTTTGGCCCACACCCAGAAGTGCTCAGGGATTATTCCTGGCTCTGTGCTGAGTGATCGCTGGTGGTGCTAAGGAATCAAACTAGGATTGGTGGGATGCAAGGCAAGTTCCCTAACCCTTGTGCTTATTCTCCAACCACCCTCACCCCAAAATTTTTTGGGGGTGGGGCACACCTGGTAGTGCTCAAGGCATTCACCTGGCCCAGTACCCAGGGGTGACTCGTGGTGGTGCTTGGGGGACTATATGGGGAGTGGGGGATGGAACCTAGGTTGACCACGTGCAAGGTAAGCACCCTGCATGCTGTTTAAAATTTTTTCTCTGTTTTTACTGTGTCACACCTGGCAGTGCTCAGGGCTTACTCTAGGCTCTGTGCTCAGGGCTCTCTCCTAATGGGGCTTGGGGGGCCCTGTGTGGTCCTGCAGAGGGAACCCAGGATGACAGTGTGCAAGGAAAAATGCCTTGACACCTGTACTATCTCTCCAGCTGCTTGAACATTTTAAAAATTAACTGCAGGGATGTCTCATGCAATATTTGGGGACAGATTTATAATAGAAAACTATTGGCCAGAATAGCTCATGGTAGAGCAGATGCTTTGTATGTGTAAGACCCTGGATTCTATCCCCTTATCACCACACACATATACATATGAAGTGATTTTTTAAAAGAAAAGAGGAGTGTAGAGAGACCATCATAAAGTAAAAGAAGCTATACACCCCATGGTGAGATGCAGGTGAATCAAAAGTGGATTGTGACAATGAAGTGAATGTAGATAGCCATCTTTTTCTTGAGTCATTACAAAATAAACCTAAAACCTAGCTTTTTGTTTTGTTTTGGGGCCATATCCAGCAGTGCTCAGGGGTTACTCCTGCTCTACACACAGGAATTACTTCTGGCAGTGCATGGGATGCCTGGGATTGAATGAAGGTCAGCTGTGTGGAAGGCAAGCGCCTACCCACTGCACTGTCACTCTTGTCCTTAAAACCTAGCTTCTTAAATTGTGAATTACAATCCCATATGGGGTCATATAATTAATTGTGGGAGTTTTGAAAATACTATTTTAATAATAAATCTATGCTGGGGATTGGCAGATAGTATAGCAGATAGGACACTTGCCTTGAACCAACCAGATTTTGATCCTCGGCATCATATATGGATCCTGATCCAGGAGTGATCTCGAGTACAGAGCCAAGAGTAAGTGCTGTTGGGTGTGCCCCCACCGCCCCCCTCACACCAAATCTTTATCAGTGAATGTTTGATTTGTATACCTTGTTGTTTCTTTTTTGTTTGTTTGTTTTCTTTTTGGGTTACACCTGGCATTGCACAGGGGTTCCTCGTGGCTCTGCACTCAGGAATTACTCCTGGCGTGCTCAGGGGACCATAGGGATGCTGGGAATTGAACCCGGGTCAGCCTCATGCAAGGCAAAAGCCCTACCCGCTGTACTATCTCTCCAGCCCCTGATTTGTACACCTTTTTAATATGTCTAGGGCCCTATAAAATTTCTGGAGTAGAAAGAGATCATGAGTGGGTAAGTTTTAAAAGACTTAGAGTATCAGTCTAGGGACTTGCAGACCTGGGGGTCAAACTCATGCTTTAAGATCCTCAGTTCTCGGGCCTGGAGCAATAGCACAGCGGGTAGGGCGTTTGCCTTGCACGCGGCCGACCCAGGTTCGATTCCCAGCATCCCATATGGTCCCCTGAGCACCAGCCAGGAGTGATTCCTAAGTGCAGAGCCAGGAGTAACCCCTGTGCATCACCGGGTGTGACCCAAAAAGCAAAAAAAAAAAAAGATCTTCAGTTCTCCAAAGGAGAAGTAGGATTTGGGAAGGGGCTGGGCATAATGACCCTGTGTCTGAGAAAGGGGCCTTTTAATTTCCTTTCCTGCCCCTCCACCTTTCCAGGGCAGTCAGGAGAGGGTGGAAATAGATGTGTCCATGGGGCCAGTGCAGGACTGTCTGTCTTGTCCCATATATGAGCACAGTAAAAGTGCTGAGTTGGTTATGTCTAACTTTAGGAGGCCTCTTCTCTGCCTGGGTCTGATTACATTGGGTGGGGCATGGTGTGTGTGTGTGTGTGTGTGTGTGTGTGTGTGTGTGTGTGTGTGAGATGGTGGGATGGCCAGGACATCCTCCTAAAGGAGTTATTTTTAGACTTTGGAGCTAAATCCAGTGTTGCCCTTTTGGCCACCCATACCCTTTCCACTATCGTTTCACTGTCAGGAACTCCTTGTCTAACTGGAAAGAAAGGGGGGAGAGGAAAAGAAAAGAGAGAAGAGAGAGAAGCGAATTCTGCATTGTTAGACAAAATGAGGGGAGGAGGCAGAAATCTCTCCAGTTCTCCAAATTAAGGTTGGTCTTTCCAGGCCAATGCATCTGCTCAAAAAAAAAAAAAAAAGAGGGCGGTGCTTCTTAAGCTTTGTAAGCAACGCTCACTGGGTCTGGGGGTCACAAACAGGGCCAGGCTTGGGCACTTCCGCATGGTAATGCTCTGTGCCAGCAGCCCCCTGGGAGTGAACTGAGTTCAGGGTCTGGAACATGGCGGCAAGCAGTGGGGTCCTCTGAGCTATTGTCCTGGCCTCCCATCCTCTCAGAATAGAGCTGAGCAGAAACTGTGGTCCTCTTCAGCTGGGAAGGAGGAGGAAGGGGAGCGGAGAGATGAGCTGCCCCACCCTAAGGTTGCGATCGCAGGGTCTCAGCAGGCCAGGCTCCCCCTCACCGAGAAGTTTATTTCTTCCAGTCAGGTTATCCACTACCCAGAGAGATGAGGGAAATTTTAGAAAATCCCAGGCTTCCAGTTGGCAGTTATCATGACCACTTCCTCCTTGCTTCGCACAGATTTTGAGTATTCCCTGCACCCCTTGCTAACCTTCCCTTCCCTTTGTCATCTCTTTCAGGATCACTTCCAGAAGTTCCTTCCTACAGTGGGGGGCCAGCTGGGCACAGCTGCTCAGGGACTGTCCTACGGCCAGGGCAGCAGTGGAGTCCAGGCAGGGGGACACGGCTCTGCTGGACAGTATGGTTCCGACCAGCTGCACCACCAGGGCCCTGGGGCCGGATCTGGGGGTCCAGGTGGTCCTGGGGGCCAGGCTGGAAGAGGAGGAGCTCCTGGCACAGCAGGGGGTGGTGAGATGGGAGCAGGCAAGTATCGTCACTCAAGAGTCATATGGCTGTTTGCCGGAGTGTGGATACCTGGAGGAATAAGGCTGGGAGTGGGGTGTAGGGGAGGCCTAAGGGATAGCTTCATGCATTCTGGGCCCAGGGGATCTAGAGATTGTCTATCACACCCAGAAGTCTTGTTTTCCTGACTCCACAAAGCTTCTACAATTCCCAGGATGTTTTTATCTTCGGCCCCTGATCCTAGCAACAGCCCTAGTACAGGGACATGGCAGAAACCTCCGTTGGCTGACAACCGTTATTGCACTTTTCTCTCCTCTGGTTGCTAGGAGACCAGGCAGGTGGAGAAGGAAAACATGTCACCATCTTTAAGACCTATATTTCGCCCTGGGAGAGAGCCATGGGAATTGACTCCCAGCAAAAAGTGGAACTTGGGGTTGACCTGTTGGCCTATGGGGCCAAAGCTGAACTTCCCCAGTATAAGTCCTTCAACAGGTAAGGGAAGGAACATGTGTCTTCCAGGGTGTGGTTACTGTGCCCTTCGTGAGGATGAAGACTTTGGTTCAGATGCTTCAGGAGGCTGAGGAAGGATGGGAGGAATCCGGGAGTGCTAAGCAGTGGCTTGCTGAGGCTCAGAGACAGGGCATTACGATGAAGGGAACTGCTGATGGGAGCAAGGCTCTGGATTTTAAACTCCAGAATGACTTATTAGCTGTGCACATATGGGGATGTCACTCTACCTTTGAGCTTGGGAACTCTGACTGTAAGCTAAGGAATAATATTTTATAATTTTAAAAAGGAGGGTTTTTTTTGGGGAGGGGGCATACCTGCCAGTGCTCAGGTGTTACTATTGGCGGGGCTCAAGGAACCATATGGGATGACAGCAGGGAATGAACCTGGGTTGGCTGTGTGCTAGGCAAATGCCCTATACACTGTATTATCTTTCCGGCCTATCCCCCGCTTCCCCTCACTGGCCCTGCTATTTTTTTTTTTCTGCACCCAGCAGTACTCAGGGCTTACTTCTGACTTTGTGTTCAGGGATCACTCCTGGCAGTGCCACATGTAGTGCCAGAAATCAATCCTGGGTCAGACATGTACAAGGCAAATGCCCTTCCTACTGTACTATTATCTCTCCAGCCCCAATATACTTCTAAACGCTTCTTGAAGTTCCCTTCACTTAAGACTAAGTCTACCATTCTCCCTATAGTATGATTCTATTTCTCTAGCAGATACTAAGTATCTATTATAGATATAAAGTATAGACACCAATTTGTATACATATGGGTACCAATTATATAAGCCTAATAGATACTAATGTAATTCTTGTTGGAATTGGGTCTTTCTAGACTGGATAGATCTGTGTGAAAGCCAGGATGGGAAGTACTATATTTGGTCCTAAGCAGCAGCATTTTTTTTTTTTTTTGCTTTTTGGGTCACACCCAGCGATGCTCAGGGGTTACTCCTGGCTTTGTACTCAGGAATTACTCCTGGCAGTGCTTGGGGGACCATATGGGATGCCGGGGATCGAACCCGGGTCGGCCGCTTGCAAGGCAAACGCCCTACCCGCTGTGCTATCGCTCCGGCCCCTGCATTTTCTTTTTATCTTTTTGTCTGTTTAGTTTTGGGGCCACTTCTGGCTCTGTGCTCAGGGATCACTCCTGGCAGGTCTGGGGACCATACGTGATTCTGAGGAGTAGAACTAGAATTAACTGCATGCAGAGAAGACCCTGAATTCTGTACTATATCCCTGACTGCTTAGATCTTTTCTTACCATTTCTGGGGAAGAGGGAAGACTAAGAAAGAATAAGGAGCACAGATGCAATCTCAGACTAGATTTTGCAGGTTTCCCTCTAACACAGAGCAGCATCCCGGCTGGATAGGAATACAGCAGGGAAAGCACTTGCCTTCACACACTGGCATCCAGGTTCTATCCCAGCAACCCATATGGTCCCCTGAGCCCCGCTAGGGTTGATTTCTGAGTGCAGAAGCAGGAGTAACCCCTAAGCACAAATACCAACCAACCAAACGAAAGAACAGAAAACAGGGCAGCATCCCACTGATAAAGTTCTATACCTTTTGCTCATTCTTTGATTAATGTGTTTCCTTCTTAGGACAGCGATGCCTTATGGTGGATATGAGAGGGCCTCCAAACGTATGACCTTCCAGATGCCTAAGTTTGATTTGGGGCCCCTGCTGAATGAACCCCTGATCCTCTACAACCAGAACCTCTCCAACAGGCCTTCTTTCAACCGAACCCCCATTCCCTGGCTGAGCTCTGGAGAACACGTAGACTACAATGTGAATCTTGGCATCCCCTTGGATGGAGAAACAGAAGAGCTGTGAGGTGGTTCCTCCTGTGCTTGGCCTCAAGCTCCCCTTTCTGGTTCCAGTTTGGAGAGAGAATGCAGAAGGACTTCTTCCCTTGTAATCCAGCACCTCTGTGGGAATGGAGAGACAAAGGCTGGAGAGATCTGTCTTTCCAGTCTTCACTCCAAATCCCCCATGCACTTCTCACCAACTCAGAGCTCCCTTCACACTTGCTCTGCATGGAACCCACTCTTTTCTGGAATTACTCTGCCACCTGTAACAGTCAATAAATTTCAGGGAAATGAACTAATTCGTCCTCTGATATTTGAGGGGAGTGGAGAATCAAGGCTAACAATGCACAGAGACTAATTAAAGCCAGCTACTAAACATTCATTATTCAGACTTCAAGACCTGAACACTGAGTGCTCACACACCCACGTCCACACCCATGAAACCACATTCATAGGTACACACAATACAAAGACATAATTATTCAGTAATACGTAAGATGTATTATTGAACAAACATATGTGTTGGCCCATATGTAGCCAAAGCTAAGAATTTATTCTGTCTCGTGGTTAGGAAATTGATGTTAGTGACCTTGGTGCTAGCTTTTTAAAAATTAGAAAGTGGGGTAACTGGGATTTAATAATTATCAGAGAACTAGAGTATATCCTAAAGTTTTCAGATGACACCAGACAGGGTTGGGAATGTGTTGAAGCTTACAGACTCCAAAAGGATGGAATAGAAAGTCATGTTGGAATACAGAAGGTAGTGGGAGAAACCAGCTTGTCTGCAGGGGCTGGAGTCATGCTTTGTATGTGGGAGTCCTAGGTTCAATCTCAGACACTGCATGGTTCTCTAAGCACTGCTGGGAGTGACCCCATCACCTCCTCTGACCCTAGTATAAAGCTAGAAGTAGCCCTTGAGCACTGCCCCTCTCCCTCCACCAAAAAACTGAACTTGCTAGGGATGTGGCTTAAATAGTCTGGGAACATAGTTTGACTCAGAGCACAGGACAAGCATGTGAGGGCCAAGTTTCAATCCTCAGCACCATGTGGTCCACAAGCATCAGTGGGCCTCTGCAACAACAGAGGTGATTTCATAGGCTCTTAGAAAATGACTTCTGAGGAAAGCTGGCAGAAATTAGCTATCTCCATGAGCTGTTGGTCATTGTATTTAAGGAGCTGGATAATAAAAGGATTAAGATATGCCCCTGGTTTGAACTGTGGTACCACATGATTTCCTGAGTGATCCCTAAGCACAGAGCTATGAGAAATCCCCAAGCCGTGCCAGTGTGCCTCCCATCAAGTTATATATGTTGATATTAAATGTTATAGACTAAAATGATTCAATTATCATGAAATTGAAACATTTATCCTGTCTTCTTTTATAAATGAATTTTGAGGTTCAGAATCACAAATTTTCACACAAATTTTATTTTTATGTGCCATTTCTCAAATTCAAATGGACATAATTTAGATTTCGCCCAAATAGTGAAACAAAGATTTTCACTTAAGTAGTTCAGTTGGGATATAATCTCACAAATCCAATCAACATAAGGGAGTGAAAAGACAATGATAAAGGTGCTTTGAGTAACTGGGGCTGAATTTAATTACTAATATCTTGAAAAGATAAAAGTTATTCAAAGTGTGGCTCATGGGGCTCATGATGCCGGTCCATTGTGGAATGCATGCTTCACCTGTATGCGTAATCCGAGGAGTATCGCTGCTTCTAAATAAGTTTACTGAAGGTAATAGAATATAATCAGAGTGGATGAGGATATACTCAGAGTGAATGTGAACATACTACAGAGAAGAGTTATGCTTTTACACTAATTTACTATTTATATGGGAACAGAAACAGGTTACACTAATAAAGAATATTTATATTTGAGAGGAAGGTTTTGTGTGGTGATCTACCAGAACCAAGGTGCTCCCAGATTGGAACTATCTTTGGCCACTCTTTCATCAGTCCTAGTGTGGGGAGGTGTGCTTTTTCACTACACAAATGTATTACTATCAATGTACAATAAAACTGGAATAGGTCTTTGGTCTTCCAGCTTGGATTTCCTGAGCTTCAACTAAGCTTTAGTGAGTCTCAGTCCTCTATGTTTTTGTCCTTTGATGTGTGAAAGATCTGTAACACATTAACTCTTTTGGTAAAAACACATCAAGCTTCTCAGTTTAAGAGTATAAACAGAATTTTGCAGTTGTTAAGCTTTGCAAAGTTTTCACAAAGGAGGTTTTTTTTTTTTGCCTTTTTGGGTCACATCTGGCAATGCTCAGGAATTATTCCTGGCTCTGCATTCAGGAATCACTCCTGGTGGTGCTCAGGGGACTATATGGGATACCGGGATAGAACCCGGTGGCCAGCATGCAAGGCAAACACTCTTCATACAGTAAGATCGCTCGGTCTCACAAAGGAGTATTTTTTCTACAAAAGGCAACATTTTATTTTTCTTTTGGTTTGGGGCTACACCCAGAAGTGCTTCAGGCTCTGTGCTTGGGGGTAGCTCCTGGCAGTGCTCAGGGAATCATGTTACCTGGGTCCTGCCCAGGCTCCCTGCATCCAAAACATACACTCCAGCCCATTGAGATGACGTCAAGAAACATTTTCTTTCGGCTTCTAGGTCAGTTGTTGACCACATTTACACTAACCATCCTGGGTCTCATGACCAAAGATATTTATATTTGGTTTTTGGTTCCCACCCAGCTGGGTGCTGGGGCGGGAGGGGGAGGGGGTCCCTAACAGCTGGGCTGGGGGATCATGTGGTTCCTGAGATCCAACCGGGCTTCTCACATGGCAAAGCAAGTGCTCCAGCCTCTGGAGCCATCTCCTCTGCCTTTACTAAGGACCTTGATCCACCTTCTGTTCCCAATGCAAGTCCACTAGAAATGACAAGGGTTTGAGGAAGAGAAGGTCTTGTAACTCAGCGTTTAGAGTCCAAGTCTGGATGTGACCAAGGGGGCGGCAACAAAGTGAGGAGTTCGAATCACACCAACGCGGTCCCCTTCTCGCACCTAAGCTCAACCCCCTGTGCTCTACGGCAAGTAGAGCCTAAAGAGGAAACTTTCATTTCCCATTTTGTTATGGCGGATCGATCGAGCGCCCGTGAACGCACAGAACCGCCTTGGCGACGCTGTGGTGGTTGCCCTTCGCAAACGCCGGGCGGGACCGGGACCACAGGCGGGTCCGCTTCCGTCCCGCTCGGCCGCCGCGCAGGGCACCTGGGCAGGGAGGCCCCGCGCCGGGCAATTCCCTGGGGCACGGCCTGCCACCCTTCCCGCGGCCCGCCGGCGACCAAGTCGAGAGCCTCGCTCTCAGCTCCCGCTGACCTTCCGGCCGCCATTTCCCCTCGCACGGTCCTATCGCGAGACCTCCCTCCAGACGGGCGCCTGCCGCCGTCCCATCCTGCGCCAGGCAACTCTCGCCGCTTCTCGCCGTGGCGCCGGGAGATGTCGCGAGAGCTGGTTGCCTTGGCTCCCTGTAGCTATAGCAGCCGCGGCGGTTGAGGATGCGGCGGCTGGAGCGGTGAGTGCGACACCCCCAGGGGGGCGGGGCCGGAGGTAACGGGGCGCAGGGGCTGCCGCCCGGGGCGGGGGTGGGCCCGAGTGTGACGTGCGAGGAAGGACCCGGGGGCCGCGGTGGGTGCGGGAGCCGGTCTGCGCTGGGCTCGCGGCTAGGGCTGGAGCTGCTGGGAAGTCCGGCGGGGAGGGACGGGGTGGAGCAGGGTTCAAGGGGCAGGGGCTGGAGCGTGCGGGGTGCGCTTGGGGCGCGCGAGGGTTCCGGCGCGCGAGCTGGAGACAGGGGCCGGGCTGCGCCGAGGAGTAAGTGGGGGAGAACCGGGGTCCGCCGGAGAGGAGGGTCTGGGGGCCGGGAGCGCGGTGGCTGGGCCCGCTGCCTGCGGACGGGGAGTGGGTGTCGGACAGTCCGAGGCCGCTGGGTCCTCAGGGGCCTGGAGGGGGGCGGGGGTGGCGACTCCGCAGCCCTGGGGCGCTGCCGACCCCGGCCCCTGCGGGAGAAAGGTTCCCCGAGGCGCGGCCATGTGGAGGGAGGGTCCCGGGGAACTTGTCGGAGTTAGGGAGGTCCTGTTGAGTGGGATAATGAACTGCTGCTCTAACAGAAAGTGCGGGGTGGAGGCGGGAGAGAGAACTTCTTCGGAGTAAAAGGAAAAAAAGAAAAAAAAAAAACCACTACAATCCCACCTGCGGTATGCTTCCCGGAGAGCGTGTTGAGTTGGAGGGAGGGGGTGTGTGTGTGTGCAGAGATCACGTTTGTTCCCTGATTCATTCAAGTGGAGCATTCCTTTACGGAGCACTTATGAAATTATATATTCAGTGTAACAGTTTCGATGGTGCAGTGGAGGAATGTGCTGTAAGACACTTAAATCTTCCGTGAACGGAACTTAAACACCAAGGAAAGTGTTTGAATTGCATCAGCAAAGTGTGAGCTCTACGGGTAGTTATACTGACCTGATAAGACCCCAAAGACTTAGATAATTTCCTTAAAAAAACAATTTTGGGCCACACTCGGCGATATTCTGGGTTTACTCCCGGCTCTGGGTTCAGGAATTTCTCCTGGGGGTGTTCAGGGACCAGAATGGGATGCTGAGGATCGAACCTGGGCCGGCTGCGTGTAAGGCACTGTGCTTTACAAATTATTGGCACTCCAGCCCAATAATTTGCTTTTTAAAAACAGAACTTTTATTGGCGTAACACCAAATCATAGCATTAAAATTTAAGTTTCCGGGTTAAGTACAAGGTGGGTTTTTTTTTGTTTGTTTTGTTTTTGCCTTTTAAGAACCTGATAAGTGATGGGTGTAGTGTGGGCTGGAGTGTGGGGGAGTATTTATCAAAGGTGTGAAGCTGCATCCTGCAATTTATATAGTATCTCTTGTAAACCAATGGTATGTTAGTTTTTAAAAGAATTGTTTAATTTTAGGAGGCAGAGCAAGGCTTGAATATGTTGAACTACAAGTTAACTCTTAAAGAAGTTAAAATCAGTGAGGTCAAAATATTCCGTCTTTGAATCTTAAGAACAGTTTTCTGACAACTGTTTTGTATCACTTTGTTCATTAACACTATTCCTAGTGAAAACAATGGCTTTGAGTCAGGTTTGAAATTTATGTATTGAGATACAAATGTTTTGATAACTTGTCTTACTATCTTTGGCAAAGAATATTTTCTGATATGACTGCACGTTTGGGGCTGACAAATGTAATCATTAGAATAATGTTTTTAAATTCCTACAGCTGGCTTTGATGTGGTTGATGAATGACTGAAATGATTTGATATGTGTTAGACTAAAACTTTTGTTTGTTTTTTGTTTTGGAACCATTTAAGTACTCAAGGCTTAATCCTGGCTCAGGAATTATTTCTGACAAGCTTGGTGGGGGGAGGGGGTGTTATATTTTGTGCTGGTTATCTAAGCAGGGTAGGTGGTGTGTAAGGCAAGTGCTAGTTCTCCAGCCCCGAAAACATTACATTTTTAATGTTAGTAGATAAACTTTAACATAGAAGTGCAGGGCTGGAGCGTGTAGGGCATGTGCCTTGCACACGGGCTGACCTGGGTTTGATTTCCAGCATCCCATATGGTCCCCTGAGCACCGCCAGGGGTAATTTCTGAGGGCAGAGCCAGGAGTAACCCCTGTGCATTGCCGGGTGTGATAAAGAAATAAAAAATGCTTTTTCGGGTGGAAGGGGCACCCCTGGCTGTACTCAGGGGCTTATTCCTGGCTCAGCTCAGGGATTACTCCTAGGGAGCTGGGGGAGTATATTGGGTGCCAGAGATCGAACTAGGGTAAGCCTCGTGCAAGGCAAGTGCCCTACCCCGCTGTACTATCTCTCTCTGGTCATAGTGCTTTTTTGGAGGCAGTCTAAAGCTTCATGTGCTCAGGTCCAAAGTATTTCTGTATCAGTCCATTGCTCTACTGAGTTCCTAGTATGTGTACTGTGTAAATGCGTTTCAGGGGGAACGTATTCATCTGTTAATCTATTCACATAAACGCTTATTGAGATAAATTTTGTGTCTGAGACTTTAAGCTGATTGCTAAACTTTCAGGATACAAATACAAGCCTAGCCCTCTGCCTGGGAATTGCCTTGAGCCTAGAAAGGGAGAGTGATAGAGAAACAAATAATTATAATGTAACTAGCACAGTGAGTGGAAATAGGTTTTTGGAAAAAAGACTCTGGCCTTGAGACTTTTACATAGTTATATAAGACTAAAAGGAACAAATTAACTTTTTGTTGTATTTGGCCACATCAGGTGTTGTAAAGGGGCTGTTCTTGGGGGGGGGGTCACTGGTGGTGCTCAGCAGGACCATGTGATCTGGGGATCAGACGCAGGCCTCCTGCATGCAAACATTGAGCTATCTCTCCAGCTTGAGAAATAAATTTAAGTTATAAAATATGAAGAAAATATTAAACTATCAATAAAACGTTTCTCAGAAGAGACAAAAGTTAGAATGAAAGCTTGAGGAAAATTTGTGGTTCAGTAAATAATATTGAAGTGTTTAAAAATTACCCTTTAAAATAATTAACACCAAACATATTTTTGTTTGTTGGTTTTGTTTTGGAGCCCCACCTGGTGATGCCCAGTGGTCACTTCTGGCTTTGCGCTCAGAACTCTTGGTGGTATTTGGCGGGCATATGTGGTGCTGGGAATCAACCTGGGTTGACCCCATGCAAGGCAAGCGCCCTTAACCACTGGACTATATCTCTGGCCTCTCCACCAAACATTCTTTTATTTTTGGGTTGCACTCAGTGGTGTGCAGTACACTGTGGGTGGGTAGGGCAGAGAGCGGCGGGCTCCTGTAGTCTCAGAACTGCCCAATGCTGGGGATCAGGGCCCGGTGTTTTGAATGTAAAACATGCACTCCCTGCTTCAGGCTATGTTCTTGACCTGAACATAACAGTGTGTGTGTGGGGGGGTGGGGGACGGGGCGTGGGGGGTGCGGGAGGCAGACTGTGTGTGTGTGGGGGGGGGGTAGCTGGGATCAAGCCCAAAGCTTCTTTACATTTGTGAGTCTCGTCCTGTTCCACTCCTGGCCCCTCCACTAAACTTTTTTTCTTCTTCTGGGTTTTTGAATGAAGAGATAGAGGCTATGCAGGAATACAACCTGAATACCCCACAGCCTAATATGCACTCAGTATGTTGAGCTGTCCCGTTAGCCCACTAACTGGACATCCATGAGTTATGATAACAATAAGCATAATCCCTCAAATTGTTAGTGTGTCAGTCACATTATCTCATTTTCTCTTTACAACACTGCTTTTCAACAGGTACAGTACTAACTTTTTGTGTGTTTATTTTGTTATTGGGCCACACCCAGCTGTGCTGAGAGCTTGCTCCTGGCTTTGCACTCAGGGATCACTCCTGGTGGACTTCAGGGTACCATATGGGGTGCCAGGGATAGAATCCCAGTTGGCAGCGTGCAGAGCAAGCACCCTACCTGCTATACTATCTCTTTAGCTCTAATACTTCACTTTTAAAGATAAGAAAATTGAAGCTGAAAATTAAAGTTGGTTTTAGGGATGTGACTCTAGTGATAGAACACAAGTTTTGCATTTGTGAGACCCATTTGCAAGGTTCCCTGAGCCCAGGGTTCAGTTTCCAGCACTTCATGCCCCTCACCCCTATACTCCAGCATGGCCTCCACAACTAACAAAAACTAAAAAAGAATGAATCAACACATTGACACTGGCACTGCAATTTGTGTTCGTTAAGTCACATTCAAAGTGTGAGTCAGTGGTGGTACATGCCAGCGTCAATGTATGAGAATTTTTTTTTTTTTGAGAGAGAGGAGAAAGATCGAGAGAAAGAATGAAAGAAAGAAAGAGAAAGAGAAAGAGAGAAAGAGAAAGAAAAAAAAAAACATGGGCTTCTCTAGAGTGGAAAAGTTTAAGGTCTACCCTGGCTTGATTCTGGTTTGTAGGTGCCATGTGTGGTCCCTAGTACTGCTAGGAGTGAGCCCTGACCATAGAGCCAGGAGTAGCTCCTAAGCACCACTGGATGTGACCCAAAATAAAAATAAAAAAAGGAAAGTGTGTGTGGAGGGGACCTCACCTGGCTGTGCTCAGAGTTTACTCTTGGCTCTGTATTTAGGGGCCACTCCAGAGTTTAGAGGGTCATATGGGGTGACTGGGATTTGACCAAGTTGACTGATGCAAGCAAACACCCTACCTGCAGAGAGATAGTACAGTGAGTAGGGTGTTAGTCTTACACAGCCAGCCTGCATAAGGTTCCCCAAGAAGTGCCAGGAGTGATCCTTGAGCACATAGCCAGGAGTAAGCCCTGAGCACCACTGGGTGTGGTCCCCAGACAAACACAGGAAGGGAGGGAGGGAGGGAGGGAGGGAGGGAGGAAAAAAGTTGTGGGAGATCAAAGCCAGGAGGAAGGAAGGAAGGAAGGAAGGAAGGAAGGAAGGAAGGAAGGAAGGAAGGAGGAAGGAAGGAAGGAAGGAAGGAAGGAAGGAAGGAAGGAAGGAAGGAAGGAGGGAGGAAGTGAGGAAAAAAATAAGTTGTGGAAGATCATAGCCAGGAGTAAGCCAGGAAGGAAGAAAGGGAGGGAGGGAGGGAGGAAAAAAATAAGTTGTGGAAGATCATAGCCAGGAGTAAGCCCTGAGCACCTCTGGTCCCCAGACAAACACACAGGAAGGAAGGGAAGGGAAGGTTAGGTTAGGGAAGGTTAGGTTGTGGAAGATCATAGAACTAGTAAATTCGGGTTGCCCCAGAGGGGGATGGGTGAGAGCCCTCCCCGTCCCAAGGGACCCAGCCCTGGCAGCTGAACACCTCCAGAACCCAACCACCACCACACTCAAGGCCACTTCCCCACAGGCTTGGGAGGAGCCTCAGGCATGAGTGAACATATTCTTGGATTGCTTGACCGCAAGCCTTGCAACACATCGTAAGACACTCCCTACCCATTCTCCAAAAGTACCACACCACAGTTGATGGGATTCAGATAGTAGGCAACAAATCATAGAGGAAAATATATATGCATACATACATACATATTTTCTTTTTTTTTTTGATTTTTGGGTCATACCTGGTGATGCACAGGGCTTACTCCTGGCTCATGCACTCAGGAATTACTCCTGGCGGTGCTCAGGGGACCATATGGGATGCTGGGATTCGAACCTGGGTCTGCCATGTGCAAGGCAAATGCCCTACCCGCTGTGCTATTGCTCCAGCCCCTACATACATATTTTCATAAATGCATACGAAAGCTACATCACTCAACCTTGAACGTATTAGTGATATCCTAAAGAATGTCTTAATGGCCCCTGCCAAAATAGAACAGTCTTCACATTTTTCTATATGAATACTTTGTAAGCATTTTCACCAGTTCTTCATAACAGACAATACAAAATATATTATTTTGGTTGTGCTTTGGGGCAGGGATCGGGGCTTGAGATGGAAACATCCCAAATTTGGTGGTAGGAAGGTGTAATGGCTGTGGGATTGGTGTTTGAATATTAAATGTAATCAAATACTGTGAACTACCTTATAAAATAAAAAAAAAATTAAAAAAAAAAAAGGCTGGAGTGATAGCACAGTAGGCAGGGTGTTTGCCTTGCATGTGGCCGACCCAGGTTCGATTCCCAGCATCCCATATGGTCCCTCAGCACTGCCAGGAGTAATTCCTGAGTGCAGAGCCAGGGGTAACCCCCTTACAGCATCCTACCTGCTGTACCAGGACTAATTGGTATTCAGTTTTTGGGGCAACACCTGAATTGCAGTGCTTATTGGGGCATCGCCGGGTATGACCCGAAAACAAAAAAAAAAAAAAAAGAAAAAACATGAAACAGAACTAGTAAATGGCAGGATAGGGATTAGAGTTGGCAATTCATATGATTGGAAAAACCTATGAAAGTTCCTGTTTTGCTTTTGTTTTTAAGGCCTCACCCGGCAGTGCTCAGGAATTACTCCTGATGGGCTCGGGACCATATGGGATACAGGGGATTGAACTGGATGAGCCGTGTGCAAGGCAAACATCCTACTCACTGTACTGTTGCCCTGAAAGATTTCTTTCTTTTTCAGTAAGGGAGTTTGGGGATAGGGACAGATTCAAGGTGGAATTAGAAAGCAGGATTTTGTCTTTGTGTTTTGTTTTTATTTTGGGGGGCCAGGCCCAACATTGCTCAGCACTTACTCCTGGCTCTGTGCTCAGGGATCACTCGATGGCCTTAGGGGACCATATGGGGTGCCAGGGAATGAACCTGGGGTTGGCCACTTGCAAAGCTAGTGCCCTGCCTCTATACTATTGCTTTGACCCCTTTAATCTCTGTCTTCATAGTTTTTTTCCCTCTTAAATGTACTGCTCATGAAGAAATAATTTGAATATTAGCATGATGCTAAATAAGACGTTTGTATCATTATATAGAGAATTGAGTAAATTACCAGGTTCATGCTGTGCGTAATTGTAGAAGGGACTATGCTGGGGGAAATAGTTGTAACAAGAAATTGTTCACATGTATAAGCTTCCAGAAAATGATCATTTTAATAGTGGAAATGGTTATCTATATACATAACACAGGGTGAGTGTTATTACAACAGAACTTAAGAGATTTAGTCAAATATATTTTATTCTGAGGGGATTTGTATGGAGAAAAGTATATGTACACATGCATTTATAATTTACTTTTAGATTTTTAAAAAACTCTTACAAAGCCAAAATTTCTGGTTTTCTATTTGAAATTTAAACACACATTCTAGTGCTTTATATCTTTAAAAATCTGAAGGGTCAGAGAAATAGTACAGGGAGTAAGGCACTTAGCTTGAATGCACTCAATCTTGATTTGATCCCTGGTACCACACATGGGTCCTGGAGCACCTTTGAGTGCTTGGCCAGGAGTAATCCCTGTGCACTGCTGGGTGTGCCCTCCTGAAAAAAAACCCAAAGCAAAAAGTGGAGGGTACAACTGTGTTGCGGTATGTAATATTCATTATTTTGGGGCCATACCCAACAATGCTCAGGGGTTACTCCTATCTCTCCACTCAGGAATTACTCCCAATGTTCAGGGGACCATGTGGGATGCTCAGAATCGAAACCAGGTCAACCAAGTGCAAAGCAAGCATCCTACCTGCTGTACCAGGACTAATTGGTATTCAGTTTTTGGGGCAACACCTGGCATTGTTGAAGGGCTACTCCCATGTTAGTGCTCCCTGGTGCCAGGGATAAAACCTTGGCCTCCAGCATGCAAAACATGTAATCATCCCATTGAGATATCTCTGGTTCTTTTGTAATTTCATCTTTTCCTTTTTGTTACTGTGATGCTGTAGGTCACATACTGGGTTGTGGTGTTTCTGTACGCTGAATTGCAGTGCTTATTGGGGCAAAACATTTGGTTGTATTGATTGTACATAACTGGTTGCAGTACTCTGGATCATCCTTGAGGTACATGGGGTCACACAGTGCCCATGATTCCACTCACCCTTATGGGATACTCCTGAGGACTGAATTTGTGGCCTCAAGTATTTAATGCAGATAGTTACTCTATCACTGAGCCACACCAAGGGACCAATATTTAATTTTGCTGTTGTTGTTTCATCTTTTGGGCCATACCTGGCTTGGAGTAAGATCAAGGCTTACACCTGACTCTGTGTTCAGGAATCACTTCCTGGCAGTGCTTGGGGAATCTTATATAGTGTTCAGGATTGAACAGGGGTTGACCACATATAAGGAAAGTGCCCTAACCTCTGTAGTCTACTCAATATTTTCAAGAAACTAGAAGATCTAAGGTGAGTCCATAATGTAGTTTTTTTTACATTGAATTGACTTTTTTTTTTTTTGCAGTAGTTCATCATCCTTATAGATTTTAGCTAGAATAGCTCTTAGGTGTGAATGAGATTTTTGTATTTTCTAACACCTTTTAACTAACTGGGCCATGTGCCATGTTTTTCCTGTTTTGAGACATAGCAAAAAAGGTTTATAGCAAGAGGAAGTGATGAGAGAAGAGCCTTAAGGGTTGAGAATGAATCTTCTCTGGTTGAAAACAGAAAGAATAGTTTATGATGTGTAAAGAAATTAAGTCTTAAAACTTTTTTTGTTTGTTTGGATACACCTGGAGGTGCTCAGGGCTATTTCTGACTTTGTGCTTGAGGGTCACTCCCAGTGATGCTCAGAGGACCATGTAATGCTGGGGATCAAACCTGGGTTTCTGGTATGC
Source organism: Sorex araneus (assembly GCF_027595985.1). Taxonomy (NCBI): domain Eukaryota; kingdom Metazoa; phylum Chordata; class Mammalia; order Eulipotyphla; family Soricidae; genus Sorex; species Sorex araneus. The sequence goes on from NC_073304.1 coordinate 117,593,494, forward strand.
AAAGCATATGCTCAGACTGTTTAGCTATTCTATTAGCCTCAGAACATTCTTAAACCTTCCACTGTAGAGGCTGAGGAGAGAGTGCTGCAGGTAAGGCGCTTGCCTTGCGTTTGGCTTACCAGGGTTTGATCTAAGGGACTGGAGCGATAGCATAGTGGGTAGGGTGTTTGCCTTGCACGCGGCCGATCCGAGTTCGATTCCTCCGTCCCTCTCAGAGAGCCTGGCAAGTTACCAAGAGTATCTCACCCGCACAGCAGAGCCTGGCAAGCTACCCATGGCGTATTTGATATGCCAAAAACAGTAACAAGTCTCACAGTGGAGACGTTACTGGTGCCCACTTGAGCAAATCGATGAACAGTGCTACAGGGACAACAGTGCTATAGTGATAGTGCTACCACATTAAGTCCTCTGGGCACTGCTAGGAGTGAATCCAGAGCAGAGCCAGAACCTGAGCATAGCCAGGTGTGGTACAAAAACCAAATGCAAAAAATAAACTCCACCTACTTTTTTGGGGTGGCAGGGGATGTGCAATCTTGGCTGTACTTGGGAACTATTCCCAATTCTGTATTCAGGGGTCATTTTCTCTCCTGCTGGGTATCAAACCTGGACATGCAAAGCACTTTGAGCCTTTTCTCTGGCTCTATATTCTAATTTTTTTTTTTTGATTTTTGGTTTATTTTTTTTTGGTCAGACCAGGTGGTGCTCAGACTTACTCCTGGCTCTTAGCTCAGGGATCTCTTCTGGCAGGGCTCAGGGCACTGTTTGATATGCCAGGGATTGGACTCAGGTCTGCCACATGCAAGGCAAACTCCCCATCCTCTGTACTATTACTCTGGCCTTCAGTTCTCTAATTCTCATCCCTAGTAGAGAGCCCAAGACCTTTTCTTGTACTTTGATGTAGAATTACATCTGTGAGGGTGGCCCTTGTACAGGTTCTGTCCACTTACACTACTCCAGAGGTATGTAAAAAAATTAATTTTTCAGTATATGTATTATTATTAATAAAATTAGCAGTAAAAGAGCAGTAGATTAAAAAAATAACAGTAAATTGGTATCACCAGTTTTCAGTCCTAACAGCAGTGTAGCAGTTTCTTTTCTCCCTGTCTTGAGCAATACTTATTGTTTCTGGTCTTTTGATAATAGCCATTGTCACAGGTGTGAGGTCACTGTAGGTTTGTATTTCCCTAATGATAAGGGATGAAGAACAATTTCTGATGCCTTAATTCTTCACATATTTGTTTGTTTCCTTTTGGGGGCATGCTGGCAGTTTTCTGGGGCTCCTTCTGACTCAGTGTTTGGGGGGCTCTTCTGGCAGTGCTTGGGAAACATTTGATGCTGATGCTTGTATCTGGGCCTCCCGCCTGCAAAGCGTGTGCGCTGGCCTGTTGAGCCCTCTCCCTGGATTCATGTTGATTTTGAATTGATTACTTTACTAGATCCTTTTATCCAGTGTCTTATTTAATACTTTTGGATTTCAAGATGTTAATTTTTGTCTAGCTATCTATGTCTGCCAATTTTCATTTTCCATATGCAATACTTTCCTCATTTTTTTTTTTTTTTTTTTTGCTTTTTGGGTCACACCTGGTGATGCACAGGGGTTACTCCTGGCCTTACACTCAGGAATTACTCCTGGCGATGCTCCGGGGACCATATGGGATGCTGGGAATCAAACCCTGGTCGGCCACGTGCAAGGAAAACGCCCTACCCGCTGTACTATTGCTCAGTCCCCCTGATTTTTTTTTTTAAATTATGGCACCATGATTTACAAAGTTGTTCACAATAAATTTCAGACGTACAGTGTTCCAGCATCAACTTTACCAACCATAGTCAACTTCCACCAATGTTCCCGGGTTCTTCCCTCCCACACTTCAACCTGCCTCCTTAGCAGGTAACATTTTTTTGTGGGGTGGGGTCACACCTGGTGATGCTCAGAGGTTACTCTTGGCTCTGCACTCAGGAATTTGTCCTGGAAGTGTTGAGGGGACTATATGGGTTGCTGGGGACTGAGTCCCGGTCAGCTGTGTGCAACGCAAGTGCCCAACACGCTGTATTATATCTATAGCCCCCAAAGGCTCATTTAAAGTTTGGTTATCGTAGTTTGGTTCTTATGCTTACAGTGCTGTTGGTTCTCTGATTTAAGTATATACATATATACATATGCCATATACATTATTGTTTTAAAACTCAGTAAAAATATTGTTTATAACTTTTTTTAGTCCGCTGTTTATTTTTAGGGGGAACCCTTACTTATAAGATGAAACAAGAGAATGAGCTCATGCAATGTTTTCAAATTAATCTTGGTACTCAGAAAATTCAAAGAGGGGTTAGAATTCTTTGTGTATTTTGTTGTTTGGGCCATACTCAATGATGCTCAAGGAACTACTCCAGGCTCTGTGTTCATGGATCACTTCTGGCAGGCCACGGAGACCAGGTAGGGTGATGGGGAATGAATCCTGTCAGCTATGTGCAGGGCAAGTATTGTAGTATTATATTATTGTAGCAACAGTAATACTAATACTAATATTTATTTATTTATTTATTTATTTATTTATTTATTTATTTATTTTTTGCTTTTTGGGTCACACCTGGCGATGCACAGGGTTACTCCTGGCTCTGCACTCAGGAATTACCCCTGGCCATGCTCAGGGGACCATATGGGATGCTGGGATTTGAACCCGGGTCGGCCGCGTGCAAGGCAGACGCCCTACCCGCTGTGCTATCTCTCCAGCCCCTAATATTTATTAATATTAGTAAATACTAATGGGCTGGAGCGATAGCACAACGGTTGGGTGTTCGCCTTTCATGCGGCCGACCCGAGTTCAATTCCTCTGCCCCTCTCGGAGAGCCCGGCAAGTATCGAGCCCGCTCGGCAGAGCCTGGCAAGCTACCCGTGCGTATTGGATATGCCAAAAACAGTAACAATAAGTCTCTCAATGAGAGATGTTACTGGTGCCCGCTCGAACAAATCGATGAGCAACGGGATGACAGTGACAGTGACAGTAAATACTAATAACTGCTGTAATACTGCTCCAGCCCCCATGGGTTAGAATAAGCCAAGTTTGGCTAATTATATTATGCATTTGACCAAAAGGGGAGTTAAGCACTTCTGGGGTATAAATGAGATTTGAATTTAAAATGTAGAAACTTACACTTACTTATAGAATGTCACTGTATCACTGTATCACTGTCACCTCGTTGCTCATTGATTTGCTCAAGCGGGCACCAGTAACGTCTCCATTGTGAGACTCATTGGTGCTGTTTTTGGCATATTGAATATGCCACGGGTAGCTTGCCAGGCTCTGCCGTGCGAGATGCTTTTGGAAAAACAGGAACCAAGGCCTCATAAGCCTCTCACCTATTGCCAGCAACAGACCCAAAGAAGCTCCAGCAGAAACAAAAGGCCAGGAAAGGAATTTCAAGACCATCACCACTCCGATCCTATCCCCCCTGGCAACTTCCATAGCAACAACTTTTTTTTTTTCTTTTTGGGTCACACCCAGCGATGCTCAGGGTTAATCCCTCAGGAATTAATCCTGGCAGTGCTCAGGGGACGATGAGGGATGCTGGGAATCGAACCCAGGTCGGCTGCATGCAAGGCAAATGCCCTACCTGCTGTGCTATCACTCCAGCCCCAGTAGCAACAGACTCTTAACCTAAGTAGAAGCCCTAAGTGGGGGCAGGTAGGAAAACCCTTGAACAAAGCAAGGGCTGCAGATGCTGCCCGAGTCCATGAGCTGCTTGTGCCCACGTGGCTGAGCACATGTGTCGCCCACATCTCCAGTCTTGAGATGTGGACTTTAGTTTCTTCGTGTCTAATGCTGGGATGAGTGTAGGGGCTCTCTCCACCCTTGGGAGAGGCTCTCCACTCTCTCCCACTTTCTCTTTCCCTTTAAAACTGCCAAATAAAATCTGTTTTACTTCCTGCTCGTCTACTGAAACTCTTCTCTGCGAGGCGAGACAAGAACCCAGTAACCCTGGGTCCCAGGTGCAGAGAAGGATCAGGAGAAAGTGACCGTCTTTCTCCTCCTCGCCTCACATAAGCCACCATGGGGCCCACCGACATCACCTCCACCGGACAAAGCATGCAACTACAAACAGCTGAGCATGCCTGGGGCCTATTGATTACCTTGGAGTTCATGCTGTCCTAGAAGGAATATACTGTAGAGCCTCGTCCTAAAGCAGTGTTTCCCAGCCTTTTTCTGACGTGGCCCCCTAATCCATCGGTTTCCTTCCCAGGGTTCCTCCCATCATACACAGCTTTCACCTGTGCCCCGTGAGGCTCTGGGGGCACTGACCCCATGTTGAGTAACACTTCCCTCATGGAAAGGGCTGCCCTAAAACTGCTCTCTTCTCATTCTGACTTTCCAGGGGCTTTCTACTGCTAGGATTGGATGTTGGGGATAGGTGATTAATTAAATAAGCAAATGAATCTGGGGCTGTAGCGGTAGCACAGCGGGTAGGGCGTTTGCCTTGCACGTGGCTGACCCGGGTTCGATTCTCAGCATCCCATATGGTCCCCCAGTACTGCCAGGAGTAATTCCTGAGTGCAGCCAGGAATAGAATACTTATAGAATGTACCATCCAAATTAAAGGAGTTGAATTTAAAGTTGGAGAGAAGGGCCCAGTCTGTATAGGAGGTCTGGTTTTATTCCCAGGACTGCGTGAGCACTCTTCTAAGCACAGAGTCAGGAGTAGCCCCTGAACATCACTGGGAATGGCGCGTGCACACACACACACACTCACACACACACACACACACACCACAATAACCCATACTCAGAAACTCAAAATTAAAGTTGAAGATAACAATAAAATTGGTCATATAGGAAATCTGTATTAGAATATATAAATGCACTGATACTTAATCACATATATAGATGAAACCTTTTTCTTTTGTTTTTTGCTTTTTGGGTCACAAAACCCTGGCAATGCTCAAGGGTTACTCCTGGCTTTGCACTCAGAAGTCACTCCTGGTGGTGCTCAGGGGACCATATGGGATGCTGGGAATCGAACCTGGGTCGGCTGCGTGCAAGACAAACACCCTACCCGCAGTACTATTGCTCCAGCTCCCCTTTTTCAGTTTTTAATGATCAATAGATTTATTTAAACAGTAATATATATAGCCATCATTGTCAGACATAATATAAATTGCTAAATGTTCGGTCTAATTTTCCTTCACAGATAAGTTTTTCAAAACATACCAGAAGAAGAGGGGGGGTGAGTCTAACCAGAGCACCTATGAATGAGGTCTTGGGAGCGAGGTCACTGAAATTGGGATAGACGTTTGCTGATCTTGCAAAGGCAGGGTCTTCGAGGAGCCGTGACGGCCAAGATTGTTATACAGGAGCAGATACTGCTGTATATGCTGGGATTTTAGGCCAGCCCCTTGGCTGGTGCCTCCCAGCTTGCAGAGATTACAGGACAGAGGATAGGGCAGCATGGCCAGGCGCACCAACCAGCTTGTACCTGGGGGCCAACATCTTGGTGCCTGGGCCAAGTCTGAGCCTACAGATGATGCCTTTTCTTTTTCTTTTTAATTTTATTTTTTCTTTTTGGGTCACACCTGGCGATACTCAGGAGTTACTCTTGGCTCTGCACTCAGGAATCGCTCCTGGTGGTGCTCAGGGGACCATATGGGATCCTGGGAATTGAACCCGGGTTGGCCGCATGAAAGGCAAATGCCCTACCTGCTGTGCTATCGCTCCAGCCCTGCCTTTTCTTTTCATTATTGGTAGAGGATGGACAAAACTTATTGGGGAACAGTGTTGCCTTACACTTTTCTGAAGGGAAACCCATATGTGTTGGCACATTCCTGATTTAGCACTGGCATGGAGGTTGGCATATAGAGGGAACATGGACATTGGAATTAAGCAAACCTTGGTGGGGTGTGGGAAGACATTGGGATTGCTCAGCAGTAAGACTCAGCCCTGGATCAGTCTGAGATCCCAACACTGCTGCAACTAGGTGTGTACAAATACTGGAACTAAAGTTGGTGACCTCCAGCAAGCATTGCAATCAAGTCTATGTGTGTGACAACCCTAGGATGTTGCAGCAACAGCGTCAAGGGAAGGGAAGGCAGAGGCTAACACAAAAGTATTCTAGAACTGTGAGTGTTAGTAAGTGGATATTTTCCTGACATAAAACAAGTACCTGAGGATAGGAAAGAGAAGTGGTAAGGTATGAAGCTGGGAAAATAGTAAAGAACATTTAGGCAATCAGGAATAGTACAGAAGTGGGGTGCTTGTCTAGCATGCAGCCGATCTGAGTTCCGTCTCCATCCAGCACACCAGGTGGTCCTCTGAGCCTTGCCAGGGATGACCCCTGAGCACAGAGCAAGGAGTAAGTTTTGAGGTCCAAAATTGGAAAGAAAAAAAAAAAAGAACTCTAGCCTTTAGAAACACAGAATTGCTCCCAGAAAAAAAAGAGTACAGAAAATTAACTCTAATGTCTAGGTTAATGCTAAACTGGTCATCAACTTGATCACATTTGCAAAGAATTTTTATTTTTATTTTATTTTTATTTATTTAATTTTGCTTTTTGGGTCACACCTGGCATGTACAGGGTTACTCCTGGCTCTGTACTCAGGAATTACTCCTGGTGGTGCTCTGGGTTCCATATGGAAACTGGGATTCGAACCCGGGTTGGCTGTGTAAAAGACAAACACCCTACCCGCTGTGCTATTGCTCCAGCCCTTGCAAAGAATTTTTAATACTAAAAATTAGGCCCACATTAATCAGGTGTAGAACTTGCTTTGAGGTTCAAGTTTCAATCTTTTTTCCCCAGAAAGTATATAATAAAAATGTTTCCCCTTTTTCCTTCTTGTTTGTTTCAGTTGCAGTACTTTCAATTCTCATTTAAAATCAACAATAGGTTTTTGAAATTGCAGCTTGTAACAACATATAAGAAAACAAAGTTACCGTATACAAATATGGAGACTTTCCTTGCATATTCTTGTCAGGGAAACCGCCAAATCATAGTGGAATACCCAAAGACATACAAAATTAAGTAATCATTTTTGCTCAATAATTCATTTATTCAGTCATTTTTAGCCTGCATATTCCAGCAAAAGGTGAGCAGAGATAGGACTGCTTAGTTCTTCTCTCCTCTCCTCTTCTCTCCCTGCCCCTCCCCCACTCTTTTCCCCCCTCCCTGCCCTTTTTTTGTTTTGTTTTTGGGCTACACCCAGTGATGCCCAGGGGTTACTCCTAGCTCTGAAGCCACAGCCACTCCTGATGGTACTCCGGAGACCATATGGGATGCCAGGCATCAAACCCTGGTCTGCCATATACAAGGCAAGCCCCCTTCCTGCTGTTTAGAAATACAAAATTCTCTGGTCCCAGTACACTTTTTCATTACAATGTGCATGCACACACAGACCCAAACTCACTGACATGGAAAATTTAGAACCGCCAGTAAACAAACGTAAAGTTCACAACTTTTGAGATATAGGAGTAAACTGATGTGTATGGAGAAAACCTACACAGACCCTAATTTGGAATCAGCTTACTTTCCTCATCAACAAAATGAAATGAGGGGGCTGGAGTGATAGCATAGCGGGTAGGGCGTTTGCCTTGCACTCGGCCGACCCGGGTTCAAATCCCAGCATCCCATATGGTCCCCTGAGCACCGCCAGGAGTAATTCCTGAGTGCAGAGCCAGGAGTAACCCCTGTGCATCGCCAGGTGTGACCCGAAAACCAAAAAAAAAACCACAAAAACAAAATGAAATGATTCTTGGGGGCTGGAGAGATAGCACAGCGGGTAGGGCGTTTGCCTTGCACGCGGCAGACCCGGGTTCAAATCCCAGCATCCCATATGGTCCCCTGAGCATGGCCAGGGGTAATTCCTGAGTGCAGAGCCAGGAGTAACCCCTGTGCATCGCCAGGTGTGACGCAAAAAAACAAAACAAAACAAAACAAAAATGAAATGATTCTTAATAAAATGTTATTGAAGTGCTTATTGTACATCAATATATATATAAAAATGTTTGTAATGTTATTTCATAACATTTCTTTAGTATGATTATATACTTTTTATACATTACTGGCACCCGCTCGAGCAAATCGATGAGCAATGGGATGACAAGTGATATAAGTGATGTACTTTTAGATTTTTTTATTTTATCTATATTATACATGTGACTTTCAGGAAAAATGGTTATAATTATTTAAAAATTTGCAAACATGAAGCCTAGTGCTGTCATTGTTGATAGAGAACTAATGATTTTTTTTTTGAAATCTATATTTTGGTATATTAGAAGTTTGTTAGAAGCAGTACCATCCTGTATCATGTAGAAAGAACCATGTTCTTCAAAGCACTTTTTTTTTTGGGTCACACCCGGCGATGCACAGGGGTTACTCCTGGCTCTTCACTCAGGAATTACCCCTGGCAGTGCTCAGGGGACCATATGGGATGCTGGGATTAGAACCCGGGTCAGCCGCGTGCAAGGCAAATGCCCTACCCGCTGTGCTATCGCTCCAGCCCCTTCAAAGCACATTTTTAAAATATGCATTTTTAAGTGAAAACAGAAGCTGAGGATAAGACTTGGACTCTTGGGGATCACAGGAGGGAAATTGGGGACATTGATGGTGGGAAATGTGCACTGATGAAGGGATGAGTGTTGGAATATCGTATGTCTGAAACCTAACCATGAACAGCTTTGTGACGGTGTGTCTCATGGTGACTCAATTAAAAAAAAAGAGAGACTTGGACTCTTGGTACAAGAGATAGTACAGCCTGTAGGGTACTTGCCTTGTGCACTTGTGCACTACTGACCCAGGTTTGATTCCTGGCATCTCATATGGTCCCCTGAGCCTGCCCAGAGTAATTCCTGAGTGCAGAGCAAGGAGTAAGCCCTGAACACCACCCATGAGACAAAACAAAACTATGTTGAACTCTTGCAAAATATATATATATATATATATATATATATATATATGTATTTGTCAGTTTTATTGTGACTGATGTATAGGTTATTTTCCCCCCTAAGTGAAAAAACATATTTTAATACAAGTCTGGCAGGAAGTTAATAATTTATTTCCAATTTACAGAAGAAAATAATTTCCCGGGGCCAGAATGATATTACAGTGGGTAGGGCACTTGCTTTGCACACATCTGAACTGGGTTCTACCCCCAGCACCCTATATGGTACTTTAAGCCCGATGAATTGATCCCTGAGTGCAGAGCTAGGAGCATCACTGAATGTGGCCCAAAAGCCAAAAAAATTTTTTTTCTTCTAAAAGATATTTCTGCCTAAATATCTTTAGATAATTGATTAGATTCATGGTCATATTTGTAGAAAAATTTATTCATTCACCATGGAAACAGAACTTTTAATTTGTATCAGTTTCTGTCTCCCTCTCTCCTCCCACCCCTTCACTCCTCTCTCCCAGACTCTCCCCGCTCTGTTTTGGGGCCATAACCAGCAGTGCTACTTGGGGGACCATGTGGTGCTGGGATCAAACTTGGGCTTTCCATATGCAAAGCATGAGTCCCAGCCTAGTTGCCTCATTTCTGATTTATACTCAGCTCCTGTTTCTCTATGCAGACCCTCTTCCTTTGGCGGTATATCCTGCCCAAAGCCAGAAGAAATAAGTTCCTTGATCCTCTTTTGCCATTTCTTGCAGCTCTTATTTATTTTTCCACCTGGTTATTGAAGACCAGAAATGTGTTTGTGAACAATAGAGAATTCCAACATGTTCTCCTTCAGTGGGGGTGATGGGGGAACTCCAGAACGAGGTAATATTATTTGAGACTTGATTTTCATCCATCCTGGGCCCCACCAGTAAGGGGGTGGGGCCACTAGTCATTTCATAGAGTTGAAGTAAGAAACTTTGTGATTAAAAAAGCACATTTCAGACACCTCAGTGTTTTAGAATATTTATTGGTATTGAAATGCATAGTTTATATTCTTGTTTTATCAAGTTAAGACCAATGCTTAAGCCACAAATTACTACATAATATATTTTGAGCAAGAAACTTTTTTGAATTATTTTTTCTTTTTTTTTGCTTTTTGGGTCACACCCGGTGATGCTCAAGGGTTACTCCTGGCTCATGCACTCAGGAATTACCCCTGGTGGTGCTCAGGGGACCATATGGGATGCTGGGAATTGAACCCGAGTCAGCTGCGTGCAAGGCAAACGTCCTACTCGCTGTGCTATTGCTCCAGCCCCTATTTTTGCTTTTATTTGTGTTCCGGGACACACTACAGTCTCATGTGGTTCCCGGAATTGAGCCTGGGGCTCCTGCATGCCCTCTCTGTGCCCAGTCCTCTGAGTCATCTCCCCGACTATGTTATTTTTTATTTTGTTTTTTATAAACCATTTTTAACTGAGCTACCAGGATTTGCAATACTATTAATTTACTTTTCATGGATGCATCAGTCCAATGCCACACTTATCACCAGATTGCCTGCTTATGTCTACCAGTATCTCAGGACATCTCCCCTGCCCCCAGTGTAAGCTCAGTTCTTAGATAAAATCTTCAGTTCTGATGACTTTGACTATTTGTTTTTCCCTATGTTTTATTTTTTAATCTCATATTCAAGATAAATCTCTCTCTCTCTCTCTCTCTCTCTCTCTCTCTCTCTCCCCCTCCCTCCCTCTCCCTGTCTTTCTCTCTCCCCTCTCTTTCTTTTTCTCTCTTTTTTTTTTCTTTCGTTTCTGGGCCACACCCAGGTATGCTCAGGGCTTACTCCTGACTGCACTCAGAGTCACTCCTGACAGTATTCAGGGGACCATATAGGATGCTGGAGATTGAACCCGTGTTCGCTGTGTGCAAGGCAAGTGTCCTCTCTGTACTATCTTCTGATCCCTAAATCTCTCTTTTTTAACTACACATGTAGATAAAAAGAATTATCTTAGAATTCCAGAAAAATTATAAATCAATGATAAATTAATAAAGTAAATTTTTTCTAAAACCTATAAGTAGACATATTTATATATAGGCATATGCATTACAAAAATGAATGATCTAATGAATAATTACTTGCTAATATGTTTTAAAATTTACATGAAATATACAAATTCTCACTGTATCACTGTCATCCTGTTCATCGATTTGCTCGAGCAGGCACCAGTAACGTCTCCATTCGTCCCAGCCTGAGATTTTAGCAGTCTCTCTTATTTATTTATTTATTTAGTATTTCATTGAGGGCCAAGGTTCTCTCTGACTCTTGACAAAGGTAGAGAGCCCTGTAGTCTTCTTTTATTGATCATGGTACCTCTAAAGGGCGCGATACAGTGACATCATCAAAGCCATCAAAAGAAGTTACAGAAAGAACATTGAGGCAGCAAAACATGCATAGTTTCCTTGCATCTGCAGGCCAGTAATTTTGGCCTCCAGAAAGAAGATACAAAACCAAAACATTTCTTGGGCTACAAGCATTTACATCCCAAAGACAAGGCCGGGCTGCTACCTAAAATCTACACTTCAGATACAAACTGGGCAGCACCTGAAATCTACATCCCAAAGACTAGGCTGGGCCAAAGCCTTAGCAGCCTCTCTTTACTCATCTTTCCCAGTGATTGGAAGCTCTTTCAGGGTCATGGGAATAAGACCTGTTATTGTTACTGTACTTGGCATATTGATTACACCACAGGGAGTTTGCCAATAAATGTAAAATTTATTAAGAGGAGAGTTAAGAAAATGTAAGGGGAGAAACTGAATAAGTCTCTAGAATTAAAAAAGTATGTTTTATGCTAAGAAAGAATATTGGGGATTGGAGTGATAGCACAGCAGTAGGATGTTTGTTTGCCTTGCATGCTGCCGACCCGGGTTCGATTCCCGGCATCCCATATGGTCCCCCGAGCACTGCCAGGAGTGATTCCTGAGTGCACGAGCCAGGAGTAACTCCTGTGCATTGTCGTGTGTGACCCAAAAAGAAAAAAAAAAGAATATTGGATTTATGTAAGGAAATACATATCCTGCTTAAATGTCTGCATTAATAAGGATTATAATAAAAACAATGGGTGCTTAACATATCATGTTCAACATAAATGACATGTTAATTATTGAGAATTTATACAATCCTTTAGCAGGATAGGAGTAACCAGACCCCTCTTAATCTAGTAGAGAGCAACCATAAGCACTATGAGTGAGTGCTAAGTAGGAGGACTTTGTTTTCCCTTTTAAAAAAGCTACTGTAATGCTTCTTGCAAAACTGGTTTCAGGGCTGTGAATTCCCTAAACTGTTTCTTCCTGAAGCTTTGTATCATTCCAATCTATTTTGAATTCTAGTATAAAGAGAGGCTGCTAAGGCTTTGGTCTGAATGTTAATCTATTTTTTTTTAATTTTGTAAATTTTTAAAATGAATCACCGTGAGATATAGTTACAAAGCTTTCATGATTGAGTTTCAGTCATACAGTTATCGAACACCCATCCCTTTACCAGTGTCCCCAGTATTCTTCCCCCCACCCCAGCTCTACCCCTCCCCCTGCCTCTATGGCAGACAATTTCCTTCTTTCTCTCTTGCACAGTATGGTTTGCAATACAGGTACTGAGAGCCATCATGTTTGGTCTTCAGTCTACTATCAGCACACATCTCCCATCCCAAGCGATCCCTCCAACTATCATTGACTTAGTGATTCCTTCTCAATCCCAGCTGCTGTTAATTTAGCTGAATAGAGTACTTTTGTGTGTGTGGGGGGAGGGTGGGGTATGGTGGGCACATAGGCTGTGCTCAGGTCTTACTCATGGCTCTGTGCTCAGGGATCACTCCTGGAGAGGCTGGGGGGACTATGTGTAACGTAAGTAAGTGTCCTACCCGCTGTATTTTCTGTCTGCCCCAGAATATTTTTAAATCAGTGATTTTTGTGTTTTAGAAGTTGATGCTCGGCATACCATTGTATGATAGTTCTATTTATAATTTTTTGAGACATCTCCATGCTATTTTTCATTGACGCTGAATCAAATGACATTCTCCCTGCAGTGAATCCCAACTGAGCTCGCTGTTTATGGTCTTTTTGTTGTTAGTTTTTGGTTTTTGGGTTTTTTTGGGGGCCATACCTGTGCACAGGACTTACTTCAGGCTCTGTGCTCAGGGATCACTCCTGCTGATGATGGAGGACCCAGATGCAGTGCAGAGGATTGAGCTGGGTTCCACTGGTGCAGGACCAGTGCCTTAACTGTGGTGCTGTCTATTTAGTCTCTATGTTTTTTTGATACACATGCCATACTCACTATTGTGAGAGCATATCTCATTGTCTTGATCTACTTTTCACCAGTGGTCACTGATGATGAAGACTCTCCATTATGCCTGTTGGCCGACTGTATGTTGTCTTTGAGGAAGTGTCTGGGAAGGTCCTTTCCTGTTTGCTGGGTTGAGTTCTGTGAGTGCTTTGTATATCTTTTGTCAGATATATGGTGAGTGATACTTTCTTTTCTACAATAGGGTATCTTTTAATTTTCGCCATTGTTTCTTTTGCAATGTAGACATTTTTAGTTTGATGTAGTCCCATTTGTTTATTTTTGCTTTCTCCCCCCAACCAATGGAATCAAATTATTCTTTTTTTTTTTTTTTTTGCTTTTTTTGGGTCACACCCAGCAATGCACAGGGGTCACTCCTGGCTCATGCACTCAGGAATCACCCCTGGCGGTGCTCAGGGGACCATATGGGATGCTGGGATTCAAACCCGGGTCGGCCACGTGCAAGGCAAATGCCCTACCCGCTGTGCCATCACTCCAGCCCCTCAAATTATTCATTGACTACATCTCTGAAGTCTTGTGTGTTGGAGAAATTTGCCAATATTTCCTTCATATATTTTTTGGATTCGGGATTATCATTATAGTCTTCAATCTATTTTGAATTCTAGTATATAGTGTGAAATAAGAGTTCAATTTCATATTTTGGCATATGACTAGTTTTCTCATCATCATTTGTAGAAGAGATTTTCTTTCCTCTATTTAATGCACCCAGATCCTTTGTTTTAAATTAACTGCCTATACATCTGAGAGATTATTTCTGGGCTTTCAATTATATTCCATTGTCCCAAAGATCTTTTTTTTTTTCCTGTTGTTGGTGGTGTTTGGGGCTATGCGGCGGGGTGTGTGTGTGTGTGTGTGTGTGTGTGTGTGTGTGTGTGTGTGTGTGTGTGTGTGTGTGTGTGTGTGAAGGAACTTCTCCCAACTCAGTGCTTAGGGTCACTTACGGCAGAATTCAGAGAGCCCTGTGGTGTTGGACATTGAACCTGGAACTGCTTGTAAACCTGTCTCCAGCCCATTGAGCTAACTCCCAACTTGAGAGTATGTTTTATTCCAGTTTTACATTGGTCCAATTACTCTGACATTATAGTATAGTTTAAGATCAGGAAATGCAATGCCGTTCATCATTTTTTTTTCTTTTAATTACTTTGAATGTTTGGGAAGTTTTATGGCTCCATATAACTTTTAGCAGTATTTGTTATATGTCTACAAAGAATGTCAGTGGTATTTAAGTAGGGATTACAACTGATCTGTATAATGCTTTGGGGAGGGCAGTAATTTTATTTATTTATTTATTTTCTTTTTAAAAAAATATGGAACGCTTCATGAATTTGCATGTCATCCTTGCGCAGGGGCCATGCTAATCTTCTCTGTATCATTCCAATTTTAGTATATGTGCTGCTGAAGCGAGCACAAGGGTAGTCATTTTAGCAGTGTTAATTTTTCCAAGTTATAAAAGTAGAATATTTTTCCATTTCCTTGTGCCTTCTTCTCTTGGCGCTGGGGGCACACCTGATAGTGTTCAGGGTTATCGTTCTGCACTCAGGAAACACTCCTGGCAGGCTCAGGAAACCATAGAGAATGCTGGGAATTGAAGCTGATCAGTAGTGTGCAAGGCAAGTGCTACCTGCTGTACTCTGTCTTCTGTTTATTTGATTTATTTACTTTTTGGTTTTTGGGCCACACCCAGTGATGCTCAGAGGTTATTCTTGTCTCTGGACTCAGGAATTACTTCTGACAGTGCTCAGGGGACCAGAGGAATGCCAAGGATTGAATTTAGATTGACCATGTGCAAGGCAAATACCCTACTTGTTTTATCACTCTGACCCCTGAATTTTTTTGTGGTTGTTCAAAACCTAGTGCAGTGTTCGTCAGAGGTGTTTGTATATTATAGATGCACAGAAATATTTATTATTTATTTAGGATTTTAAATAGATGGAAGACTTTTTGTTTCTTTTTATCCATACCAAACAGCGCTCAGGAACTATTCCTGGAAGTTCTGGGGGACAATTTGTGGTGCTGAGAATTTGAACTGGGATCAGCTACATGCAGAGCAAGTCCTTAACTCCTGTATTTCCTCTGGCCCTGATATGAAGCTCTTTTAGTACGTTACTATTTCATGATTTCGAAATAAAGTGTGTAAATCTTCTAGGTAAAGATGTACTGAGGAGGGCTGCTCCTACTGCAAACCACAACACCCAAAAGGAGAGAGAGAGAACAAACTGGAATGCCCGGCCACAAAGGCGGGGTGGGGTGTGGGGCATGGGATTGGGGGGTAGGAGGGATACTGGGTTCATTGGTGGTGGAGAATGGACATTGGTGGAGGGATGGGCTCTCAACATTGCATGAGGGAAAACAAGCATGAAAAGGTGTGAATCTGTAACTGTACCCTCACTGTGACTCACTAAAAAAAATTTTTTTTAAATTTAAAAAAAGATGTGCTGAGGAGGGGCTGGAGTGATAGCACAGCAGGTAGGACGTTTGCCTTGCACGTGGCCGACCCAGGTTCAATTCCCAGCATCCCATATGGACCCCTGAGCACTATCAGGAGTAATTCCTGAGTGCAGAGCTAGGAGTAACCCCTGTGCATCACCAGGTGTGACACCCCCTCTCCCCCCAAAAAAAAGATGTACTGAGGAACCAGAGAGACAGTGCGGAGGTTAAGATGCTTGCTTTGCAAATAGCTGAGCCAAGATTGACCTGGCACTCCATATGCTCTCCTGAGCACATTCAGGAGTAAGCCCTGAGCACCAGTGTGTGTGCCTGCCCCGAATTATGTGCAGGATCTATGAGCTAGCTCAGTGGGTTGTAGCATATGCTTTGCATATTGGAGGCTCTGAGCTAGAGCTTGGGTACCAATAGGTGTGATGCCCAACTTAAAAAAAGATGCTCTTTACGAATAGCTAGATAGCTGTAGCAGAGTAAATGTATTATTAAAACTAATAAAATGGGGGCCCGAGAGACAGTATAGTCAGTAAGACACTTGTCTTGTATACATCCAACTTGGGTTTGATCCCTGGAACCCCAGGTGATCTGCCACTCCCTGCCAGGAGTGATCCCTCAGCACAGAGCCAGGAGTAATCTCTGAACATCATCAGGTGTGGCCAACCAAAAAACCAAAACCAAAATAAAATAATGGAATGGAGAGCTAATGCAGGAGGTAAGGCACTTGTTTTGCATGTGGCCAACCCCCATAGGATTTCTGGCACACACGTTCCCCCGACCATCGCGAGGGATAACTGGGAGCACAGGAATAGCTCCTGAGCATTGTTGTGTGTGCCCCATCACCAAAAACTGTATTAAAATATAGAGGTGGAGGCTGGAGCGATAGCACAGCGGGTAGGGCGTTTGCCTTGCACGCGGCCGACCCGGGTTCTAATCCCAGCATCCCATATGGTCCCCTGAGCACTGCCAGGGGTAATTCCTGAGTGAAGAGCCAGGAGTAACCCCTGTGCATCGCTGGGTGTGACCCAAAAAAAACAAAAACAAAAAAATAAAATATAGAGGTCCTGGGAGATGGCTCAAAGAGCTGGTGTGTATGTCTGGTGTGTACAGGACCTTGGGTTCCACCTCGGGCACCACCCACCCTTCAGCGCACTCTTGGGTGTAACCATTGCTGAGGAACCTTGCACAGAACATAAGTATTAAAAACTGAGGGTGGCTGGGGATGTAGCTCAGTGGTAAGTTGCATTCTTGGCCTGTGTGAGACTTTGATTTTGATCCCCAGCATTTCTCCACCAAAAGAAAAAAATGAAACTAAGGGTAGACGAGTTTGGAGCTTGCAGCTCTAACTGCATGAAGCGCCTTTGCTGTCTTAGTCAACTGTGACTTGTAGGCAGAGCAGAGAGTAAGAGCTTGGAAGCAGTGCATTCCTGGAAATGATTGACACATCCTGAAGAGGGAGTATTATCTGCTAAGGCCCGACTCCAGTGGGGACCTGTTGAAACAAGCTCTGTGGTGCTGGTGGTGGTGAGGAACCTGACCTGCAGCAGAGCCGAACATGAAATGCTTCTCCAGCGAGGCCACAGGAGGAGTCGCAGCAGCTGCCACTGTTTGCACAGCCGCTTGGACTTCTCGGCTAGGGCAGGAAATGATTCCATAGCACTGGGCATGTGTGGGAAAGGACTTGTTCTTGCGGTGGCCAAGTGGTGGCACAGGTTGTGGGTGTCGCTTTAAACATACAAAGACTTGCTGGAGGAGGAGCAGCTCACTGAGGATCAGGTGCACATCTGAAGGGATGAGCTCATCCTTCTAACCAGACCAGCTCCAGACACTGCTGAGTGAATGTTTTCCTAATTTCAGGTCCTGCAGCTGGGAGAAGCAGGAAATGCTTGAAGCTTTAGGCACTTTGTGAGTAGCAAATGAAATGGAAGCATTTGGGGGCCTCTTGAAATGCGTGGCTGTGAATATTAGGTTGAAGGTGACTCCCATGACACTCAGGGTTTCTCTAAGTTGAGGATTGCAGTAGGGTGCATCGTGGTTTACACCTTGTTCTAGCGAGTCTTTTTGAGGTGACTTAATAATTTGTTTTCTATTAGGTGCTGGTTGATTTCTCTGCTTTGGGAGACAAGAGTCCTTGGTGCACCTTTTTAATTTCTGATGAGCTTTATTTTGTTTTGTGCTTTGTGTTATGGGACTTACCCCATTTATAAAGTCCACACTGCCTGCTTTCAGAGTCCTGTGTGTAGTCCTAGTTTATTTTGTTATTCACATAAATTATTTTAGTAAATCTCTTTTAAATAAAATTGGCTGAAAAACATTAATGTACTTTTTTTTTCTTTTTGGGTTACACACAGAGATGCACAGGGGTCACTCCTGGCTCTGCACTCAGGAATTACTCCTGGCGGTGCTGGGGGACCATATGGGATGCTGGGAATCGAACCCGGGTTGACTGCGTGCAAGGCAAACGCCCTTCCTGCTGTGCTATCGCTCCAGCTCCTAAAATATTTTTATTTTGAGATAATTCTAAATTCTTTTTTTTTTTTTTTTTTTTTGCTTTTTGGGTCACACCTGGCTCTGCACAGGGGTTACTCCTGGCTCTGCACTCAGGAATTATCCCTGGCGGTGCTCAGGGGACCATATGGGATGCTGGGAATCGAACCCGGGTCGGTCGCGTGCAAGGCAAACGCCCTACCCGCTGTGCTATCGCTCCAGCCCCAATTCTAAATTCTTAATTAGGAAGATCTAAAGAGCTCATATAATCTTTTTTTGGTGTGTGTGTGTCCTTTTTTGGGTCACAGATGGGCTGCTCAAGAACTACTTCTAGCTTGTGCTTGGGGGTCACTCCCAGCAGTGCTGGAGATCAGACCTGGGCCTCATGTACAAGCTCCTACCAATCTCCCTACCCAGATGTATTTCTACCAAGCTTCCCCCACATACCCTCTGGGGTGCCATCTTTGGCAACCAGGATTTTGGCATTGATGTAGTGAAGTATTGCATATTTGCATCATGACATGACTTTTATTTTTTCTAGTGCTGGGATCTCTGAAGATCACATTATCACATGTGAGGCTTTTTCTCTACAACAGAGCCTCACCTTGGCCCTTATAATTGCAGTTTTATAGCCATTCCTGCTGTCTTTTTTGCATTCCCATCCCTACTTAAAGTCAGGTCTACAACTAATCGAAAAATTTTAAGCAATAATTTTTTGTTACAATCTTAAATAATTTTGTATTGTATCTCCATATCATTTTTGGACTGCAGTAGGAGAGACTGATTCACTGTAGCTCTTTGACCTTGGGCAAATAATTTTAATTTCTTTATGTTTAAGTTTCTCTGTCTAAAAATGATATAATAGCATATTAATTTTTATTTAATTTATTGGATTTTTGAGAAATTGTAAAGTACTTTCACAAAACAAGCTCTGAATTCAGATTATTAGTAATGAGGATAATGTTCTCAAAATATGAAGTACATACAAATTAGTGGATTTCTTTATATAAACTGTAGTCATGGTGATTAGAATGGGTTTGTCTTCGGGCTGGAGTGATAGCACAGCAGGTAGGGCGTTTGCCTTGCACGCAGCCGACCCAGGTTTGATTCCCAGCATCCCATATGGTCCCCTGAGCACCGCCAGGGGTGATTCCTGAGTGCAGAGCCAGGAGTAACCCCTGTGCATCGCCAGGTGTGACCCAAAAAGCATAAAAAAAAAAAAGAATGGGTTTGTCTTAAAACTCAGTTGAGGGGCCTGGAGAGATAGTATAGTGGGCAGGGCACTTATATATGGCTGACTCAGGTCTGGATCCTGGCATCATGTTTGGTTCCCAGAGCCCTCCAGGAGTGATCCCTGAGTGCAGAAGCCAAGAGTAAGCCCTCAGCACCATGGAGCATAACCCAACAAATAAATAAATAAACCCAAAACCCAACCTAAACCAAAACAAACAATAAAAGGCCCCACCTCAGTTGAGGGCTAGCAAGAGACTTTAGGGGGCAGGGCACTTGCCTTTTATATGACGGACCCGGGTTTGATTCCTGGAACTTATATGGCCCCCTAAACCCTGCTTGATGTGATCTCTGAGTGCAAATCTAGGAGTAAACCCTGGGCACTGCCGGGTGTGCCTCCTCTGCTACCCTTTCCCCCATCTCCTAGCCCCCCACCAAAAAAAAAACCCCAAAAAATCTCAGTTGAATTTCATAGTGTTGAATTAACTGACTGATAAATTTGGAGCTTCTATTATTAATCGTTGAGAAATTGTATAGAGGCAGATATCTTGATACCTGATAAAGAATAGCAGGAAAATTATAGACTTATGGAATTTATATTGAATTCTGTGAGAATTCAGTTATAAATGACCAAACACACAAGTGATATCAAGTGTTAAAAATAAATTAGTATGGGTTGATTTAACATGATAAATTACTTGTTTCTATTCTTGTATTCTCTTCTATTTCATTTTATATTTATGAGGTTAGTAGATCAAGTATTTGTTCTGATTATAGTTATGATCTTGTGGTTTCTCAATGTTTCATGATATGTAGCTGATATATATGACCAAAATATGGTTTGATTGATTGGTATGTAGAAGATTAATTGTTATATAGTCATTTTTTTTTTTTTCTTTTTGGGTCACACCTGGCGATGCACAGGGGTTACTCCTGGCTCTGCACTCAGGAATTACCCCTGGCCGTGCTCAGGGGACCATATGGGATGCTGGGATTTGAACCCGGGTCGGCCACATGCAAGGCAAACGCCCTACCCGCTGTGCTATCTCTCCAGCCCCTATAGTTTTTTTTTTTTATCAAAATGTCTTGATTTCACCAGTAAGGTCTTTGTTAGATTATCTTTGGACCTTGGGTAGAGTAGAAACTTGAAAAGCGTGTTATTCTGGGGAGTGGGGACTTGACTCGGTGGCTGGAGTACATGGCTTCTTAGGAACCCCAAGTTAAGTCCCTAGTACCAAAAAGCCACTGCTAAGTATAGCCTTGGTGGCCCCTGGTGGCCCTCATCATTATTGAGCACAGGCACCAAATTGTTAGGCCTGCATTGCCAGACTGAGTTAACATTGTCAGTGAACGCTGAGACACCCAAGCCGGCTGGGGAGGCTCCCTGAATGTTAGTCTTATATGTAAGTATTGCGAGGTTTTAAGAGTAGGTAATACAACAGGCGTGAATAAAACCTTATTAAATTTAACACAGATAAGTCAATACTTAAATCAAAACCTCAAAAGCACAAGAATGGAATGAGGAATGGGTGTTGGACTGAACTTAATGTGAAAAAAATTGGGGCCTTTGGTTAATTGTAAACATAGTAGTAAATACCCATACAATGTGTCTGTTAAAAATGCATTCAGCTGAGCCAGAGAGATTTATGGGGGTAGGGTGCTTGCCTTGCACATGGGTTTGATCCCCAGCATTCCATATGGTCCCTCAAACACTGCCTGGAGGAATTCCTGAGAACAGATCCAGGATCGCATCACTGGATGTGCCCCCAAAACCCCAAAACTAAAACCAAAGTGTGTTCAGCTATATTACTAGGAATTTATCCACTGCATGAATATTGGTTCTAAAAAAAAGAAGTATAGGGCTTGGAGTGATACCACAGCGGGTAGGGCGTTTGCCTTGCACACAGATGACCCGGGTCCGATTCCCAGCATCCCATATGGTCCCCTGAGCACGGCCAGGGGTAATTCCTGAGTGCAGAGCCAGGAGTGACCCCTGAGCATCGCTGGGTGTGACCCAAAAAGCAAAATAAATAAATAAAATAAAATAAAGAAATATATATTCACATATCTATATCTCATCTCTATGTATGTACATCTATATATACACTTACCTATTATTTTATTTTTGGGGCCATATGCACTGGTGCTCAGGGCTTACTTGCTCCTCGCTCTGTGCTTAGGGGTTATTCCTGGAAGGGCTTGGGAGACCATATGGTGTGCCAGGGATTGAGTCCCGGTTGGCCGTACACAAGGCAAACTCCTTCCCTGCTGTATTATATCTGGTTCCCTGATTTGATTTGATTTTACCTCCCAAGTGGTATTTAGGTGGCAGAAGGGCATTCTATCAGTACTAGCGCAGGCCTGTGAGCTGACAGTTCAGTGCCTAGCCCAGTAAGGTGGTGCTGTTTGGGCCAAAAGGTACTTGGGGTGACCAGAAACACAATTATTGGTGCAGAGGGGTGAGGGTTGGGGGCTATCATGTGTTGGAGAGCAAAACTCAGGGCCTAGTACATGCAGTATGTGATCTGGCTCTTTGCACTCTCTCCTAGGCCTTAAGAAATATTTTGTACTAGATTGGAAACTTATTTTGAGTGTTTGGTTTAGTTTAGAAGTTCCCAGCGATGCTCAGGGGTTACTCCTGGCTCCGCACTAAGGAATTACTCCTGGCAGTGCTGGGGGACCATATGGAATGCCAGGGATTGAGCCTGGGTCCTCAGTGTGCAAGGTAAATACCCTACCCACTGTGCTATAACTCCAGCCCAGAGGTTCCCAAACGTTTATTTGAACTCTCATACCCTTATCAGAAAAATAAATGACACAGCACCCTCCTAGAAATCTACCTCTTTTTTTAAGCAGACAAACAGAAAGTGCGGCTCCCCACTCCCATTCTTACTACTGCCCCCCAGGACATGTTCTAGTGCCCCCATGGGGTCTGGTTTTGCCCACTTTGGGAAAGACTGGTTTAACTGGAAATAAAGTTGAGGGCAGACTGAATCATAAATGGTTTGAAAACCATTTACATTGGAAATTATTGAGATTTGGGCAAAGGAATGTTGGAGTTTTTAAGCTAAAAAAAAAAAAAAAGGGGACTGGAGAAATAGTACAATGGGTAAAGTTCTAGCCTTGTATGCTGTCCTGGGTTTGATCCTAGCATCCTATACCGTCCCTGGAGTACCACTAGGAGTACTTTCTGAGTGGTAAACCAGAAGCAACCCCTGAGCGTCACTGGGTGTGGCCCCCAAACTAAAAAACAACCCCCCCAATAAACCAACAACCCCAAATAAAAAATTAATACCCATAACTCAGAATTCAACCTTCTCTTCTCTTTCCCCCTCCCTTCCTCCTTTCCCTCCCCTCTTCTTCCTTCTCTCCTCCTCCCTCCCTCCCTCCCTCTCTCCTTCCCTCTTTCCCTCCCTTCTTTCCTTCCTTTTTCTCTTTCTTTCCCCAGTAGTGTTCAGTGCTTACTCATGCTTCTGCTCTCAGGGATCACTCCTCAAGGGGCTTGGGGGACCATATCCTCTGGCCCTGTTTACCCATTTTTATCTAGGCTACATACACTGCTCAGGGGACTAAGCACATACGTTAGATAAAGGAGATCTGTATTTGATTCCCATCATCACAAATTTCCATGTGTACCATCACAGTAAACTTTTGAGCACAGAGCTGGGAGTAGCTTCTGAGCACTGCTTGTTTTTTTTTTTTTTTCTTTTTGGGTCATACCTGGAGATGCTCTTGGCTCTGCATTCTGGAATTACCCCTGGTGGTGCTCAGGAGACCATATATGGGATGCTGGGAATCGACCATATATGGGATGCATGGGATGGCCTCGTGCAAGGCAAACGCCCTACCCGCTGTGCTATTGCACCAGCCCCCTGAGCACTCACTGCTTGTGTATAGCCCCCAAATCAGAAAGTCTGTGTATGTTTTTATTTTGTTTTCTTTTTAACTTTTAAAATTAATTTGGATTAATTTTCATTATATTAATATTTTGTTACTGTGATTTAGGAATTTGTTGGTGTGAATGTTTCAGTTGGCTGGAGTGATAGCACAGCCGGCAGGGCGTTTGCCGTGCATTCGGCCAACCCTGGTTCGATTCCTCTGCCCCTTTCGGAGAACCCTGCAGGCTACTGAGAGTATCTTACCTGCACAGCAGAGCCTGGTAAGCTCTCCTTGGCGTATTCGATATGCCAAAAACAGTAACAACAAGTCTCAGAATGGAGACATTACTGGTGCCTGCTCGAGCAAATGGATGAGCAACAGGATGACAGTGACATTGAATGTTTCAGTACGGTATTGTTGCTGCACTGCACCTACCACCAGAGTACTGCGCCCTCCTCCCACTGCCTCTAGGTGCAAACCCAGGTCAACAAGCAGACTCTTGGGTCTCTTGTCCTTGGCCATTTTTCATTCCTTTACGTGTTCTTCTTACTACACTATGAGAGAGAATTTGTTATTTGTCTTCCCTTTGACTGACTTCCCTCAGTATGATAACCTCCAGTTCCATCCATGTTTGGTAAACTGCAGAAAAAAATCCTAGGACTGAGTAATATTCCATTGTATATTTTTACCATCTGTTTTTCCCCCTCCACTCATTTATTCATGGATAATTGGGTTAAATATTAGCTTTGTTTTATTATTTTGGTGGCATCTGAATTGAAACCAGAATCTCATACACAAAGTAAATGTTCAACCCCCTGAATTACATCCTTAATGTCTAACATGATATTTTTTGTTTTTCTTAGAGGTAAAACTTTATAGGTAAAATTGCAATGTTCCTTCCTTTTTTCTCTCTACAAGGAACTCT
Organism: Sorex araneus; assembly: GCF_027595985.1. NCBI lineage: Eukaryota > Metazoa > Chordata > Mammalia > Eulipotyphla > Soricidae > Sorex > Sorex araneus. The sequence goes on from NC_073304.1 coordinate 117,617,659, forward strand.
CTCTCCCTCCCTCTCCCCCTCCCCCCATTGGGTGGGTTCACACCACCACCTAATGCTCAGGTCTTAGACCTGGTTCTGTTCATGGATCACTCCTGTTTCAACGCTGGAACCATGTGGGATGTTGAGGATCAAACCGGGGATGGCTGTATGTAAGACAAATGTCCTACCCATTGTGCTATCGCTCCAGCTTCTAGTTCTAAGATTTTTTAAAATTGACTGAGATTCTGTTGTTTACAATGCTGTTAATCATGATTTCTCACGCACATCATTCCAATACTATACTAATGTTAGGTGTACACCACATCCCTTCCTCAGGGACCCCTATGCCCCTCTCCTTACCTCCTCCCCTACCAATTAAGTTGTGTACCTCAAGTCTCCCATTATGTTGCCTTTGTACCTTTGTTGCTGTCTTGCTGTGTTTCTTTTTTTTTTTTTTTGGGTCACACCCGGTGATGCACAGGGGTTACTCCGGGCTCTGCACTCAGGAATCACCCCTGGTGGTGCTCAAGGAACCATATGGAATGCTGGGATTCGAACCTGGGTCGGCCGCGTGCAAGGCAAACGCCCTACCCGCTGTGTTATTCCTCCAGCCTCCTTGCTGTGTTTCTTTAAGTTCTATATATGAAAGCATTCTGTATGAATCCTTTCCTTCTGACTGACCACTCAACACGATCTAGCTCCATCCACGTTTTTGCAAATTGCATGATTTTGTTATTTCTTATAGCTGCATAGTATTCCGTGGTATATTTATACCATCACTTTTTTGTCCATTTATCTGTAGTTGGGCATTGAGTTGTTTCCATATATTGGCTATTCTATAAGCAGCAATGAACATATACAATTGACATATATGTATGTGTGTATATATATATATATACACATATCCTTTCAAATTAATGTTTTGTGTTTTGGGAATAGATACCAGGAAGTGGTTTCACTGAGTCATAGGAGTTCTATTCCTATTTCCTTTGAGAGATCTCCATATTGTTTTCCATAGAGGCTGAACTACGGGACATTCTCAGCACCAGTGGGTGAGGGTTTCTTTCTTGCCATAATCCCACCAACACTAGCTATTGCCAGACTTTTTGACATGTGCCATTCTCACAGGTATGGGGTATCTCACTGTTTCGATTTGCATTTCCCTAACCTTGAGTAACATAATCACTTGTTTGTATTGTCTCCTGGCCATCCCTATGTCTTATTGGGAAAATGTTCATCTCCTTACCCTGTTTGTGATGAGGTCATTGGATTTTTTGTTGTTGAGTTTTTTCAGTGCATTATAGATCTACAAGGAGCGGTGTCTTTCAGAATAATTTTCTAACTTTTTAATTTGCCTTGTTAATGAAAAATTTTTAGTTCCAATTGCTGCAGACACAGCAAAACAAATGAGCAATCATGTTAAAATCCTCATATATGTCTCTGTAGTTTCATGTTTAATCCAGAGTGGCTCCAATTTTGAACTGAAAAAGTGAATAAATGGTAATGCTATTTACTAAAATAAGGAAGAGTGTTGAACTAATTTGGGTCTGTGTGATGAGAATTAAGTGGTTTGTTTTTTTTTTGTACATGTTCTGCATTATATACCTTTGAGCACCTATGGTTATGATGCTCAACTGAAAACAAAAACAAAAATGATGATAATTATATGTCCATGTCAATAAATATCCATTTGTAACTTTTTTTTTGGGGGGGGGTCACACCTGGCGATGCACAGGTGTTACTCCTGGCTTTGCACTCAGGAATTACTCCAGGCGGTGCTCAGGGGACCATATGGGAATCGAACCCAGGTTGGCCACGTGCAAGCAAACGCCCTACCTGCTATGCTATCGCTCCAGCCCCACTTTTTTAAAAAAAATGTTTGATTCATGTATTATTGTATGGACATGTACTATATTTTGTGATGAATAACTTGGTAGACACCTCTAGGGTATTTACAGTACAGTTCCACAAAAATGCCTTTAGATACCAGCCACATGTTTGGGAGTGTCCAAGCCACCTGCCTTTCTTTCTTGCTTGCTTTCTGGATTTCTGGCTTGCTGGTTTGCTGGCTGGCTTTCGGGCTGGCTTAATGACTGGCTTGATGACTTGCTTGTTTGTGAAGTGTGATAGTTTTTACTGAAACTTGTTTAGAAAGATGTGAGGGGAGAGAAAGAAGTATGTGTTCAAGACAGAACACAGACTTCCCTAGAGTGGAAGTAAGCAAGCAAGATATGTGTTCACAGGAGAACATGGCAGGCCTTCTACATTTTTGACCAACAAGCTACAAAATTTTGTTACCCTGACCCTTGAGCATATAATTTCTCTAGCAGAGACTCTCTAACAAAATCTCAAGTTCAGTATTTTTTAGAGCAAGTTACAGAACTCTAGAAGAGCTGTTCTCTTAACTAATATATGTTTTTATATTATCTCTCAATTTATTCTTTTGTTGTCAGTTTAACACATGTGGCTTTCTTATGTGAAATGAAAATTTACCAACAAGGATATAAAATATAAGTATATTCATTTTCACAAGCTGTTTCATATTTTTCTTTTGATTTCCCAGATTTCTTAAAATACTTGCTCCAAATCAAGTAATGTGTCTCTTTAATAGAACCTATCAGACTATTAATGAAAAAATATAGAAATTTCTATTTGTTCATTTATTTGGAGTGATCACAGCAGACCTTCAATTCCCAGGGCTATCTGAAGCAAAACTTTCTAATGATTTTGAGTTGAGACATACTTCTGTGTGTTTGACTTTATTAGACTCAATTCCCTTCTACAGCTGCAACAAGGAGTGTGTGTATATATGTGCACATATACATACTGTTCCTTTTTTATATATATAAATTTATTTATTGAATGACTGTGAGAACAGTTACAAAGCTTTTGGGTTTAAGTCTCAGTCATACAATGATGAAACACCCATCCCTTCACCAGTGAACATTTTCCACCACCAAAAACCCCAGTATGCCCCCCCACCCCTCACCCTCACCCTACCTGTGTGGCAGATGATGTCCACATTATTCTTTCTCTACTTTGATTACATTCAATATTTTGACACCAGACCCACCATTATTGTTCGGGATTTTCCCCAACACTCAGACCTGCCGAAAAGGCAACATTAGACAATTTGTTTTCTATTGCTGATTATGAATAGCATATGATGTCTGCTGGAATTCTGAAATTTTGATAATTAAATCTGGAGGGATTTCTACCAAAAGGCGCTGGGTTCCAGGATTTGTTTCTGAGTCTCTGGGATCATGGCTGTTAAGCAGCTACTGATCAAGCTGTTAGAGGCCATTGATGGTCTCGTTAACAACTAATATTTTAACTTTTTATTTTAGCAAAATATTATAAATCTGAACCCTCAAAGCAGAGAAATGAACAGGACAAAAAGTTTTACACCCTCATCTGTGCTACACTGGTTTTATCTAAGTCTTTTTGAAAAAAGTTTCTCTATTATATCACATAATTATCCTTTCTTTTTATTGACTATAATCATTCTCTCTCTCTTCCTCTCTCCCCCCCCTCTCTTAATTGAATCACCATGAGATACACAGTTACAAAGCTTTCATGATCCGGTTTCAGTCATAGAATATTCCAACACCCATTCCTCTACCAGTGTACATTTTCACTAGTGTCCCCAGTTTCCCTCTTGTCCCTCCAACCCCCCATCTAACTTTTAAATGTTTGAGAATCTGAGATGTGAACATGATATATATTTTTCTTCTTATGATGCTAGGACACTCCCAGCAGTGCTCGAGGCCACCAGAGCTGATCCCACCAATGATATTGGTAGGGCTAGGGAGCATTTGATGTCTGCAATGGAACCCAGGACCTTGTAAATGCAAGGCATTTGCTGTATCCCTTGAGCCACATCTCCAACTCTTTTTTTTTTTTGCCTTTTTAAATTTTGTTTTTGGGGATGCACCCAGAGAATTTCAGGGGTTACTCTTGGCTGTGCACTCAGGCATGACTCCTGGTAGTGCTTGGAGAACCATATGTGGCACCAGGGATTGAACATGGGTCAGCAGGGTGCAAGAGAAGAACCCTAGTCACTTTAACATCTTTCCAGCCCTGCATTTTTTTTTCCTGCTTTTTGGGTCACACCCAGCGATGCACAGGGTTATTCCTGACTCTTCACTCAGGAACTACTGCTGAGGGGGGACCATATGGCATGCCGGGGATCGAACCTGGGTCAGCCCGAGGGTTGCAAGGCAGATGCCCTACCTGCTGAACTGTCACTCCGGCCCCCCTGCATTTCTTTAATTATGAATACAAATAGGACATTTTCCCCTGTCTTTATTGGTTATATGTTTTTTTTCTGTGAACTATATGCACATTTATTTATTTACACATATTAATTTTTGTTTTGGGGCAGATAAAAATAGTTATATAAAATATTACTATAACTGTTAACTGTTGGCTTCTTTATTATCAGGAAAATGATGACTTTATTCTGTCCTGAATAAAATGACTATATTGGAATATATAAATGCCCTGAAAACCTGTTTGTTGCTTATGTATTTTATAAAAACTTATATGGAATTTCATATGCACAAAAGATTTTTTTCAAGCATCCAATTTTACTAGGTGGCACCTGGTATTGTTCATGGGTTTAAAACACTAACTGATTGATCATTGTATGACTGAGACTTGATCCTGAAAGCCCTGTAACTGTTCTCACGGTGTCTCAATTAAAAAGCATAAAATAAAAAAATAAATAAATTAAAACAAGCAAACAAACAAGAATATTTTCAGATTTTTAATATCAATAATGAGATAAAACAGTGTTTGAAAATAAGGAAAAAAAAATAAAACACTAACTGATGGTGGGAATGCCGACTGGTCCAGCCTTTCTGGAAAACAATATGGACAGTCCTTTAGAAACTAGAAATTGACCCTGCAATACCATTTCTGGGAATATATCCTGAGGATGCAAAAAAGCACAGTAGAAATGACATCTGTACCTATATATTCATTGCAGCACTGTTCACAATAGCCAAAATGGAAACAACCCGAGTGCCCTAAAACAGATGACTGGTTAAAGAAACTTTGGTACATCTATACAATGGAATACTGTGCAGCTGTTAGGAGAGATGAAGTCATGAAATTTGCTTATAAATGGATAAACATGGAGAATATCATGCTAAGTGAAATGAGTCAGAAAGAGAGGGACAGACATAGAGGGACTGCACTCATTTGTGGAGTATAAAATAACATCACATAAGGCTGACACCCAAGGTCAGTAGATACAAGGGCCAGGGGGATTGTCCCATAACTGGAAGACTGCTTCATGAGCGGAGGAGAGAAGACAGATGGAATAGAGAAGGGGTCACTAAGAAAATGATGGCTGGAGGAACCAGTTGGGATGGGAGAGGCATGCTGAAAGTAGATAATGGACCAAATATGATGACCTCTCAGTGTCTGTGTTGCAAGCCATAATGCCCAAAAGTAGAGAGAGAGTATGGGGAATATTGTCTGCCATGGAGGCAGGGGGAGGGTGGGGACGGGGGGGGGGTATACCCGGGATATTGGTGGTGGGGAATGTGCACTTGTGGAGGGATGGGTGTTTGATCATTGTGAGATTGTAACCCAAACATGAAAGCTTGTAACTATCTCACGGTGATTCAATAAAATTTAAAAAATTAAAAAAAAAACACTAACTGAAACATGAAATATGAAACATGACATGAAACAAAGATTACCCTTCATTTTGCAGAAAATGGGGAAACTCATTAAAAAGACAAACATTGACACAAAATTTGCATGTCCTAAAATTCATGCATTTAAAATATACAATTCAGGACCAGAGAGATAGCTCAAAGGGTTGGAATACATGCTTTTCTTGTTTGTTTTGTTCTGGGGCTACTCCCAGCAGTGTTGTTCTTGGGGACAGGGTTATGATATTTGGGGGACTATGCAGTACGGGGTGGTGGAGGGGGAGCAGGGATCAAATTCAGGGCCTGGACCATCTCTCATCCTGAAGTGTAAGCTTTACATGTTGGACCCCTGGGATCAATTTCCAGTGCTACTCTGGGTATGACCTAAAAAAAGTAAACAATTTAATGCCTTATATTAATCCGGTTGAAAAATCATAACAAAATTTTAGAACATTTTTTTCACTTCCAAGAGAAGTGCTCTACCAGTTAGCAGTCATTTTCAGTTTCCTTCACGTCTTTTCTCAGCCCTAGACATTGACTAAGCTACTGTCTAGCTCTGTAATTTGCCTATTCTGGACATTTTATGTCATTGAAATTATACTGTAGGCGATCTTTCATGATTGGCTTCTTTTGCTTAACATGTTCTCAAGGTTCATACACGTTGTAGCATGTATTAGTCTTTCATTTTTCTAATGAATGATTAATGATTAATGGTCCGTCATAGGAATATATCATATTTTCTTTATCTATTAGTTGATGTACATTTGGGTTGTTTCTACTTTTTACTTATGAATAAATTATACTTCTGTCAATATTTGTGTACATTGCAGGGATGCTCACTGGCAGTCCTCAGGGACCATTCCTAGCTCAGTGCTTTGGGATCATTTCTTGTAGTTTTTGGAGGCCTAGTCAGACCTGGGCCTCCAGCATGCCTGTATGCAGAGCATGCGCTGCAGCCCTTCGAGCTGTCTCTCTGACACATCTGTTTTTTTTTTTTTTTTGCTTTTTGGGTCACACCCAGCGATGCTCAGGGGTTACTCCTGGCTCTGCACTCAGGAATTACCCCTGGCGGTGCTCAGGGGACCATATGGGATGCTGGGATTTGAACCCGGGTCGGTCGCGTGCAAGGCAAACGCCCTACCCGCTGTGCTATCTCTCCAGCCCAGGATCTGTCACTTTTCTAAAGTGGCTGCATCATCTTACTTTTTCATACCAAAGAGTAGAAGGGTTTAGATTTCTCCACATTTTTGTGGGGGCCACAGCCAGCAATGTTCAGGGCTAACTCTTGGCTCTGCATTCAGGGATCACTCCTGGCAGGTCTCAGGGACCATATGGGGTGATGGGTCAACCTTGGTCAGTTGCATGCCAGGCAAGTGCCCTGCGTGCTGTTCTGTCTCTCCAGCCCCTTCTCCGCTTTCTTGTCCAAACTTACATATTTTGTTTTGTTTTTGGAGGCCACACCTACTGGTGTTCAGGTGTTATTTCTGGCTCTGTGCTCAGGGGTCACTCCCAGGCAGTGGTAGGAATTGAGCCTGGGCCTCCTACATGAAATCACGTGCTCAACCTGTTGAGCTATTTACCTGTCTTTTTTGATTACAGTCATCTTGGTATGAAGAGGTCTCTCCTTATGTTTTAGCTTCTTGGGGCCATATGGGATCCTGGGGATTGAACCTTGGTCTAGTGTGTGCAAGGCATGCACTAGCTTTCCTGCCTCTGTTTAAAAGCTATTAGTATGGGTTTGAAAGCTATTAGTATGGATTTAAAAGCTATTAGTATGGCTCAACATGCTCTGGCTGACAACCTCAGCTCACATCTAGTTTCCAAATGTTGGTTTTGTTTACTCTCTGGCTTTGTTTCTTTATATCCTACATATGAGTTAGATCATATAGTATTTTTATTTTTCTTTTTTAATTTTATTTTTATAAAGTTGTTCACAATAATTTATTACATTCAGTATTTCAACACTGTTCCCACCACCATTACACCTTCCCACCACCATTATTCCAAATTTTCCCACCACCACCCAATCCTGCAACAAAGGCAGATACTGAATAATTTATTTTATGTTTTGTTGGCTCAAGGCTTATTGTCTAGTTCTCCCTCTCAGAGAACTCGGCAAGCTACCGAGAGTATCCTGCAAGCTCCCCGTGCCATATTCGATATGCCAAAAACAGTAATAATGATAGGTCTTATCCCCCTGACCCTGAAAGAGCCTCCAATGCGGCACCATTGGGAAGGATGAGTAAAAAGAGGCTGCTAAAATCTCAGGGCTAGGACAAATGAGAAGTTACTGGTGCCTGCTCAAGCAAATCAATGAATAATGGGATGACAGTGATACAGTGACAGTGATAGATTTTAAAGTATGGATTTAAAAGCTGTTTCAAAGCTATTAGTATAGTATGGATTTTATTATTTATTTTTAATAGAGTGCTAAGCTTGCAAACCATTTCTGAGTTTATTTAAAATTTAAAAAAATTTTTAAAAATTCCCTTTCCTCTTTCCCTTTGTTGCTGCTATGGTGATGGGAGCTTGCATACATGCCTGGGTGTGGTGCTTACAGTTTTTAACTGTAGTTCTTGCTGGACACTGAACATCAGTTGTGTTTACACATGTGGCTGTCTGTGCTCAACTAGGCTGACACTTCTTCAGTTGTGGTATTGAAAGGTGCTTGGCAGGAGTTGCTCTCATTGCTGAGGCACACGAACCGTGGTTGAGGTTCTCCTATAGGCTTGCACCTTCTGCATTTGGTGCTCATACATCTTTTGATTTCATTTTGCTTTAGGCACCATGGCATGGGTACAGTGCTGTTATGGATAGGATTTCATGCATAACACATTCTAGTACTGCACCCTCCACCAGAGTTACCACTTCCCATCCTCCTCACTACCAGTGTCCCCCTCCTCAACTTCTCTTACCCCCTCTCCTCCCCAGTGGTAGTTTCCCACTGAAGACCTGTTCTCAGTTTCTGTTGCTATTGGGCATTTGTTATTTCCCTCCCATGTTTCTTTATATTCCACATAGGAGAGAGATCATTGTGTCTCACTCCTGAATAACATCACTCAGCATCAATTTTCCAGATCCACCCATAGCAGCAAATTGCATGGTTTTGTCTTTTGTTACAGCTGAGTAGTATTCCATTGTGTATATGTGTGTGATTGACTGGTTCAGCACCTCCATGACTGTGTGAGGAATGCTGAGAGTGGAAAAGCCACAAAAAGATGCCCATCTTCAGAAACTCTCGAGTTCATTTGCCAGCATGGTTTGGCATGAGCCTCAGACAATCACAAGCTAACATCTGAGCTTGAAAAGCTGTGCTGAGAAGCGATAAAGGAAGACCTCAAAGAGAGAAGAGCTGCAGTGTTGGCCAGTGTGGCAGAAGTAGGGAAAAGTATTCGCAATGCTTGCCTTTCCTTCGCCAACTACAAGACCAAGATGCCTGCCTTCCGAGGTCCTGATGGATTTATCACACCTTACAGAAGGGCAATGGAGAGGATTAGTCACGACTTATACTTGGATCTCTTCAATAGCCACATCATTAATAGAATAGGCAGAATGCTAGATGAAGGACAACCATGCGAGCAAGTCGGGTTTCAGAAAGGATTCAGCACGATTGACTACATCCATACAGTGACCAAACTCATTGAAGTTTTGCGAGAGTTCAAGATGTCTAATGTTCATAAATTTAAAGAAGGCCTTTGATTCTGTTGAGACTGAAGCGGTCATCGAAGCCCTGTGAAGCCCTAGCCTGACAGGGTGTTTAAACTCAGTACATCAAGATCCTCCACGAGCTGTATTACCACCAGGATTCACCACCAGGATCTCACCATTCTACAAAGGAAGTAATCATGGATGTAAAGAAAGGGGTTCAGCAGGGTGATACCATTTCACCGAAACTCTTCAGTGCCACCATTGAGAATGTCATGTGACGACTGGAATGGGAAGGAATGTGAGTGAAGATAGATGGTCGGCAACTACACCACCTCCGCTTCTCTGATGACATCGTTCTAATAACACCAAACATTAGCCAACTGGCACAAATGCTGGCTGACTTCGATCTCGAGTGTGGAAAGGTTGGACTACAGCTGAATCTCAACAAGATGATGTTTATGAAAAACGAACTAGTCCCTGACATTCCATTTGCTCTCAATGGAACAAACATCTCCGAATGCCATGTGTACCTAGATCGAGAACTCAATGTGACGAACGACTTGGTGCCAGAACTTCACAGGAGGAAGAGAGCAACGTGAAACGCCTTCAAGAGCGTCAAAGAAGTTGTTAAGAGAACAAAGAACCTCTGGCTCCGGGCACATCTTTTCGACTCCACCGTTCTTCCTGCACTAACATACGCCTCAGAGACCTGGGCCCTGCGAAAACAGGAAGAGAACACTATTCAGGTATCCCAAATAAGAGTTGAAAGAGCTATGTTTGGAATAGCATGTTTCACTCAAGTGAGAAGGAATCTGGAGTTTTGACTTCCATCAATGATCAAGAATCAGGGACGCTGTCTCGTTTGCCAAGGCGTCGAAAATCAGATGGGCCGGACATGTAATTCGATTTAGAGATGACCGCTGGACTAGAGCCGTTACCAACTGAATTCCGTGGGACGTCAAAAGACCATGTTGCTGCCCACCTATGAGATGGTCAGACTTCTTTTCAAAACCCTGAATAAACAGTTTGAGGCTCTTCATGTTCCTGGAGCGAGCAGATACCATTGGGTTCCACTAACACGAGACAGGGACAAATGGAGACGTTACTGGCGCCTGCTCGAGCAAATCGAAGATCAACGGGATGACAAGTGATACAAATGATACAAGTATATGTACCATCCAAGTACTAACCAGGCTTGACCCTGGTTAGTTTCTGAGATCAGATGAAATCATGCATGTTCAGGGTGGTATGTCTGTAGGCTGTACCATAGCTGCTTTATCCTGTTCTTGGACACTTAGGTTGTTTCCAGGTTTTGGCTATTGTGAATAGTGCTGCAGTTGAACAGAGGAGTGCAAATGTCTTCTCTGAGTAGAATTTTTGGGCTCTTGGGTATATGCCCAGAAGTGGAATTGCTAAGTTGTATGGAAGATTGGTTCTTATTTTTTTGAGAAGAGTTTTATTGTTTTCCTAAATGATTGGCCTAGCTAAAACTCCCACCAGCAGTGAGTGAGGTCCTCTTTTCCCCACATCCACACCAGTGCAGATTGGTTTTGTTCTTTTGGATATCACATGTCTTTTTATTTAGTTTTCATTTTTTATTAGAGAATCACTGATGTACAGTTACAAACTTATGAACTTTTGTGTTTGCATTTCACTCGTACAGTGATCGTTTACCCATCCCTCCACCAGTGCCCATTCACCTCCACCAATGATCCCAGTATCCCTCTCACCACCCCCACCCCATCCCCCACCATCCCACTCTGCCTCTGTGGCAGGGCATTCCCTTTTGTTCTCTCTCCTTTTGGTTGTTATAGTTTGCAATAGAGGCATTGAGTGGCTTTTATGTTCAGTCTATAGTGTACTTTTAGTTCCTGTGTTCCAACCCAAATGGGTCCTCCCAACATCCTCTACTTGGTGTTCCCTTCTCTATCTGAGTTGCCTTTCCCCCCAGCATGTGAGGCCAGTTTCCAGGCTGTGGGTAGACCTCCTGATCCTTATCTCTACAACTCTTGGGTGTTAGTCTCCCACTGTGTTATTTTATATTCCACACATGAGTGCAATCTTTCTATGTCTGTCTCTTTCTGACTCATTTCACTTAACATGATACTTTCCATGTTGCTCTCCTTATATGCAAATTTCACGGCTTCATCTTTTCTAACAGCGGCATAGTAGTATTCCATTGTGTAGATGTACCAAAGTTTCTTTAACCAGTCATCTGTTTTTGGGCACTCTGGTTTTTTCCAGATTTTGGCTCTTGTAAACAGTGCTGCAATGAACATACAAATACAGATGTCATTTCTACTATACCTTTTTGCCTCTCCAGGATATATTCCCAGGAGTGGTATTGCTTGTAGGGTTTTTTCTTGACCTTCAGTAGCCCCTTTAGTCCTTTTTTTAAGTTTGGTTTTGAGCCTATGAAGTCCCTGAGCTGTTGTTTATCCATGAAATAGTGTATTTTTTTTTTCAAATTTGAGTGAGAGTTTAGCCGGATAAAGTATTCTTGGTGAGGTGTTCTTTTCATTGAATTTTTTCACTATATCCCCCTATTGTCTTTGGATTTGGAGGGTTTCCTCTGGTAGGTCTGCTGTAAATCTGAGGGGTGCTCCTTTGTATGTGATTTCCTTCTTTGACCTTGTTGCTTGCAGTATTGTGTCTCTATCTGTGGCATCCATCATTCTAGGATATGTCTTGGAGTCTTTTTACTACGGTCTCTTTTAGCTGGCACTCTTCAGGCTCCTTGGATCTGGATGCCTGCATTCTCCAGCTCTGGGAACTTTTCAGCAATGATATTTTTAACTGTGGCTTTTTCACTAGGCTTGTCTCCCTGTCCTTCTGGTACTCTGATGATTCTAATGTTGTTCTTCTTGAAATCATCGCCTAGGTCTCTGAATCTCCAAAGAGCTATTTTGAGGTCTTCTCCATTGCTAGTTGTTGCCTGTAAGCTTCCTGTAGCTCATCTTCAAGCTCACTGATTCTGTCTTTCGGCTGTGGCCATTCTACTATTCAGGGCACCCACTGAATTTTTAATTTCATCTACAGAATCCTTAATTCGTGACACTTCATTTTGTAGCTTTTTTATTTCTGCTCTCATTTCTTCCTGTATTTTCTCGGTTGTGCATTTCATTGTTTCTTTCATGTCCTCCTTTAATTTCCTGGATGTCTGTTGAGCCATTTCTTTGAGTTCATTGAACATCTTCAATATTTCATCTCTGAATTCTTTATCGAAGAGATCGTATTTGTGGGTAATGCTTGTTGAGGCTCCTGGAAGCTTTTCATCATCTCCTTGTGGTGGGGATTTTCATTGTTTCTTTATGTTTTTGTAGTAGTGTGGTGGTGGCACCTTCCAGTTCCCTATCAGTATTGCCCTCTTCCTCTCAGGTGCTCCTCAGCGGCTTAGGTGAGGTCTCTAGTGAAGCTTCAGAGGATGTGTTCTTTTATATTGGACTTGCAGAGCTTCTAGTAATGCCAGTATTACGGTGGAATTGGAATATGCTACTGGACTATTGTCCTAATGTGTTTGAGATGGCCAGGATAATCTCCACAGAATTAGGTGATGGGAATGAAGATGTGATTTCCGAGTGCCAGGAAAGGGGAAAATAACTGTGCTGGGTGAGCGGCTGCCTGCCCCCCCAATAGGCCACACCCACTTCTGCAGAGGCCACGTCCACTACAGTGATGTGTGTAGTGGTGAAATGCCATGTGGGGGCGCAGAAACCTGGGAGGGGTCGAAAACCAGGAGCGTGCTGGAGGGTGGCTCAGGGGTGGATCATTACTGCTTTCTTAAGGGTACTCATAGAAACATAAATATTGCAGGGGCTGGAGCCATAGTACAATGGGTAGGAGTTTGCTTTTTTATGTGGCTGACCTGGGTTCAATCTCTGGCACCTCATTTATTTTGTGAATCCTCTTAGGAATGATTTCTGAGCACAGAACCAGGAGCAAGTCCTAAGTGTCACAAGGTGTGGCTCCAAAAATCAGGGGAATATATATATATATATATACATATATATATATATATAAACATTTGGGGCTGGAGCAATAGCACAGCCGGTAGGGCATTTGCCTTGTATGTGGGTTCGATTCCCAGCATCCCATATGGTCCTCTCAGCACCGCCAGGAGTAATTCCTGAGTGCATGAGCCAGGAGTAACCCCTATGCATTGTCGAGTAACCCCAAAATTAAAAAGTATATATATAAACAATTAAATTTTGATTAATTGAAATATATACCATTTTATGTTTTCTCTTTTTTTCTTGGTTGGGGGCTTCCCGAGCAGTGTTGGGGACTTGGAGGGTCTCTTCCAGTTATAATTGACCAACTATGCTGACAGTTCAGTGCTATAGCCTGCACATAAAGTGCTGCTCAGGCCCTGTGGTGCCAGGGACCACTAGGGACACCTTGGTGGTGTTTGGGGGTCTCCAGGGCTATGCCCAGTGATGCCTGGGAGGCCAAGTGATGTTGCAGATCAGACCCATGCTAGGCACACACCCTAATCACTGTGCTATCTCCTAGCACATCCTTTCCCTTTTGAATTTTCTGCCCCTTTCCTTTGTAGTGACTCAGGACATTCCATGCACTTGATTTCACTGTGCTCTTGGTTGTGGTGCGGCCTGAGGGGTGTGGGGGGTACACACTTGGGTTGTACTGTTTCCTAGGAGTTGTACACTTGGTTTGGTCTGTGTGTGTGTGTGTGTGTGTATTTATTTATTATGTAGTGCTCATTGGAAGGTTACACACTTTACTTGTAGTTTTCCAGAGATTGATATTTTGTTGTGGTAACAAGGAATCCCAACTGGCAGTGCCACCTGGATCAGACTTGGCATGTAGTATGGCTGGGATTGAACTTGTGTGACCTTATGCAAGGCAAGTGCTTTACCACTGTTCTATCACCAGGTCTCTTTCTTTTTGTTTTGGCTGCTTGTGTGATATATCAGAAAACTTTGTGGAACCCAATGTTATAATTATTTATGCTTCTATTTTCTTTGAAATTTTTATAGCTCATTAAGTTACTTAGATATTTGAGCTATTGAGTTCAATTTTGCATATTATCTGAGAGAGGAGTCCAACTCTATTCTCTTAAATATTGGTATTTGATTATATCAGCACAGTTTTCTTTTTTTTTTTTTTTTCAAACAGGCATTCCCAATCTCCTAACCCACAACACCCCTCCACCGGTGCATAACCGGCCCCATATGCACCTCCAGCCCCACGATTGCTGTTTTACACTTTGATTTTTCGTTCACCTGCTTGGCATAAATGTGGCTGTGACTTTTTGTGTGGGCGCACCCAGTGGGGCTAGAATGGGGGCCGTTCTATAAGTTTCCAGGAGAGGTGGTGCAGGGCCCTAGATTGAACCCAGGGCTGCTGTATTATAGTGCAAACCTCCAACCCTCTGAACTGTCTTCTTGGCTCCACAACTGTCTGGGTTTTGTTTTGTTTTGTTTTTTGGCCACACCAGGGACTGCTTCTGGTTCAGTGCTTGGAAGTTACTCTGGCAGTGCTCAGGGGATCATGCCCTGGATTGAATCTGGTCCTCTAGAATGAAAAACATGTGCTCTAACCCATTAAACTATCTGTCCCATCCAACTATATGATTTAAAATAATTTTTAATTTAATTTTGGTTTTTGGGTCACATCTGGCAATGCTCAGGGGTTACTCCTCACTGCTCACTCCTGGTGGTACTGGGGGAACATATGCAATGATGGGGATCTAACTTGCAAGACTAGTGCCTTGTCCTCTGTACTGTCTCTCTAGCCCCAACTGATTTTTGAAAGTAGAAAACATGAAGAAAATACAGCTAATCCATCTTAATACAGTGTAAGTATTTGTATCCTAGGTTGCTGTTTGCTCTAGTTGGTAGAAATCTCAGGACTTTAACTATAATTAGGATACAGAAAGATTCAGGGAACAATATTGCCAAAATTTAAAGTTATTCTGCCATGATGGTAGAATCAACTTCATTTCGTGAGACCTAACAGGGAGAGAGTTTTTGCAGATTCTTCTGTTATAGCATGCATAATCACTCCATGACAAAAGGTGGAAGCAAACTGCTTTTCAGTTCATTTCTTATTTTAGTTGGTGGGCATCATAAACTTTTGGCTCTGTTAATTGGGTGTTTTTTTGTCTGCTTGTTTTTGTTATTGTAAGGCTGGAGATTGTTCTCCACCATGTGGGGTGTGTTGGGGATTGATGTCAGGATATTACACACACATATATACTGCAAATGAGTGGAGTCATTCTATGTCTGTTCCTCTCCCTCTGACTCATTTCACTGAGCATAATACTCTTCACATCCATCCATATATAAGCAAATTCCATGACTTCATTTTTTTCTAATAACTCAGTAATATTTCATTATGTAGTGGTATGGTAGTTTCTTTATCTACTCGTCTATTCTTGGGCACTCAGGTTGTTTTCACATTCTGGCTATTGTGAATTGTGCTGCAATGAATATAGGAGTGCAGATGACTTTTCTGCACCATGCTTTTGGGCCCCTAGAGTATATTCCCAGGAACAGTATTGCTGGTGTTATGGAAGCTCAGTTTCTAGTTTTTTGAGGAATGGCTGTATTGTTTTCCAAAAAGGCTTAACCAATCGGTATTCCCACCAGTAGTGAATGAAGGCCCCTTCTCCCCTTCCCTCCCACCCTCAGCCATATCCACAACAACTTTGGTTATTGTTGCTCCTTGTGATGAGTTCCCATCTCTTTGGTGTAAGGTATAGCTTATTATTGTTTTGATTTGCATCTCCCTGATGATTAGTGATACGGAGCATTTCTTTATATGCCTTTTGGCCATTTGTATTTCTTCTTTGAGGAAGTTTCTGTTCATCTCTTTTCCACATTTTTTGATAAAGTTGGAATTTTTCCTTGTAAAGTTCTAACCAGTGTTAATTTTGCATAGTAACCCTTTATCAAATGAGTGATGGCAAATAATTTCTCCCAGTATGTGGGCTGTCTTTGTATTCTGGTCTTTGTTTCCTTTGAGGTGCAGAAGTTTCTTAATTTAATATAGTCCTATTTGCTTATGCCACTTGTTTGGTCAGTGGCATGTCATCTTTACAGATGCCTCCAGTTTCAATGTCATGGATAGATCTGCTATCTTCCCTTCCTTCCTTTCTTTCTTTCTTTCTTTTTTTTTTTTTTTTTTTGCTTTTTGGGTCACGCCCAGTGATGCACAGGGGTTACTCTTGGCTTTGCACTCAGGAATTGCCCCTGACGGTGCTCAGGGGACCATATGGGATGCTGGGATTCGAACCCGGGTCCGCCGCATGCAAGGCAAACGCCCTACCCGCTGTGCTATTGCTCCAGCCCCATTCCCTTCCTTTCTTAAGCAAGTCTCTTGATAATAAGTCTAAGGTTTAAGAGAGTGAAATTCATGTTTCTCATCACTTTCTGTGACATTAGCACTTACGTCATTCTGTGTTGCATTTGAGAGAGATTTCACATTCTTATTATTCTTTAGGTCTTTTCATTCTATTTGAAAAAAATTTTTGTTGGTGGTTTTAATTGTGGATGGTGCCCAGGGACCACCAGGGCTGCTCTCTCCTGTTTCTATAATGGTATCAGGGATCTAACTCAGAGCCTTGTACATGCAAAGTATTTTAAGTCTTATTCCCTATTCCTGAATAACAAAATACCTTTCTAAAGATTTATTGACTTACTCATAATGGTATAATGCCTTTTTAGTACTTTATAGGATGATGTGAGAATGTAATTGAATAGATGGAATGCAAATAATAATGTGACTGTAACATTAGAAGCTAAATAATTGGGGCCAAAGAGATAGGACAGTGTGTAGGGCGCTTACTTTGCATGTAACTCACCCGGGTTCAATTCCCAGTGACCTGTATGGTCCTTGGAGCTACCAGGAATGATCCCTGAGCACAGAGCCAGGAGTAAGTGCTGAGCACTGTCAGGTGTGGCCCCCAAACCAATAACAACAAAATTCAAACAAACAACAAACAAAACCCAAGAAAAACAAAAAAACAAGCTCCCAAACTAACTATTCCTTGACTATTTTAACTCCCTTTTAAATCTTTCTGTATGAAAAATACACAGAAGTTTTCTTGGATGCTTTTGCTATTCAATTCTGTGGTTAATTGCCGGCTTCTCCAAAATGTGTCCTTAGGGGCCAAGAAAATAACTCAAAAGGTGATGAGAACTCAGGCTTTGCATATGGATTTTATCTCATTTCAACCTGACCCTCTGAGCACTAAATATTTTTCTTTATTTGATTTTTGGCCACATCTGATGGTGCTCAGGGACCAGATTTAGCTTTGTGGTCAGGGACTACATAATGTGACAGGACATGAAACATTGTCACTGCTGCAGCCACAGCTGCAACCGCATGTAAGGCAAGTGCCTTGGCTTCTGTACTCCCTGGACTATATGCCGTCTGTTTTTTTATTTTTATTTTTATTTTTTTTATTTTTAAACAGCTCTCAGAAGTTTTCTATATGTATATGCTTTAGATTGAGGTCACGTTGGTTTATAACATTGTGCAAAGTTTCAGTTGTACAGCTTTATTCTTCACTATCTGAATGTCTACCCTGTGACTGCCACCACCACTGGGTTCCACCCTCCATCACACAATGGGTCCCTACTCCCATTTGACCTGTGCCATATTTCCTTTCTCTGATTGCCACTATTCTGTCATCAGAACCTAAGAATTGGATTTTATTTTGTTTTTTCATTTTCTGTGTTTTTTCCACATGTGGTATTATTCTATTTGACTTATTTCAAATAGAATAATCTCCTCAAGGTCTATCCATGTAGTGACAAATGACAGGATTTTACATTCTCATATAGCTGTGTAGTAATAATGGTGTTAATAATAGTCATGAATTAATCACCAGACACGTTCTGAGAAATGCGTGATTTCATCATTGTGCAAACTTCATTGATTGTAATCACGCAAACCTAGGGTATAGCCTACTACACACTTAGGTATTATGGTATAGACTGCTATATATATGCCCTGTTGTTGAACTGAAATATCATTAAATGACACACGACTAAATAGCATGTATTCTCTCTCTCTCCCCCCCCCTCTCTCCCTCCCTCTCCCCCTCACTCTCTCTTTCTCTTTCAATGGTTTGTGGCCATAACTGGCAGTGCTTAGGTATAATTCCTGGCTCTGTCTGTATTTAGGGCTCACTCCTGGTGGTGCTTGGGGGGCCATATGGGATGCCAAGGATCGAACCCAGGTCAGCCATGTGCAAGGCAAGCACCTTTCCTTCTGTGCTATCTCTCCAGCCCCAATAGCACATGTTCTTTATCCATCCACTATTGTTGGCTCTCAGATGGTTTCTGTTTCTTGGCTGTTGTATATAATTTTGCAGTGAATGTAGCAGTGCATATATCTGTTGGAATCAATGGTGTCTTTTGAGGGGAAGCATACACATCACTGCTGGGGCTATCCCTGACTTAGTGCTCAGGGGACTATGTTGTCCCCGGAATCAAACCTGAAACTCCAGAATGCAAATTGTGCTGTAACCCTTTGAGTTATCTCCCCCGCTTTCATTTTTTTCCCCTTCTTTCTAGGTCACACCTGGCGATGCCCAGGGGTTACTCCTGGCTCTGCACTCAGGAATCACTCCTGGCGGTGCTCAGGGGACCATATGGGATGCTGGGAATCGAACCCGGGTCGGCCGCTTGCAAGGCAAATGCCCTACTCGCTGTGCTATTGCTCCAGCCCCCGCTTTCATTTTTTTTTGGAGAAATTTCTGCTGTTTCCATAGTGACTTCACCAATTAACATTCGCACCAACTTTGTATAAGGGCTACTTTTTTCTCCACTTACTGAATACTGCTGTCTGTAGTCTTTTGGGGAGGGTGCAGAGGGGCACACCTGGCAGTGCTCAGGAGTTACTCCTGGCTCTGCACTCGGTAATTACACCTGGTGGTGCTCAGGGAACTGTATGGGTGCTGGGGATCGAACCTGGGTCAGCCGTGCGCAAGGCAAGTGTCCTACCACTGTGCTATTGTACCAGACTCTTTCTGTAGTCTTTTTTTAACCACAGGTATTCTAATAAGTGTGAGACGATGCTCTTATTCTCTTATTGTTATTTTGATTTGTATTTCCCTCATGCTATATTTTCATGTCTGTTAGCTACATACCTACACACAC
The DNA here is from genome assembly GCF_027595985.1 of Sorex araneus. NCBI lineage: Eukaryota > Metazoa > Chordata > Mammalia > Eulipotyphla > Soricidae > Sorex > Sorex araneus. The sequence goes on from NC_073304.1 coordinate 117,637,082, forward strand.
ACACACACACACACACACACAAACACACACATACACACTCACACTGTTTTGTGACACTGGAGATCAAACTCAGGTCCTCATGCATGACAAGTTTCTAGTTTTGAACTATATGCCCAACTCCTGTTCCTTCTATTTTTTGTTGAGGGCCTCTTAGGGGCTACATGGTGTAGGGAATTGAACTCGCCTCACATGCTAGCAAGTGCCCTTCTGCTTGTGCTGTCTTTTCAGCCCTTCCCCTCAGTGCTGCTCAGGATCACTTGTGTGGGCTCAAGGGACCATGTGGGGTGCTGGGTATCAAACCTGGGAGGTCAACTGCATGCACCACAAGCATACTTGCTGTTCTTTCACTTCGGCCCCTTAGAGAAATGTTTCATAGAGAAATTCTATTTTTTCTTTTTTGCAACTTTATAAAGAGCAAAAATGTTCTTTCATTAAGTTGAACTTGTGAGGTACACTTGCTAGTGTCTCCCCTGTAGTAGTGGAAACTAGTCATGAAAGGTTGTGGAAACGCAACAGGTAGATCTCTTTACTTTTCATTCTGTGTTCTTTTATTATCCCCTTCCCGGTTAAAGAATTTTTTTGATTGCATTATTTAAGTTCCAGAGTTTTCCCCTGCTAATTTATTAATATATTTGTGTGCTTATATACACATGCACACATATATGCACTACCACTGTATCACTGTCATCCCGTTGTTCATCAATTTGCTTGAGTGGGCGCCAGTAACGTTTCCATCCATCCTAGCCCTGAGATTTTATCAGCCTCTCTTTACTCCTCCTTCCCAATGGTGCCGTGTTGGAGGCTCTTTCAGGGTCAGGGAAATGAGACCCATCATTGTTAGTGTTTTTGGCGTATCGAATACGCTAGAGAACTTGTCAGGCTCTGCCGTGCGGGCAGGATACTCCTGGTAGCTTATATGCTTATATGCACTATATGTGTATAAATTGTGATAAGTTAGAAGATTTATTAGAAAGAATTTTGTAATTTGTTTTGGGGGGATATTTGGATCATACCCAGCAATGCTCAGGGGTTACTCCTGGCTCTACACTCAGGAATTACTCCTGACGGTACTCGGGGGACCATATGGGATGCCAGGGATTGAACCCCAGTCACCGCATGCAAGGCTCTGCTCAACCTGCTGTATTATTGCTCCACCCCTGAATTTTGTAATTTTTTTCCCCAGAGACCTTTGGTTATTATAGGCAGAAGTGGGCAATTATATAACATTCTTTGCAAAATATTTAAAAATATGACATATTTTACTGAAACAGTTTTACCAAGTACTGTAGTAAGCAATCATTCAATTTTGATATCTCTGGATATTTATATCTGACATCTAAAACCATGTATATCACACTTCCTCTTTTTTTTTTTTTTCTTTTTGGGTCACACCTGGCGATGCACAGGGGTTACTCCTGGCTCTGCACTCAGGAATTACCCCTGGCGGTGCTCAGGGGACCATATGGGATGCTGGGATTCGAACCCGGGTTGGCCGCGTGCAAGGCAAACGCCCTACCGGCTGTGCTATCACTCCAGCCCCTCACACTTCCTCTTGATCTAGTAATTGTGCCCACAAAAGCTTTCCGACAGACAATTTACTTCTCAGGCCAAACCTATAGTTATTCTATTTATTTGGTAGGGAAGTCCAGTAATTGATAGAGGATTCTCTTTCTCTCTGTGATAGAACCTCCTGGATAATCTTAAAGATTATTTTGAAATAAGAAATGTTAAAAAATTATGCAGGCAAAGTAGAATGTGGTGGGTACTGTAGGAGTTTTACATGAAGTGTTTGCTGACAGACATCAAAGATTTGAATCTATTAGGATGAGAGTTCACTGTGGATCCCCTCCCTTGCCTGACTGATACATGAAGAGTCATGTTGTCTAGTTGCATTGTGTCTGGGGTTGAAGCTCTGCATCACTACCCCAGTAATATAGTTTTAATTTGCTTTTTGGAACACAGCACACTGTGCTCAGGGCTTACTCCTGGTTCTATACTCAGGGATCACACTTCGTAGGGACTGTGGGACCATAAGTGGTAATGGGGATTGAACCTGGGTCCCCTGTGTATAAGGTAAGCACCCTATTTGCTGCACTATCTCCCTGGCCCCTGTAGTTTTATTTGATTAATGAATTAATGGATGTATACATAAATGAATATATAGCCACCTAATAAATCTTGGTTGGAGATCTTAACTTTGATATTTGTACATTCTTTCTTTGCATTTACTACTGAGCAGAAGAAATCCTATGTTTTGTATTTGAAATGTCAGGAACACTCTGAAACAGAACGCAAAAGCAGTAGTATCCTCCTGCTTTTTTTTTTTTTTAATTTGACACTTCATCTGTCAAAGAGTTGCTTTATTTCTGTGTATTGTTAAAATATAAGAATCAAATTAGATTTAGTCAGTGCCTGTGTTTGTTTAATTTTGCCAATAGATCTTACTAAATCTTTTAAGAATCAATTCATATTTTCCACAATCTATAGAAATACAGCATCTTCATATTTGGCAAGGATTCTGCTGATGAGTTCTTTCATCAGTATGCTTACTAAACAACTCCTTTCAATAAAGCTGTTTTATAACTGGGAGCAATTCATAAAAGAGTGTTGCTCCTCTGGGCCTTTGTGCACTGCCTGCAAATGGAAGATCTGGGCTGACTGATCACATGTTTGTGGGCAGGACGGGACCTGCTGTTTGTTCTTGATGATATAACTTGGCCTCTTCCCTGAGAGAAGGGTGGATATCTTTCACTGTCCTCGCCTTCAGGGTTGGGAAATTTTGCTATCCCAAGTGTTTAAAAATTAATTGTTGAATCCAGCAGCTCAATATACATAATAATTTTAAGAGTGTGCCTTGCTGTAGACAGTTGGAGTTTTGCATGTTAAAAGGATTTAATTCCAAATAGTTTTTGAAGTTTGAATTAAAGATTTAAACAGTATAATTGTTTTGGTTATTCTTTAAAGCACTATGAAAGTGTCTTCTGATGCTCCTTTTGACTGTAGTGCAAAGGACTGCTTTTTAGGGCCGGCCCTTGGTCTGGAAGCAGCTGCCACCCTGTAAACCTTATTGTTATACTGCTGACCTTTGTCATCAGGAATGTCCCTGGAGGAAACAGCCTCCTAATTGTTTTTCTTAAGTCTCTATGAAGTTTTTGATATGTACTTTCAAGTTACTTTTGGTTAGTTTCTTATGTTTACTTTGTTTGCATTTAATTGGAGGTCTGTCTTTTTTACTTTATTGTGATTTGTCAGTTCCTGATTCCTGATAGGTGGTAAAAGAATTGCCCTTTCCCTGTCATCCTGTTCTTCGGGAAGCCTTTGTGGTTTTGATTCACAATTTCCCATTGTTCCTAACTGCTGTTGTCTCCTCCCTCTGTACCCTTCCCTCCCCACAACTCCAGCTCTTCCCTCGGCCCTCCCCATTCCTGTATCACTTGCCCCACAAATGCCCTTGTGACTGCTTGGAGGCCTTTTGCTGGGGATTGAGTGAGCTGCCCCGGTAAGTATCATACTTGTGGGAAAACGAGGTAGATGGAGGAATATGGGGAACTGATTAGTGTTAGTGAGATGTTGCTTTGAATAGAACAGTTTGAAGTTGAAATTGCGATTTTAGGAATTCAGGAGCCTCTTTTCATGCTCATTTTTGCTTCTGTTCTTTCATCCTCTCTGGTTCTGTTATTAAAGGTTTGTAATTTTTTTTCTTGGTGTTTTATTCATGCCCTGGAATTTTGACTTGTATTACTGGTTTTAAAAATTATTGTCATAGGTTTTCTTGAGCTTACAGTATTGTGAAAGGCAAGAATTGTAGGTGTGGTATTTTAGATGTCCTTCAAAGAGGAGATTATTTGTGATTTCTTTAGTTATTTCCAGCATTGACAGACTGAAAAATAAAACACTGAAAGTAATAACAAAGAAAAGATCTTATTTTTGTGGCGAAGCTGGAAAGTATCATTTGCTGCCAGATCCAGAATACTTCATTTTTCCTATCAGCTGAATGGTGTTGGCAAAACTCACTAGGACTTTGGCAATATGTTGTCAATTCTGGGAAATGGTTTGCTGAGTACTTAAGGATAACGGATGCTTCTGGGAATTATTTTTGTGACATTAGATAAATTTGTTCAGTAGTGCCTGAGCCGTTGAGGTCTGAGATCTCTAAATTTTTTGAAAGTAGAATATTTAATATTTGTTGTTCAGATTGAGCCTAATATTGCCTTCATAGTGGACTTCCTTTGGATTGTATATTTTATTGCTCAGCTGAGAAACTCTGTGTGTGTGTGTGTGTGTGTGTGTGTGTGTGTGTGTGTGTGTGTGTGTGTCTGTCTGTCTGTCTGTCTGTCTGTCTGTCTGTCTTTATCTGTGTGAACTGGGTGGATGATACTCTGGTATTTTAAGCAGTTGCAAGTTGTGAGCCTTGGGTTTTATAGAGGTGTTGTTTTGTTAAGGATTGTTAGGGAAACTTACCCATGGGATTTCATTACTGTTCAACTAGGTCACTTATTCAAATGAGAGTACAATAATGATTTCCGGAGCTTCTGCTATGTGGCATGTGCTAATTCCTAATGCTAAGAGTTTTGTATTTATTTCCAATTCCCAGTACAACTCTACCGGGTTGGTAGTATCCTTCTGGGGAATAGTCATGCATAGAGAGAAAGAACATGGTCTTTTTTTTTTTTTCTGCACAATGAGGAAAATAATTCATATGTGACAGATTGTGAGAATTAAAAGATACACCAGCCATGTGTTCAGTGCCTAGCACAGAGCTGGTATTCTCTAAGTAGGGACTAGTATTGCTATAAATTTATAGCTGAAAGAGCCAGAGAGACTAAGTAATTTGCTGAAGGTCTTAGTTGTGAACTATCCTGTTGGGATTTGAACTGACTCCAAACATTTGGAGTTTGGTCACATGCTATTTTTGAGCATTGTGAAGGCTTTCAGAGTGGATCCCTGCTTCTCGTGCCCCTCCTGACTCTGAGTTGTTTATAGATATCCTTCTTTCTTTTATGGGGGTCGCACACCCAACTACTCGGGGCTTACTCCTGGCTCTGTGCTCAGGGATCACTTCTGGTGGGCCTTGGGGACCACATGGGGTGCTGGGTCAATTGCGTGAGAGGCAGGCGCCCTCTTAGCTGTACTATCGCTTGGCCCTAGATGCCTCTTTCCTTGGTGTCCTCTGCCACCTTCCCAGTCATGTGCTTGCTCTCACGCTGGAGTGGCTTGTGCCACTCAGTACCAGTGCTCTCCCAGCAGAAGTGTGGCAAGCCGGTACAGTCAGTGGCTTTCCTTTGATTTTTCTCTTGTGGATAGAGCCATCATGCTTTCATTATTTAGGTAGTGGGTATGTTTATAATGATTCACAAATTGCACATAGTTACCATAAAATGTTTATATTTTAAAAGCTTTAGTTTTTTTTTTAATTAGGGGAAAACTTATGGGTCTAAGTTATTGGACCAGAGAATAATATCAGACTACTTTATGGTACTCATCGTTACCATTTTGCATCCTAAGGCCTAATAAGTTGCTATTGATTCTCTTTCCTTTATTACTTCTGTTTCTTGTTTGGTGTTATAGGAAGCATTACTGAGAAAGAATGCAGAGCTTGGTCCTCTGACCATAATATAGAGTGTTTTGCCCTCAACTTTTAGAAACATAAGATATGATTTAGGTCTGATATGATCTAGACAGTTGACTCAGGGAGAGAGCAATCTGATTGTTAATGCCTATATTTGAATCTCTATAAACTGAAAATTATAATGGTTTCAAAACTTAGTTCTTTATTTTGTCTGGTTTCTTTTTTGATGGCCTCACCGCAGGTCCCATTTATTCCCTTTTTCCCCCTTTTATTTAGCAAATATAGAGAGACTGTTGAATGTAAGGCAATGTAGCTTCTTATATTGTATTCCAATAAAGTACTGATTATTTACCAACTAGGGAAGTTACTGGGAGGAGACATTAAGTCCTATTTTGTAGAGAGTGGTAGTTAGATAATCCTATGGCAAAAGAATTAATATAAAATATTACTTCTTTCTGAGAGAATATGGCTCCCTATTATTGTAAGTTGCCAGCAGAATAGCTTCTTCCAACATGTTTTCTGAGTGGAAAGGATAACTGGCATTACTAGTGATATTCATTGGTAGTACTAAGTGAAAAGGATTACCAGTTAGGACTGGGAAGATAGGGGTGGAGAGGAATGTTGATTTCTTATTGAACAAAATGCTGAACATTTATATAGAATAAATCTTACTTCTGTGTTTTTGGGGGAGGCCACACCTGATGGTGGGACCATGAAGTGCTGTGATTGAACTTTGTGCTTCTGCATACAAAGTGTGCACTCCAGGGGCTAGAGTGATAGCACAGCGGGTAGGGCGTTTGCCTTGCACGCGGCCGAACTGAGTTTGATTCCCAGCATCCCATATGGTCCCCTGAGCACCGCCAGGGAGTAACCCTTGTGCACCGCCAAAAGCAAAAAAAAAAAAAAAAAAAAAAAAAACAACCAAAGTGTGCACTCCAACACTTCAATGCACCTCCTTGACCCTGCATAGAATTTTTACAGTACGTGTACATATATGTGTATATAAGAGAAAAGGAACGAAGAATCGCCTACCTCCATGCCAAGCTTTCTTCACCAGGGCCCCTAGGAGGGGGGCAGGTTGAGTTTCCCTCCCCGCCCCAAGCTGAGTCCTGGCAGCTGAAAACCTTCGGAACCCAGCCATAGCCGTGCTCAAGGTCACTCTCCACATGCTCGGATGAGCCTCACGCATGAAGGAACTGGCAGAGGAACCCAGGTGTGCGGGACCCGGGGCTGAGATCTTCAAGCCTGCTCAGATGGGGACTGGGCCTCCTTCACCCAGACCCCCCATTTTCCAGTGGCTTGGCAGTCACACCCAGAAACTGCCCCCCCTACCCCCGCCATGTAATCCCATCAATGGACAAGATTCAGAGACTATAAAACAAAGCTCCTGGAAGTGTGTGGCTGCAAGTGTGTGGCAGCGTGACCTCTTACAGTCTAGCCCACTGATGTGCCTAAAGCAGCACACATGTGTTTGGTTTTAACATACTTGCTTGTATGTATGTTAAATGTATATAGTATATACATATAGTATATATATAAAAGTATATACATTCTTCGTCCCTCTCGGAGAGCCCAGCAAGCTACCGAGAGTATCCTGCCCACACAGAAGAGCCTGGCAAGCTCCCCCGTGGCATGTTCGATATGCCAAATACAGTAACAATAACAGGTCTCATTCCCTTAACTCTGGAAGAGCCTCTAATCGTTGGGAAAGACGAGTAAGGAGAGGCTGCTAAAATCTCAGGGCTGGGACGAATGGAGATGTTACTGGTGCCCACTTGAGCAAATCGATGAACAATGGGATGACAGTGATACAGTGATAAGAGAAAAATGGAGAAGGGTGGGGAGAAGATGACATAGGGATAGTTATAATTATGGCTATTGTTTTGGATTTCCTATTTTGTACGTGACCTTACATATTTTGCATATATAACTTTGTGAACATTCTAAAAAAAAAGTCACATTTATTTCATGTAATAAATGACCTGAAGATGACAGAGTGGATTGGAATGCAGGTTAATATTAATTTCCTTCACCAGCAACTTCAAAGCATTTATGCTTTTGCCTAGATATGAATCAAGTGGTAGGGCACTTTCCTTTCATGTGTGAGGGCTTGGGCTTAATCCTGGCACTGTGTGTTTCCCATATTCCCCTCCCCCTGCCCTGGTACAATGGAGATTGACCCTGGCAGGCCCCTAAAACTTCCTAGAGTAGTCCTGGGACCCAGCCACCCCTTAGAGCCCTGCTAGGTATGGCTGTACGGAAACTGAAAATGCAAAACAAAACATTAATGCCTGATTTACTAAGTACAAGATACTGGTTAATTTATTTAGTCTTCTTGGGCACTTGGGTTGTTTCCAATTTTAGCTATTGTGAGTAGTGCTGCAATGAAGTATAAGTGGATTTTCTGCATTGTGTTTTTGGGCCCCTAGGGTATATTCCCAGGATTGGTATTGCTGGGTCCTTTGGAAGCTCAGTTTCTAGTGTTTTGAGGAATGTCCATATTTTCCAGAAAGGCTGGACCAGTCGTCATTCTCACCAGCGCTGAATGAGAGTCCCTTTCTCCCTGCATTCATGCCAGCACTGATTGTTCTTTTTCTTTTTGATGTATGCCAGTCTCTGTGGTGTGAGTTGATATCTCATTGTTTTGATTTGCATCTCCCTGATGATTAGTGATGTAGAGCATTTTTTCATGTGCCCTTTGGCCATTTGTATTTCTTCTTTGAGGAAGTTTCTGTTCATCTCTTTGCCCCATTTTTTGATGAGTAGGTCTCTTTCTTTATTTCTTTTTTTTTTTTTTTTGCTTTTTAGGTCACATCTGACGATGCTCAGGGGTTACTCCTGGCTCTGCACTCAGGAATTACTCCTGGCAGTGCTCAGAGGACCATATGGGATGCTGGGAATCGAACTTGGGTTGGCTTCGTGCCAGGCAAACACCTTACCCGATGTGCTATCGCTTTAGCCCTGTTCTTTCTAACTGATTTTGTTGTAAATTCTTTTTCTTTTTCTGTTTTGGGGCCACACCCATCAGTGATCAGAGCTTACTTCTGGCAGTGCTCAGGGGATCATATGCAGTACTGGGTGAACTGGGGATGGCCACATGTAAGCCTTAATCTTAATGCTTAACCCTGTACTATATTTCTGGCTCAATAATTTTCATTGTAAATTTGTTGCAAATGACAGTTTTCTAAGTTTGTGTTAAAGGGAAAGTAAGGTTTTCTGTCTTTTTGTCAGCATTCAGTTCTTGTTGTATATGATGGAATAATTTGAATCTACCAAAGTCCAACCTTTAGGAAATTGTTTGACTATATTCATTGGGGAATTTGAGATATCCAAGTCATAAATTAGCAAATAGCTTAGTTTTTTAAAAAAAATGGTTGAAATGCTTATCTCTTATTTTCAAACTTGAATCAGAAGCAAATATTGATTCCATTAGAAGATCTTCAGCACTGTTTCAGATTAGATATGGTACATTTCAGGGATTTAAATAAATCCTTTTATTTAATGAGGGTCTAAATTTATCTGAATGTCAGAATTTGTTGATCTGAGTATTTATTTGTTTATTTATATATTTTGCTTTTTGGTTCACACCCAGCAATGCTCAGGGGTTCCTCCTGGCTCTGTGCTCATGAATTACTCCTGGTGGTGGTTGAGGGGACCGAGGGGACCATATGGGATGCCGGGATTGAACCCAGGTCAGCCGTGTGCAAGGCAAACGCCCTACCTGCTCTACTATTACTCCAGCCTCTGATCTGAGTATTGGTCCCTTGAAACATGTCATTTTTTGTCTATTAGTTAAACTTTCTATGATTCTGTGACTATTATATACAACTTTCTGTGGATTTAAAAATGCCTTTACATAATATATATAACATAGTCCATATACACAAATAATTGTCTCATGAGGGAGGATGTGAATGAAGTCATCTAAGTCTCATGTATAGAGGAGGATGAAATGAGAATGGAAAGGTGGGAGAGGGTCTGGAAAGGCCTTTGTGCAGTTGCTCATAGTAAGAGAAATAAAGAGGAAAGTCTCTCCAGGTGGAGGCAGCATGTAAACCAAGGCCCTGAGTCTGTGGGCACAGAGTGTATTCATTATCCAGAGGTAGTCCAGAGTGAGGGGCACATGTAGGGACTTAATGGAATGTCTGATCAATTAATGAAGACAAAGTGTAGCTGGAAATAGCAGTAAGATCTAGTAATTCTCAAACTTTGTGCGAGTGCCAGACATTTTAGTCAGTTTTATACATTAGCAATTTCATTGACAGAAGATATGGATATAAAATATATAACAAAAATTAAGATCATGAGTATATGTTGGTAAGAAAAATAGTCTGTCAAAAGAATTGACTATTTTGGGTTTTTTCTCAAGTTTACTAATTGTTCATGCCGTTTTGCTCTATTAGCAATAAAATACACAAGTGAGAGAAATGTATGAGTAATCCATTAATTTCCAGTCTTCGAAGTAAGAAAACTATCATTCTTCTTCAGTCCAAAGAATGCCCTCTGGGATTCAGTCAGTTTTTTTTTTCTTTTGCTTTTTGGGTCACACCCAGTGATGCTCAGGGGTTACTCCTGGCTTTGCACTCAGGAATTACTCCTTGCGGTGCCTGGGGACCATATGGGATGCCGGGGATCGAACCCGGGTCGGCCGCTTGCAAGGCAAACGCCCTACCTGCTGTGCCATCGCTCCAACCCCAGGGATTCAATGAGTTTTGAGAAGGGGTGTGTTGTGGTGTTTCCTCTGAAGTGCTCTCAGGCCTTGCTGTCATCCAGGTGGGGCAGGGCTGAACTTTAGCAGTAGCAGCTTTGAAAGGGACAGAAGGAAATTGAAATCCAAACCTGTCCTCTCCTTTTTCAAAATTTACCTGTTATTAAATGAATTGTTAGGATATTAAGTGTCACAATGATAGTTCCCTCTGACCCTTTAACTGTGCCCTTTTTTCCCATGAGGAGAGAGGGGAACCATACCAGGCAGTGCTCAGGGCTCAGTCTTGGTGGGACTCAGGAACTATCTCCGATGCTGGGGCTTCAGCTGGGCCTTCAGTGTGCCAGGCAAGCACCGCTCCCTATTCTAGCTCTTCTACCCTGAAGGACCTTTTTTTCAAGCTTAACTAGTTTGTTCATGATTGTTTTTTCCTTTGTTCCAGGTCCTATCTAGGATCTCACATTGCATTTTATTTATTTTTTGTTTTGGGGCCATAATGAGCACTGCTCAGGGATCACTCCTGGTGTGCTCAAGGAATCATGTGGAGTGACAGGGATCGAACCTAGGTCAGCTGTGTGCAAGGCAAGCACTCTCCCTGCTGTGCTGGTCACTCACATTGCATTTTAGGCACTTTCCCCCCATAGTCTCTTATATTCTGTAAGTTTTTCAGTCTTTCTTTTATCTCTTATATCCTTGAGTTTTCGGGAGAATATTGATCATTTATTTTGTCAGTGTCCCTAATTAGGCTATATCTAATATTTTCTCATGATTGGGATAAAATAATGTGGTTTAAGCAAGAATGCCTGAGAAATAATGTGTCCTTTTCAGAGTAACTGTTCCATTTGATTCATGATGTCAGTATGCATTGTTGCCGATGATGTTGACCTTGCTCTTTAGTTCACCTGTATCTGCATGATTTCTCCATTGTAAAATTACTGTCTATCCCTTTGTAGTTAATAATATCTTGGTTGAGATATTTTGATACTATCGTTAGAGGTCTCATTGAACTTTTATTTTATTTTTATGTTTTTTGGACCACATCCTATTTTTCTCAGAGCTTGCTCCTGGCCTGTCCTCAATTTCACACTCCTGGCCTTGTGCTCAGGGATCTTATGTGGAGCCAGGAATTGAACTTGGGTCAGCAGCATGCAGAGTTACCAGTCCCATTGATAACGCTTTCATAACAAAGTCTCTATTGCTGATAACCCATAGAAGAACCTTCTTCTACCCAGCTGTCTTTTAGGCTGCAAGCTCTGTCTGGCCCAGCTTTCCTTTTTATTCATAAGTAAGTTTTCATTTTTATTCATTATTGTAAGCTTCATTTCAGTCAACATTTGAATGACTAGATTTAAAAAATTTTTTTTTTTTTTTTGGTCCCTGAAGAAGCGTTCAGCCAAACTGATTTTGTTGTTAAGAAGTACAGTAAGGAATAATCAGGGAAACCGCAGCTGCAGCTGGTTTATTACTTTGGCTTAAGAAAAATGGCAGTATATTTATGCTGTTTTGAGATACTTATTTGTTGTGAAGTAAACCGACTCAGTTTTTTATTAATACAGGGAAATAAATTGTTTTTTCTAATAGGTCATCAGCTTCTGGAGCTGAACTTACAATATTAGCAGTTTTAAACTATGGCCTTTGAAATTTAGCTCTGTCCTTTTCTCCTTGAGCTGGGCCTCCTGGTGAATTTTTTTTTTTCTTTTTGGGTCACACCTGGCGATGCACAGGGGTTACTCCTGGCTCTGCACTCAGGAATTACTCCTCTCGGTGCTCAGGGGACCATATGGGATGCTGGGAATCGAACCCGGGTCGGCCGCGTGCAAGGCAAATGCCCTACCCGCTGTGCTATTGCTCCAGCCCCTCTCCTGGTGAATTATTATAGTAGTTTCAAGAATGCAGTATCCAAATGTGCACCAAACCTTTTTATAATATGTTCTATTTAGTAATAGCAAAATTTATATGATGAATGGCAAATGCTACTTTAATGAAATATAAATTTATTAGTATTACTGAATTTAATATAATTTTTATATATTAAATTTTTTTTGTTTGTGCTTGGGCCACATCTGACAGTGCTCAGGGCTTACTCCTGGCTCTCTACTCAGGGATCACTCCTGGTGAGCTTAGGGGACTGAAGAGGATGTCTGTATAGACATCCTCTATACAACTTGGGTGGACCATGTGCAAGGCAAAAGCCCGACCCACTGTACTATCTCTCTGGCCCCAAATTCAATATAATTTTTAAATTATGTATATTTTTACTCTTTATTATAACACCGGACTGGACTGATAGCACAGTGGGTAGGGCGTTTGTGTTGCATGCAGCCGACCCAGGTTTGATTCCTTTGTCCCTCTCTGAGAACCCAGCAAACTGCCGAAAGTATCCCACCCACATGGCAAAAAGCTACTCATGGCGTATTTGATATACCAAAAACAGTAACAAGTCTCACAATAGAGACGTTACTGGTGCCTGCTCGAGCAAATCGAACACAGTGCTATTATAACACCGTGATTTAAATAATGTATTTTTTAAAGTGACACTTACTATAACAGCCTAGTTTCTGGGCTGTTGGTATTGGTACTGATATTCTGGGATAATCATATTATACTGTGACTCAGATTCATGGAATCTGAAACTTACATAATTTATGGTGCCTTCTTTTTGGGGGGAGGGGTGGGGAAGGCCACGCCAGGCAGTTCTCAGGTGTTTTTTTTTTTTAAAGTAGAAATATAAAAGTTTATTGTTAAACGGGTACAGGGATAATTTAATCAAAGTAAAAAAATCCAGTATATATTGACAATAAAGATATATAATATAAATTAGACCACTAACCATCATATATAATATTATATATATGTGTATATATATAAATTTCCTTCTAGGACTGGTTGCCTCTTTAAATGCCATCAAATGTGGTGTGCTACTCTTGTATATCAGTGGTGTAAAGTATGATATATACATGAATAAGTTCACTCATGGGTGAGGGCTGTCCGAGTGTGTAGAGAGCAGCCATGAGCATGGCAGTGGTTGAATTCTGGAGGTTTTCAGCTGCTGGGGCAGGGAGGAGTCTCACCTGTCCCTCTCCAGGATGCCCTGAATGAAACAGGTGCTCAGGGTTTATTCCTGGCTCTTTGCTTAAGGATCACTCCTGGTGGGGCTTGGGGGAACCTTATGGGGTGCCAGGGATGAACCTGGGTTGGGCACATCCATGACTGATCTTTCCCCTGATACCATATCTCTTTGGCCCCAGGGAATCTCTTTTAATTAAAAATATGTTTGGTGGGGCTGAAGCGATAGCATAGCCACTAGAGCGTTTGCCTTGTATGTGGCTGACCCGGGTTCGATTCCCAGCATCCCTTATGGTTCCCTGAGCACCACCAGGAGTAATTCTTGAGAGCATGAGCCAAGAGTGGGACTGGAGAGATAGTAGTGGCGTTGTTAAGGTTCTTGCTTTGCTTGAGTGCAGTCCCGATTTGATCCTCAGTACACACACATCACAGTAGATGGTCCCCTGAGCATTGCCAGGAGTGATCCCAAAGCCCCACAACCCCAGTTTTTAAAATGGAGCAATATTATTTATTTTTATCATTTTCTTGATAAATTTACCTCCATGGGGCTTGCAGAAAGGTTGAGCTCCACTGTTCTCTACCATCTCACACATGAAAGGTTATTAGCCTGCGCACAGGAAATCAGCGCTTTCAGCTGCAAACAGAATGACGCATACACTAGAGCAACGCCACTACAGGAGGAAGTAGGTAGTAAGATAACATGCTTCTTTGGGAATCTTGGCTTCTAGCTTTCACATTTATTTGTTATGAGAGACTATAAAGTTGGTACAGGCTTTTAAAATTAGCTAGTCCTAGGAGGTTGGTAGTAATGGTTAAGTAGAAAGGAGGCCAAGAGTCCTTGAATAGGACTGGAGAGAAGGGCACAGTGGAATCAGGTGCTTGCCTAATCAGTCCACTCGGGTTTGATCCCTGCCACCACTTATGGTCTCCTGAGCACCCCCAAGAATGATTCCTGAGCATAGAGTCAGGACTAAGTCCTGAACACAGCTGGGTGTGGCCAAGTCTCCCCCACAAGCCCCTCTCTCATATAAGATTAAATAAATAGTAAACATAAGAATTTATGTTTAGATTTTATTTGTTTTGGTTTGGGACCACAGCTGGCAATACTCAGGGCTGCTTCCTGGCTCTCTGCTCAGGGATCACTCCTAGGGCGATCAGGAGAACCATATGTGGTGCTGGGGATCGGACCCAAGGTAAGATCCTTACCTGCTGTACTACCTCTCTAGTCATTTATGTTTAGATTTTGTGTTTCTTTATAATTCAGTCTTGGTTATTTGTGTGTTTCTAAGAATTTATCTACTCCAAGATTTTAAAATAAAATTTGTTGGCATGTAATTATTCTTCTTAGTTTCTATAATTCGTAGGTTTTGTTTTCTTTATTTCTTATCTTGGTTTGTTTGTTTTTGGGCCACACCAAGCAATGGTCAGTGTTTACTTCTGGTTCTGTGTTCAGGGGTCATTCTTGGCTCTGCTCAGGGGACCCTATGGGGTGCTAGAAATAGAACTAGGCTTGACTACATGTAAACAAGCACTTTAAGCCCTATACTGCCTTGCTCCCATGACCTTTCATATTTCTTAAAATTTTTTCTGCTATTGTTGTGGAGGCCATGCATGACTGTGCTTTGAGACCGCCAGGACCACACCTAGCAATGCCGCATGAGAGAGGTGAGCATGCAGTGCTGGAGTTTGCTCAGGGACTCACCCATGCACGTCTTAAGCTTTACTTCTTTTTATTTGTTGATATTTATTACTTCTCATACATGTAACAAAGGAACAGGAGTACATTGATAAAAGGAGCTTATTAATAGGCCATTTCCAATTTAGAACTTGCATTTTAAGACCCAACTTCCTGATTTATGTTTTAAAATGTTCTCATATTATTCAACTAATGATGATTTTTTTTTCTTCAAGGGTCATAATTTTTGTTGACTCAATTTTTTAAAAAGATAGATTGTATCACAGTGTAAAGAAAATTGAGCTGATAACCAAAAGACCCAAATTCTAGTTCCTATTCTTTCTCATCTGAATAGGAAGTCTTATAATTATGTCACTGATGCCCTTCTCTATGATTTAGTGTGGTGAGTTTGTGTGGGAAAGTTGTCTACCTCTTACTGAACTCAAAAGTGTAATGATGGATACCCCAGGAATAGACAAATGGGAAAACTACTATTAATCAGTACACCAAATGGGAGAGCCTGGCAAGCTCCTCGTGGCGTATTCATATGCCAAAACCAGTAACAGTGATGGGTCTCATTCCCCTAACCCTGAAAGAGCCTCCAATGTGGCACCGTTGGGAAGGATGAGTAAAGAGAGGCTGCTAAAATCTCAGGGCTAGCTAGAACGGATGACTGGTTGAGGAAACTTTGGTACATCTATACAATGGAATACTATGCAGCTGTTATAAAAAAGGAGATCATGAATTTTGTATATAAGTGGATCGGCATGGAAAGTTTCATGCTGAGTGAAATGAGTCAGAAAGAGAGAGACAGACATAGAAAGATTGCACTCATCTGTGGTATATAGAATAACAGAGTGGGAGACTAACACCCAAGAATTGTAGAAATAAGTACCAGGAGGTTGACTCCATGGTTTGGAGGCTGGCCTCACATTCTGGGGAAAGGGCAACTCAGAGAAGGGATCACCAACTATAATGTAGTCGAAGGCCATGTGGGGGAAGGGTGTTTCGGGCTGAATGAGGGCTAGAGACTGAGCACAGTGGCCACTCAACACCTTTATTGCAAACCACAACAGCTAATTAGGAGAGAGAACAGAAGGGAATGCCCTGCCACAGTGGCAGGGTGGGGTGGGGGGAGATGGGTCAGGGGAGGGTGGGAGGGATGCTGCGTTTACTGGTGGTGGAGAATGGGCACTGGTGAAGGGATGGGTTCTCAAACCTTGTATGAGGGAAACATGAGCACAAAATTGTATAAATCTGTAACTGTACCCTCACGGTGATTCACTAATTAAAAAAAAAAATCTCAGGGCTAGGACGAATGGAGACATTACTGAGACCACTTGAGAAAATCGACGATTAATGGGATGATGATGACGATGATGATGATGACATCAAATTGAAATCAACTTATTCACTAAAAAATGGTCAGGCACTCCTTTCAACATTCATTAAACCAGAATATAGAATCTCAGTGTCAAGGAAATCCCAGATACAGAGCATAATCTGAGTGTTAGAATGAGTTGTATAATAGGAGTTGGTAGAATAAATCAGCTGATTTATTAATATCTATTTAGAGATACTTCTTTAATTTTAATCATTTATAGAAAAATGGGATTATATTCCTAAAATAAGCTTTACTTAAGCAACATAAGCCTTGATTTTAGTAGTTTTGTGGCATCAATTGTAATCTTTCCTTTTTTTTATTTCTGATTTTATTTGAATGAGTCTTGCCTCCTACTTACTTGTTTTTTTTTTTTTTTTGCTTTTTGGGTCACACCCAGCGATGCTCAGGGGTTACTCCTGGCTTTGCACTCAAGAATTACTCCTGGCGGTGCTTGGGGGACCATATGGGATGCCGGGGATCGAACCCGGGTTGGCCGCGTGCAAGGCAAACGCCCTACCCGCTGTGCTATCGCTCCGGCCCCTACTTACTTGTTCTTACTTGTTTTGTTTTTCTTAAAAAAGTAACATGATAAGACAATGTGAAACTGACAACCTTTCGAACAAGCAGTTGAATATCCATGCAAAAATAATAGTGATAAGTCCAGAAAGATAGTACAACAGGTAAGGTGCTTGCCTTGCACATGGCTGGTCCCTGACACCATGTAGGAGTAACTCCTGAGCACTGCCAGGTGTGGCCTCCAAACAAACAAACAAAACAATAATAATGGTAATTGGAATTCTTACCTTATACTATCTATAGGAGTTAACTCAATGGGTCACAAATGTAAATTATTTCTGTGTTACACTGGCACTGCTCAGGACTTACTCCTGGTTCTGTGTTCAAGGATCACTTAGTGGGGCTTAGGGACGTATGGGAGGCCAGGGATGGAACCTGTGTCAGCCACCAAGGAAAGAGCTCTACCTCTTCTATTGCACTGGCCTCCAGAAACTTCCATTTTAACTTAATCACGAAATTTCAAGAATAAAACCCAGGAGAAAATCTCTGTGAACTTATTTTAGGCAAAGATTTCTTCAGTATAGCACAAAAAGCACATATATAGAAAGACAAAATGGATGAACCATTAAAATCAAGAAATTCTGTCCTTTGATATAGGCCTTTTTTCTTTTGTTGTTTTTTTGAGTTATACATGGTGATGCCCAGGGATTTACTCCTGGCTCTGCACTCATGAATTATTCCTGTGGTGCTGGGGGACCCTATGGGATGCTGTGGATCGAACCTAGGTTGGCCTCGTGCAAGGCAAATGCCCTCCCTTGACATTATCAAAACAATTATAAACAAATTTGACTTGAAAACAAAGTGCAGCAGGTATCCAACTAATATTTTCAAGGATTCTTATCAGTTGAAGACTTGCATGTACTAACATAAAGAACTGTCAGCGTTCATTAATAAAAATAATCAGTTTGGGCTGGAGCACAGCAGGTAGGGTGTTTGCCTTGCACCGGCCGACCTGTGTTTGATTCTTCTGTCCTCTCGGAGAGTCCGTCAAGCTACCAAGAGTATCCCGCCCGCACGGCAGAGCCTAGCAAGCTCCCCGTGGCATATTTGATATGCCAAAAACAGTAACAACAAGTCTCACAATGGAGACATTACTGGTGCCCACTCGAGCAAATTGATGAACAACAGGATTACAGTGCAATAATAATAATCAGTTCGAAAACCAAGCAGACCAAAATCCCTATGGCTGGGAGATGACTCAAGGCCCTGAAGTGCATATTTTGCATGCACAGACCCCATGTTTGATCTTCAGAACTACTTTGTCCCTGGAGCACTGCCAGGTATGGACCTGGGACCCACCAGTGCTGATAAACTCAGCTTGGGTAAAGTGTCTCCAAGAATGTTTAGTCTCTGGGCACCCGGATACAACTGGGGGGCCTCCAGAGAGTAAAGAAAGAAGACAAAATGGGGGAAAGAAAAAACCCACCTGTAGGATAACATGGGGTTTGTCCTTTTAGCCTTGCCGCAGCGAACTTAGTTTACCTTAAAGCAATGTCCTTTCTGTATGAGCACAATAAGAGATATATCAGACTTAAAGTTTGGTTCTTCCTGAGGACATTCACTATATATTCCAGACCACAGTCCTCTGCCAGCTTAGTCTTCCTAACCCCAGCAGAGTCCTAGTCTCGTCATTACTTTTGGATCATGACAGCATTTCTCTATGACCATGCTCTCAACTTATAGTTGAGTATTGTGGCGCTTTGGTCTGGCCCATTTTGATGCCAGGGTAGCTCACAGCTTGCCATGGGTCCATTCCGTCCCTCGTCGGGATCCTGCTTTTGGGGTACTAGGAAGTAAGGGCAACTGAGTTGAGAAAGCAGATGCTCGGGAGTAAATATTATTGTAGTCAATTGGCTCCCAAGTTACAAAACATAACATTAACTGTAAAAAATTACAAAGGCGCAGGGCAGGAGCGATGGCACAGCGGGTAGGGCGTTTGTCTTGCACGTGGCCGACCCGGGTTCGATTCCCAGCATCCCATATGGTCCCCTGAGCACCACTAGGAGTGATTCCTGAGTGCAGAGCCAGGAGTAACCCCTGTGTATTGCCGGGTGTGACCCAAAAAGAAAAAAAAATTTACAAAGGCAGCTCACGCGCTCGGGAGGGGGAGACGAGATGATGTGTCGTGTTGTTCTGTTGTCCATGGGCACTCGGGGCAGTTCTCTCTCACTCATGCCGCTCGCATTTTGGTGTTCTCGGCCGCTGTGTAAGGACTGGATCGGGACAGCTCCTCCTTGTGCTTTGCTTCTGTGTGTGCTGCTGTGCTCTCTTCTATCTGTCTCTCTGTCTCTGTAGTTTCTCCTCTGGTCTCTTCTGACCTCTCTCTGTCTCTGCTTCTGTGTCTTCTCTGTTCTTCTCCCATGTCCTCTCGTGTGTCTCCCCTTGCTGTGTCTTCTTCTGTCTCTTCTCTCTCTGTTCTGTCTTCTTCTGTCTCCCTGTCTTCTTCTTCTGTCTCTTCTATCTTCTTCTGTTTCCCGTGTCCATACAGAAAGGACATTGCTTTTTTTTTTTTGCTTTTTTTTTTTTTTTTTTTTGCTTTTTGGGTCACACCCAGCAATGCACAGGGGTTACTCCTGGTTCTACACTCAGGAATTACCCCTGGCGGTGCTCAGGGGACCATATGGGATGCTGGGATTCGAACCTGGGTCAGCCTGGGTTGGCCGCGTGCAAGGCAAGCGCCCTACCCGCTGTGCTATTGCTCCAGCCCCAGAAAGGACATTGCTTTAAGGTTAACTAAGTTCCCTGCGGCAAGGCTAAAAGGACAAACCCCATGTTATCCTACACCCACCTAGCTTTTAGTTTCATTAATCTTTCTTACTGTCTTTCTAGTATGTGTTTGCTTGATTATGAGATTCCTTTCACAATACTATACACACATCACATTATACTTTCAACATATCACAGTGTCACCTGTCAAGTATACGTCAGTAAAGCTGAGAAAAAATTACTCAACAGTTTTATTTGGTATTCCCCAGAGTTTATTCAGCTGTGGTAAAATGTAGGTTACTGTATCTTTTTCAGAATTGAGACTAACACAGTAACAACATTTCAGGCCAGAGAGATCGTACAGGTGGTAGGGCATTTGCCTTCCCAGGTTCAATCCCCAGCATTATATATGGTCCCCGAAACACTACCAGGACCAATTCGTGCGTGTAGAGCCAGGAGTAATTCCTGAGTATAGCTGCTGGGTATGACCCAAAATGCCAACAAACAAACAAAAACCCATAAACAAAAAACAAAATACAATGACAACAAAATTTCTTATTCTTTTACTTGATTATTGACTCGACAGTGCAGGGAATCAAACCCAGACCTTGCACAAACAAGCCAGATTCTCTAACTCTGAGCTTCATTCCTGGCCCCATATTTATTTACTTTATTGACATGTAACTGATATATTAGTTTCATGTATACATGTAGTGATCAATAAGTTTAGTCAACATTGATCACTATATATAATTGCAGGTTTTTTCCCTTGTTATGAGAACTCATATTTAAGTTAACATTTAGTAACTTTAAATTTGCAATACAGAATTGCTGACCACAGTCATCTTGTTGTACATTGCATTCCCGTGGGTTCTTTTATAACTGGGAGTTTTTCTTTCTCTCTTCCTTTTTCTTTCTTTCTTTCCTTTTTTTTTTTTTTTTTGGCAAAGCAAGAAAGTTTTTATTGAAACTTATTTAGAAATTTATTAGGGAAGAGAAAGGGAAAAGTACATGCTTGAGAGAGAACACAGGCATTTCCGGAGTGAAAATAAGCAAGCAAAGAAATGGTTAAGCTAGTGAGATAAGTGCTCAGAGAGAGCAAGATGACTGGAGGTTTTCTGTTTGCTTATTTTGTTTTTTTGAGGGGAGGGGACACACACAGTGTTTGGGGCTTATTCCTGGCTCATATGGTGCCTAAGATTGAACTTAGGTCAGCTACATGCACGGTAAGGACCCTCCCTGCCATATACTATTGCTCTGCTCCCAGGGAATGCTCACTTTTAAGAATGCAGCAAAAGAGAGGGAAAATGAATAGTAGTAAGGCTAGTAGTTCATGTTTTATACTTATATTTTACCCATTTTGTCGTTTTATTATTCAATCAGAGCATTCAGGTAGTACTAGGGGCTTCAGAAAAGTTAAGAAAAATGATGTGGAAATAACCAGTATGTTTTGAAATTGGGAGATTTCTTTAGAAAGTGAAGATTCCATGAAGTAAAATTGTGGTGTTGGAGTGAAGGAGGAGGAGGAGGAGGAATGCCATTTTCTAAAGGTTCAGATTCAGGGGCTTCCACGCCACCCCTTCAAACTATCTCCCTAGCCCCTGTGACCTTATCTTTAATGGGAAAGGAGCATTCAAGGAAGGAATGTTTAAAAGGCAATGATAACATTAGCATTTATATAGCAATTATTATATGCCAGATTTTTTTTTTTAAATTTTCGGTCACACCTGATGATGCTCAGGGGTACATGGCTCTGCACTCAGGAATCACACCTGGTGGTGCTCAGAGTCATATGGAATGCCAGGGATCAAACCTGGGTCAGCTGATGGAAGGCCCTACCTGCTGTACTGTTGCTCCAGTGCCTATATGCTATATTTTGATCCTAGCACTTAGCATGCTAAAATTAAATAAATTTGGAGGGAGGTTAGCATTGTAGCACTGTCATCCTGTTATTCATCAATTCACTCGAGTGGGCACCAGTAACATCTCTATTGTGAGACTTGTTACTGTTTTTGGCATATCAAAATACGCCACGGGGAGCTTGCCAGGCTCTGCCGAGGGAGGTTACACTTGGTAATACTTAGGGGTCATGCCATGCCAGGGATCAGACTCTGTGCTCGTGCATGCAAACCAAGTACTATTACTCTTGCCTCTTAAATTTTAATTCTCACAATAACCAGCAAGATGTCATAGATTGCAGTCCAAGGATAGTACAGGAGTTAACGAGCTTGCCTTGTATCTTGCCAACCCCAGTTCAAATCTCCGGCACCACATATGGTTCCTGAGCCACTGTTGAGCATAAAGCTAGGAATAGCCCCTGCATACGGCTATCCCCCATGCTCAGTATAGGTTATTTTGAAATTTTTGATTTTGGACTGTTCCTAGAAATTTAGGTTATTGGTTGTTTCAGATTTATCAATGCAAGTATAATTTTTAAAAATTAAATCACCATAAGTTATGAAGATATTTATTATTGAGTATTAGGAGCATGTTGTTCCAGCACCAATCCCTTCATCGGTGCCCACTACCCTCCACCAGTGTCCCCATTTTTCTTCCCACCCCCATTTTGCCTCTGTGGCAGTCACTTTCCACCCTCCTCCCCATTGTCCTAGTGTTCCCTTCCCTAGTGTAATTTTTAAAGTAAATTCCAAGTAAGCTGCCATATAGAGCACAGACAGTAGAAATGCTGGCAACTTTTTCCTAGTTTGGTTACATCAGCATCATAGTTTGACTTTCTGGTGTTCGGTTTACTTTGGGCTTTAGTCTTCATTAGAAACTAAGATACTCTTGATGTTTTTTTTTCCCATGTGAATCACTAATCAGTTGAACATAGTCGTTCTTTGTTGCTTTTCTAAAAATACCCTATTCCTTTTAAAATTAAATTACATTTTAATTTTTTTGGTTTTTAAACACCTGACTATGTTCAGGCTTACTTCTGACTCTGTGCTCAGGATCATTTTAAGTGGTGCTCAGGGACCATATGTGTTGCTGGAGATCAAACCTGGGTCAGATACATGTAAGGCAAGTGTCTCAATCCCTGGCCGGTCTCTCTGGCCTCTTGGACCCTTTTTTCCTCTTAGTAGACTTGTGTGTCCTTTTATTTTTTTTTTTTTTGGGTCACACCCGGCAATGCACAGGGGTTACTCCTGGCTCATCCACTCAGGAATTACTCCTGGCGGTGCTTAGGGGACCATATGGGATGTTGGGAATTGAACCCGGGTTGGCCGCGTGCAAGGCAAACGCCCTACCCGCTGTACTATTGTTCCAGCCCTTGTGTGTCCTTTTAAATTAAACTATGTATATTCATTTAATTAAAAAATATTTATTTAATTAGTTTTTGGGACACCTGGCAGTGCTCAGGGATCACTCCTGGTGGTGCTCAGGGGACTGACCATATGTTGTGTTTGGGGTGGAGCCTAGGCCTGCCTCCTAATGCAACGTGTAACAGCCTGTTGAACTGTCTCTCTGTCCAAAATTGTTTGTATTTGAAAAATAGTTGTAAAATATGTGTTTCTTCCAGCATGTAGCTAATGTGTCTACATATTACTTATTCTGTGGAGAATATGTGATTCTTTTTATACAGTTAGAAGACTTATTTCTAGGCTCACAACAATCTAGTACCATGAGATCCTCAAAACAATTAATTTTCTACTTTCAGTCATAGTAGTTTACTCATTCAATGAGCTTATTCATCACATGCCTATCACATTAAACCTCAACTATGTGGATATAGGTATTGTCTTACCATTTTGCAGATCCAGAAAGCAGCATTCAAACACTTAAACAGTTTGGGATTATTCAAAGTAGTCAAATTGTAGAAATTGGGCCCTTGTCTTTTTGTTTGTTTTTGGTTCCCTAAACATCACACCCAGAGGTGCTCGGGATTACTCCTGGTGGTGTTCAGGGGACCATATTGGGTTCCAAGGATCAAACCCAGTTTGGCCAGGTGCAATGCAGACATCCTGTCTGCAGTACTATCTCTCTAGACCCAACCCTTGTTTTCTTTTTCCTTTTCTTTTTTGGCTGTTTGGGTCCTGCCCAGCAATGCTCAGGGGTTACTCCTGGCTCTTCACTCAGGAATTACTCCTGGCAGTGTTTGGGGGACCATATGGGATGCTGGGAATTGAACCCGGGTTGGCTGCGTGCAAGGCAAACGCCCTACCCACTGTGCTCCAGCTCCTCCAACCCTTATTTTCTAACACCTAGTCTAGCATTAGTTCTCTTTGTATTGTATCACAATTATTGTTTCACTTATTGCTTATGACATGACATTACACTCTTGTGATAGCTCCTATCCATAGAAAGACTATTCAGGTTTTATTTCAATTTGTCCTCCTTTTTTGTTTGTTTGTTTGTTTGTTTTCCTCCTGTGTGTGTATATGAGTGTGTGTGTGTGTGTGTGTGTGTGTGTGTGTTTCAGTGGGGATGCAGGTGGGGATGGAGTCCACACCTGACTGGGATCAGGTTACTTCTGGTTCTCTGGCTCTATGCTCAGGGGTCACTTCCAGTAGTGCCTGGGAGCATATGTGGTTCCTGGGATTTGAACAGTCAATCATGGGCAAAGCAGAGCCTTAATGCGCCCTGCCTGTATTTTCTCTCTGACCCTGTTTTCTTTTTAAAGTCACACCTAGGAATGCTTACGGTTTACTTCCTACGAAGTACTCAGGAGACCATGAGGCTTTGGGAAATGCACCCTGGCCTCATGCATATAAAACATGTGCTCCACTGGTGAAGGGATGGGTGTTTGAGCATTGTATAACTGGGACTTAAACCTGAAAGCTTTGTAACTTTCCACATGGTGAATCAATAAAAGAATTAAAAAACAAACAAACAAACAACAACAAAAAACATGTGCTCCAACCCTTTGAACTATCTCCCTGGCCCCTTTTCCTTTCTCTCCTCTCCCTCTCCCACTCCTGCACCCTTTCCCTCTCCCTCTCCTTTGCCCTCTCCTCTTTTTCTCTCTGGCTCCTTTTTCTAATTCTTCTTCGATATCTTTGTCTTTCCTTTAAGAAAAACCCCCACAAATTTGTGACTATCAGTATTATCTGTCATTATTATTATCGACCAGTTTAATGATTTTAGGCATGATTTTGCATTTAATCATTAGCACTACCTTACAGTACAAGGTCATTTTTTTTTTCCTTTTGCGTCACACTCAGCGATGCTCAGGGGTTACTCCTGGCTTTGCACTCAGGAATTTCTCCTGGCAGTGCTTGGGGGACCACATGGGATGCCGGGGATCAAACCCGGGTCGGCCGCGTGCAAGGCAAACGCCCTACCCGCTGTGCTATCGCTCCGACCCCAGTACAAGGTCATTTTTATGTAATTGAAAGATTGTTTCTGGAGTCAAGGATGTGCCTCAGGGGTAGAGTACTTGCCGTTGTACTACACACAAAATATTTGTTTGCAAATATCCATGTATTGTCAACTTAAAAGTATTTAAAACTTATAGAGAAGTTGTAAGAAATAGCACAAGGGGGCTGGAGAGATAGCACAGCGGGTAGGGCGTTTGCCTTGCATGCTGCCGACCCGGGTTCAAATCCCAGCATCCCATATGGTCCCCTGAGCATGGCCAGGGGTAATTCCTGAGTGCAGAGCCAGGAGTAACCCCTGTGCATCGCCAGGTGTGACCCAAAAAAGCAAAAAAAAAAAAAAAAAAAGAAGAAGAAATAGCACAAGAATTTTCCATGTGTGTTTCAACTAATGATTCCCATTGTTAACATTTTGCTATGTTGGTTTGCTTTTTTTCTCTCACTCCTCCATGTATACATGTAACACCCCCCTCACACACACTTGTTCCTCTATTTCGGGGCCAGTGCAGCTGGGGACTGAACCTGAATTCCTCTATGCAAAGCAAGTGCTCTAGCCCTTTAAGCCATCTCTCTGGCCCATAAATATACCTGTGTGTATGAACATTTTTAGAATTAGTTACAAAAGTACTCTTTTCCCCTTTCCCCCCCACTAATTAATACTTAAAAAGTTCTTTTCGGTTTCAAAACAGTAGATTATTATAGCCATATGGGTAGGACTCTTAACTTGCTTTCTTGTATGCCTTTAGTAGAAGGCACTGGAGAAGATTTGTGTAGTTTGGTGCTATATCTACAACTTAAGTGGAATCTTTTGGTTTTTTTTTTTCCCTCACTCCCCCTTAAGTGGAATCTTTTGTTAGCAGCATTTCTTTGGGTCATTTGTACTGCTTCTCTTGGTTTTGTTCTTTTTGGCTCTCACCTCTGGTTTCTGACCCACCTAGAGCTGTGTCAGAGCTTATTCCGTCCTCTGCACAATGCTGCCACTAAGAGCTGGGACTCTTCTCTGTTATTGCCGATCCCCCTTTATTCCCTGAGCTCAGGAGCATGTTGTAGGGCAGGCTGGGTTCAGTAAGCTCCTAATTGGCTGTAGGAAACCCCACCTACTTGCCAAATCCTTCTGGCTGTGATCGAAGAGGAGCTTGGTACTTGTCATTCCTTTGCAGCAGTTGAGCTGGAGGAATGCTGCATGGCTTGTTGAAAGTTGCTTAGCGGCTTCAAGTAGGGCGTGTAAGAGGGTGTGTATTTGGAGGGTCTTACAGTCACTGTGGAAGATGTGGGATCCTTCCTGGTGTCACCATCAGGCAGTGTATATGTATATACTGAATGTCTCCTTATGACTAGTATAGGGATGGGATTTTTTAGAACCATATAAAATGTATGAGAAAGTCACAGCTTACTAGTTCCACAGTTGTAGTTCTGCCACTTATACCTTCATTTGGGCCTGCTAATGTTTTGAATGTGTGTGGTGGGGGATTTGGGCCACATATGCAGTGCTGAGAATTGAACTTTGGTCAGTCACATACAAAGCAGGCTTCTTGATCTTTGTGTTTCCTCTCCAACCCCCATGAAACTACTAATATCTATATGATAGGGCTGTTATGAAAATTAAATAGTATTTAACATATGTCTGTCATGAGTTAATATTTTATTTTATATAATCATTCAGGATATATGAGTGACCCCATATAAAACAAATACAGAGTAATAAAAACAAAGAATAATATGGCAGTGCTGTGTATAATCGAATACTTTAATTGTGACGGGCGGATTATAAATAGTCTGGGAATTCAGAGAAGGAAAGAACAATCTTGCGCAATCACTTAATGTTCCTGTGCCTCAAGTTTTCTGGTGGACATACTGTCGGTAATCCTAGGTGATATCTCGGAAGGAACTTTTTTGTGTGTGGGGGGGGCGTGGTGTGGTGCATGTAGATTTGAGCTACATCTGATGATGCTCAGGGGACTATATGTGGTGCTGGGAATTCAACCTGAGTCTACTATATACAAGGCAAGCAACTTAACCCCTGTACTATCTCTCTGACCCTTCCAGAGAATGATTAAGATGTTTAATTTTTAATTTTCAGGTAGTTTATATGATATGATAAGGAAAGAAGGAATTTGGGGAACTGTTAGGAACCAAATTAGCACTTAACATTTTAATTTTTTTTGCCTTATGTGGCTATGGCAACCTTATAGGAAAACTTGCAGTGAAAGCTCAGAAGCATTTCTTTGCAAGGAAGGTTCCTGCCTTGGTGTTTCTCCTTGTTGCCTAACTAGCTTGTTTTATGTTTTGTTTTGTTTTGGGGCACACCCAGCTGTGCTCAGGGTTTATTCCTGGCTCCTGCTAAAGGATCACAGCTGGCAGTGCTAGGGAGAGCCCTCATCGTGCCAGGGCTAGAACTGGGGTCTGCCATATGCAAGGCAATCAACGCCTTACCCACTGGCTATCCCTGTGACCTTTCTCACTAGCATTTTAATTAGTTGAAAATTAATGTTGGCCAGTGGAAGGCCTCTGATAAGTCCCTCATACATACTGTGAAGATTAAGTGACCTAAATCATTTGTAACCTAAATGATCTCTCATATCCTCTGTTAGAAGAAAACATGCCAAGAAATAAGCAAATAGCGCAGGAGAAAATTTTATTCTCCTGGGTTGCTTGTTAAGGAATTGTAGGTTACTCACCATGGGTGTTCCTCTTTTACTCAAAATAGAGACCCATAACTTGACTCTCATCTTTTTTCTTTATTTGTATATTTTAATTTCAGAAAATAAAAATGCAGTACACAACATCCAAACCTGTAGGCAGATTTGGAGGAAAATGGCTTGAGACCCTTCCCTTCTTCTGCCTTCAGACAGAAGGAAGAGCCAGGAGTCGGGGATTGGCCAGGTGGGCAGGACCGCCCGACTGCTTCGGACAGGGGGCGCTATGCAGAGGGCCCTTGTCTATAGGCAGAAACTTCTTGACTCGCCTATCTCTAAACAACTTTTTATAACCAGTATGTAAAACATCTTTGAAATTTTATTTACTAGCAGTACCTGAAAGAAACTGCTCCAACTTCTAGTTTGGTGTGTGCTCACTCAGTTGTTTTGTTGTTGTTGTTGTTAGTCTGATTTTGCATTTGTTTTTAATATCTCACCAGATCAACTTTCTTCTATAAAATTTCAGTGTTAACTGAGAATAAAGTTGCTCATACCTTTACCCGTGCTTTTTGGCTGGAGTGTTTCTCTTTTTGTTGTTAGGGCTGTGTTTTGTTTTTTTCCCTATTGTTTGCCAAGGTTTCGCGTTTGTAGTGAGAGGTGAGGCAACGTTGATCTTGGCATAACAGCACAAAGCCAAGAGAGTAATTAAGTGATGCAAGCTCTTGGTTTTTTTCTTTCTGCTAAAGCTCTCTGGCATAGCTGGCTATTCTAGTCACAGAGGAAAAGAGGAGATGGAATTCTCTGAGTTCTACATGGAGCAATAGATGTGTGGAATATATTAAAAAGCAGCAACGAAAACAGTAAAACTATAAATAAGCTTCTTAGATATATGGACACTACTGTCCGCTGCTCAGAACCCGAGTTTTTACTTCAGAGAATGATGGGACAAGACAGAATGCAAGGTATATTGCTATGGATTCTTTCTCATCTGTCTGCCTCTCCTTGCAGCTGAAGAGCTCTCCCAGAAGAAGCATTATAAACAAGCATAAAGAACACATCCTACCCCGATCCCTGGATGCTGTTGGACTTGAGGATTCCAGCCACTTCAGGATCTTCTGGAGACAGTTCAAGAAAAGTAGAAAAAAAGCAACATTGAAGGATTTTTTTCCCACTCATATCAGTCACCTTAAATTTGGTCATTGTTTGGAGCAAGTGGAAGTCGGCTTGGTCCTGTGGATCTAAGGATACCCAAATTCCTTCTATATTTATCATTGAAAAGTTGGAAGCTCCAAATCTTCTGACAAAAATTCACTGAATTCTGGATCCTCTTTTTATTTAGAATTTCAGCAATAGAAACGTTCTCCACAAAGAAACTTTTCTGTGTTTTTTCAGGCTAAATGTGAATAAGAATGTCTTGGAAAAGAAATTACTTTTCAGGGGGCCGTGGTAATGTTCAGGGGATGTTTACTCCACGGAGCTCGACCTCCATCGCCCCTAGCAAAGGCCTCATCAACCAGCCAGGGCAAAATAGCTGCTTCCTCAATAGTGCCCTGCAGGTAAGAGTGAACTTTCTTTCTGGTGAACTTTGACTTTTCATTTCTGATCATTTAGATATAATATGTGACCATCTCTGTTCAAGGTTAGTAACCTCAAATATATTTTTCAAGTTGTCTGTGTGATTTTAGGCAAGTTTTTTTTTTTTTGTAAAATGGAAGATTAATACTGATCATAAAAATCAAAACTGTAACTATACTACATAATGCCTAAGGGGAGGTACAGGGCTAGGTGATGTTATTACTTGTTTATTGACTCTTTTCCCTGAAGTCGAATGATTTTCTACCCCTCTCCTTTCCCCACACTGTATGTTTGTTGCCTTCTTTTTGTATAGGAAACAAACTTTTTTTTCTACAAATCAAGGACTTTTAGGTTTCTTTTTTTGTCTTATGATATGTCTTTTCTTAGCATCTTCACTGAATGGTGTCCATTTTTACTGTTACTTCATTATTTCCTCCTTTGAACTTTCCTCTATGGCCTCTTGATTGATATCAGTCAGATATGCTTGAGTAATTCCCTTAAGGTAATTATGTACTTGAGATTTCCCTTTTCTTTTTGCTGGGGGAAAAGCACTCCCAGTCAATGTTCGAGGGCTCTGGAGCGGCTCCAGGCAATGCCTGACGCACTGGGCCAGCAGTTCGGCTCAAGGGCTGGAGGATGAGTGCTGCTCCGTGGAATGAGGGGGGCCCCCCGGAGCCACGCCAGGGATTCTCAGGGGCCTGCAGAGCAACAGCCAGTGATGCTTGGGAGTTCATGTGGTGTTACTGATCGGACCTGCGCACACCCTTCCCGTGTGCTAATTCCCCACTCCCTAGATTGTTTCCCTCTGTTGTTTGCCACTTGAGTGAGCTCAGGATCTCAGTGCTTCCAGCCCGTCTGCTTACTCAGCACCGGACCATGAGATGTTAGGGTTATTACGCTTGGCCTGCTATTCAAGCAATTACTATCCTCTAGTTTCTGCTTCGCAGAGTAGAGGTAATTATGCTCTAGGAAAAGATTAGCTTTATATTTCAAACATAATGAGAAAATAAGTCGCCATCAGAGAAAAACACAGGACAATGTATTTGGTATCAAGTGTTGAATTTAGGAATCTTCAGATCTGTATTTTAGTTTAGTTTCGTTTCGTTTTTGCCATACCTGGCAATGCTAAGGGAAGTGTGGGTTAAGGGGAACTGAACTGAGTTTGCCACATGCAAAGCATGTGTTTAGCCCTTTGCGCTTGCTCTTAGGCCTCTTTCTCCTAATCTTAGGCCTTCATAAACTGCATGTAGAATGTTTAGAAAGTGGTAAAATCTTTCAGCATGAATTCACAAGATTTGGGTAGTAAACTGTGTTAGGTAGTTTCTTTATATAAAGGTAAGAATTTTGTTAAAGTTTTCCATGTAATAAAAGTTCCATCCTCGGGGGCTGGAGGGATAGCACAGTGGGTAGGGCGTTTGCCTTGCACTCGGCCAACCCGGGTTCAAATCCCAGCATCCCATATGGTCCCCTGAGCACGGCCAGAGGTAACTCCTGAGTGCAGAGCCAGGAGTAACCCCTGTGCATCGCCAGGTGTGACCCAAAAAGAAAAAAAAAAAGTTCCATCCTCTCATTGAAAAAAATTTTAGAAAAAATTAAAAAATTAAAAAACTCCTATGCTGTTAAGCCTATAGAAAAGGTTTAAGTAACTATATAACATATTTCTTTTTTTTCCTTCAATTTTTTTTTCTTTCCTTTATGGGTCACACCTGGCGATGCACAGGGCTAATGCAAGGCAAATGCCCTATCCGCTGTGCTATTGCTCCAGCCCCTATGACATATTTCTTATAGGTGGATGGGGTTGCTTGAATTTTTTCTCAAATGGTATAAAATTCATATGTTTTTAGCAACTTTACATTAACTGATAATACATTTATAATTTAGAAGTTAGCAAATTTGGGTGTTAATAAAGGGTTTGTGTGTTCCTTTTCTGGCCATATTCTTGTTACATAATTGTTTCTTTCCTTATTTTATATCTCTATTGTCAGGTGAAACAATACCATATCGTTGAGTTTCTAATTTTCTGTGCCATATGAAACATTATATATTCCTGTATAGAAATATTTCATACAGAAATATGCATGTATGTTCCATATGTGTGTTCTATATCCATATTTTCAAGCTGAGTAATTTTTGAAGTTTTAGAATATGTATATAATAAGTTGAAAGTAATTGTTTCTATGAATTAATATTTAGCATTTAATATAAAAGTTGTGCTTAAGTCTGTTATATTCCTTTTCTTTTTGTTCATTTATTTTTGCATTGGGATCTTTATTCTTGTTCATTCATCTATTTATTTATTTTTGATGGAATCACCCTGAGATACACAATTACAAAGTTGTTAATGATTGGGTTTCAGTCATACAATGTTCTATCACCTGTCCCCTTCAACAGTGTACACTTTCCACCACCAATGTCCCTAATTTCCCTCCTGCCCCATTATATCCCTTTTACAGAAGTTCTGTTTACTAATATATGTTCTCTTTACATATATTTCAAAGAACTTTAATAGTTTATACCTGAGACATAAATAAAAAGCTCTAGAAATATGCTCTGAATTGGGACTCTAGAAGTACAGTGATTTTTTTTTTTTATGCCATTTAAATGTTTCCTAAGCAAGAGAAGCTTCCTAAAGCATTCTTTATAGTGGACTATTTCTTTTTAAACTAAAATCTATAGTTTACTTGCTTTTTTTTTTTTTTGTTTTTGGGTCACACCTGGCGATGTACAGGGGTTACTCCTGGCTCTGCACTCAGGAATTACTCCTGGCGGTGCTCAGGGGACCATATGGGATGCTGGGATTTGAACCCAGGTCGGCCGCATGCAAGGCAAACGCCCTACCCGCTATGCTATCACTCCAGCCCCTACTTGCATTTCTTAGTTTTTCCTTCTAATTTTTTTCTGCCTCAGGATCTTATCAGAGTACTTCATTACCTTTTACATGTTGTGTCTCCTTTGGCTCTTCTTGGCTAGGACATTTTTTTGAATTTCCTTTCTTAATGGGTTGAGCAGTTTCATGGAATGCCAGTCTTTTGTAGTATCTCCTAGCACTGGAACTTATTCAATGTTTTTTTCATTATCAGAATGATATTTTGAGATTCTGAGAGAAAAATCCTAAAATTAAAGCACTGTTCTTACCACCTTATCTCAGAATCTTGAACATGTTTGTTCCCACCATTATGTTGACTTAAGGAGGTCAACATAATATCTAAAAATTGAGAAATATAGCATGGTAATTTTTAAAAATTTTATTTTATTGAATCACCATGTGGAAAATTACAATGCTTTCAGGCTTAAGTCTTAGTCATACAATGGTGAAACAACCATCCCTTCACCAGTGCCCATATCCCACCACCGAAGAAAAAAAAAAACACCACAGTACACCTCCCATCCTGCCCACCCCGCACCCCCCCCCCCACCTTGTAACTGATAAATTTCACTTTACTTTCTATTTACTTTGGTTACATTCAATATTTCAACACAAACCTCACCATTATTATTAGGAGCACCCCACTAGAGTCAGACCTGTTGTGAAGAGAAATGAGGTCGCGCAGCCGCGGTAGCGGCCGTAGCATGGTAGTTTTAATTAATAATAAAAAATTGAAAAATCTAACAAAGATTATCACTGTATCACTGTCATCCCGTTATTCATTGATTTGCTCGAGTGGGCACCAGTAACATCTCCCTTGTGAGACTTGTTGTTACTGTTTTTGGCATATCGAATATGCCACGATAGCTTGCCAGGCTCTGCGGTGTGGGTGGGATACTCTCAGTAGCTTGCCAGGCTCTCCGAAAGGGACATAGGAATCGAACCCGGGTCGGCTGTGTGCAAGCGAAACACCCAACCCTCTGTGTGCTATAAAGACTATAGCTTTAAAAAATTGGGACTGGAGCGATAGCACAGCAGGTAGGGCGTTTGCCTTGCATGCTGCTGACCAGGGTTCGATTCCCAGCATCCCATATGGTTCCCCACGCACCGCCAGGAGTGATTCCTGAATGCAGAGCCAGGAGTAACCCCTGAGCATTGCTGGGTGTGATGCAAAAAAAAAAAATTAAATAAATGAATTTGGAGTCATTATAAAAAAAAATTATTGAACAAAAAAATTTTTTAAAGGGGGGTGTGGAAAAAGAGAAGTTATTGAATCATAGTGAATTGTAAAGTTACAGAGTTATTCATGACTTTGTACAGTATTCTAACACCAGTCCCTTTACCAGTGTCCGCTTCCCTCCACAGTGTCCCCAGTTTCCCTACAGTCCCCCAGCCTGTCTCTATGGCAGGTACTTTATACCTCCTTTCAGTACCCTGTCCTCCACCATTCTCTCCACCATGGTCGGATTGTCTCCTTCCTTGACCTGTTCCTTCCCACCCCTCCTCCAGGAGCAAGCCTACTTTTCCTTTTCCTTTTCCTTTCTCTGCTGTGTTTCTTTATACCCACATATGTGAGAGATCATTCTGTGTCTGTCCCTCTCCCTCTAACTAACTTACCACAGAATGATAATCTCCAGGTCCGTCCACATGCCAACAAATTGTATGACTTCATCTTTTCTTACAGCTGAATAGAGTTTCCTTGTAGATGTACCATGGTTTCTTTATCCAGTCATCTGTTCTTGGGCACTTGGGTTGTTTCCAGATTTGGCTATTGTAAATAGTGCTACAGTGAACATAGACATGCATAGATCTTTCTGTGTTGTGTTTTTGGGTCCTCCCTTAGATGTATTTCCAGGAGTGAAACTGCTGGGTGTATATGGAAGCTCAATTTCTAGTTTTTTGAGAAGTGTCTATATTGTCTTCCAAAGAGGCTGGACTGGTAGACGTTCCCACCAGCAGTGAATGAGGAATGCCTTTTCCTGCACCCATTCCCACACAGGTTGTTCTTTTTGATGTGTGCCCGTCTCTCTGGTTTAACTCATGCATTTCCTATTTTGGACCTCATTTGGTATATGTTGTACTCTGTGTGCTATGTAACCTACCTTCATGTGCAGATGGTTGTCTTTCCCAGAGAAGATGGTTGTGTTTAACGAATATACCTTTTGTTAAAAACCTCACATTTTCCTTGACATTTTATATAGGTATATAGTGTATATGTAATGTATAATTGTGTATATATACAATTATGTATGTATACATATGTAAAAATATATTCATATTAAAATGAGCTTTTTCCCCTTGAAAATAAAGGTTGTCTTTTGGAGCTGGGGAGATAGTACAATGGGCAGATCTTGCCTTGCATGTGGTCAGTATGGTTGATCACCAGCACCCCATGTGGTCCCCTCAGCACAGATCCCTGAGCACAGACCCAGGAGTACTGCCTGATCACCACTGGGTATGGCCCTAAAACCAAAAATAAATTAAAAAAAATTTTTTTAAAAAGGAAGTTATCTATTATAATCATTATTTGTGTTTGTTTGAAATTCTGAACTTAAAATTAGTAATTTTTTGCACAATAATGAAGCATTTTCCATTTTTGCCAGGTTTTATGGCACTTGGACATCTTCCGACGCAGCTTTAGGCAGCTTACGACTCACAAGTGCATGGGAGAGTCCTGCATCTTTTGTGCTCTCAAGGCAAGTACTTCAGATTTGTTTCTCTCTCACTCCAGTTTAGTCTCCAAACGATCAATATGGAGGTGGTTTGGTTATTAGGATAATGCTAAGGAATTTGTTAAAAAATTGCAAGCCTGTGACTTAGTGCAAAAGATGAATATGTTTCATTTTTTCATTGCTTCTGAAAATTACTCTTTGGTTTGGATACTGTTTTGTGAACTTTTTTTTCTAGATATCTTTATTGTGACATAGGGTTCTATTCATATTTATATAAAAATGTAAATTTTCATTAGAAGAATAAACGAGAAGGTGTTTTGTTTATTTATTTGCTTATTTTTGGGGAGAGGATACACCTAGGACTTGTACCTGGCTTTGTGCTCAAAGCCTGGCTTATACCCTGCTGATGCTCAGGGAGCCATAGAGGATGCTGGGGATCAATACCCCCTGCCCCAGGTCAGCCAGTACTAGTAGGGTGTTTACCCTACTCACTCTACTATGGCTCTGGCCCCTCAGCAAGATTTCTTTTCTTTTTCTTTTCTTTTCTTTCCTTTTTTTTTACAGTTACAAAGTTGTTCATGATTTGGCTTTATACAATGTTCTAACACCCATCCCTTCATGAGCAAGATGTTTTTTAATGGGATTAACTATTGTCTCGTAAAACTAAATTTAACAAATTTTCCTCTCTTGAAAAATCACTACTAAAAATTTTACAATTCTCCCTTTCCTAATGTTTTCTCTGACCAGATTTAATAGATTATCAATTCTTTATCTCATTGTCAGTCACCACGTATTTTTGTTTTTGAATAAAATAAAATAGATTTGTTTAAAGTTTAAGAAAATGACTTGAAATGAGACATTTCTGTGTATGCTGATGAGGGTTGTAGTTACAAGTAAGATACCCGTAAAAAGCCTGCTCTCCATCCCTTTAGTTGTTTTTCTGTTTTTCCTTATTCAGAATTTTATGTTTAATTTAGTTGCTTCTTAGTGTAGGAATTCTGACAGTTTTATCAGCTGATTCATTAAAATTTTCAATTATTTGACTTGTTTTCAGCAGTATTAAATTTTGTTTTTAATCTTAAATTTGTATTGTAGTTTAGGTAGCAATAATGTTAACATTTACGGTTTTTTTCTTTTTTTTTTTCTTTTTGGGTCACATCCAGAGATGCTCAGGGGTCACTCCTGGCTCTGCACTCAGGAATTACCCCTGGCCATGCTCAGGGGACCATATGGGATGCTGGGAATCGAACCCGGGTCGGCCGCATGCAAGGCAAACGCCCTACCCGCTGTGCTATCACTCCAGCCCCAACATTTACGATTTTGATATACAAAATTACTGTACTTTCACCACCACCAAACTGCCCGGATCCTCAACTACTACAGTCATTTGTCCCTTTTGGCCCACCTCTTTCTTTCCCCAACCCCTTCTCTCAAGCTTTTTGTTTTGTTTGGGGCCATGCACAGTGGTGTTCTAGGCTTTCTCTGGCTCTGGACTCAGGCATCACTCCTGGAGTAGTTTAGGAGATTGAGCCCGAGTTAACTGTTTGCACGGCAAGTCCTGCGCCCACTGTACTTACCATCTCTTTGGTCTGTCCCCTAAGCTGTATTTTGTTTTGTTTTTTTTGGTGGGTGGGGTACACCTGGCAGACCTGGGGGACCATGCAATAACAGGCATCAAACCTGGGGCTGCAGCATGAAAAGCATGTACTCTAGTTCTTTATCTCCCGGTCTGCACAGGCAACAATTTGACTGGCATAGGCAGATATCTTTATAAAGAGAAACTGAGTTAAAAATTTTTTATGTGTTGTGAGAAGAGATGCTTTGGCAGTTTCAGGGCTTTCTTCCAGCTCTCTGCTCAGGAATCATTTCTGGTAGTGCTTAGAAGACCATACTTGGTGCCGGAGATTAGACTGGGCATGTGTGGCTTAATCCCTGCATCCTCTCTTTCTGGCCCCAAAATGGAGGTTTTGGAATTTGTGACACTTGATCACTTTTTTTTTTTCTTTTTGGGTCACAACCAGTGATGCACAGGGGTTACTCCTGGCTCTGCACTCAGGAATCACTCCTGGCAGTGCTCAGGGGACCATATGGGATGCTGGGAATCGAACCCGGGTCGGCTGCATGCAAGGCAAACGCCCTACCCGCTGTGCTATTGTTCCAGCCCCCCTACACTTGATCACTTTTTAAAAAAATTTTTTTTAATTGAATCACCATGAGATACAGTTACAAAGCTTTCATGCTTGAGTTTCAGTTATACAATGATCAAACACCCTTCCCTCCACCAGTGCACATTTACCGCCACCATTGTTACCAGTATCCATCCCACCACCCCGCCTTCTGCCTCTGTAGCAGGAACCTTCCTTCGTATTACTCTCTCTTTACTCTTGGGCGTTATGGTTTGCAATACAGATACTGAGAGGCCATCATGCTTGGTCCTTAGTCTACTTTCAGCACACATCTCTGATCCCGAGTGATCTCTCCAACCATTATTAACTTAGTGGTCCCTTCTTCATCCCACCTGCCTTCTCCCCCAGCACGTGTGGCGGGCTTCCAAACCATGGAGTGATCCTCCTAGCCCTTGTCCCTACTGTCCTTGGGTGTTAGTCTCATGTTATTTTATATTCCACAAATGAGTGCAGTCATTCTATGTCTGGCCCTCTCTTTCTGACTAATTTTACTTAGCATGATACTCTCCATGTCCATCCACTTATAAGCAAATTTCATGACTTCATCTTTTCTTTTTTTTTTTACGTGTGTCACAACTTTATTTTATTTTATTATTTAAAAATTTTTAAAAAATTTTATTGAATCACTGTGAGATAGTTACAAGCTTTTAAAAGGCTGGACCAGTCGGCATTCCCACCAACAATGAAAAAGAGTCCCTTTCTCCCTGCATCCACACCAGAATTAGTTGTTTTTGTTCTTTTTGATGTGTGCCGGTTTCTGCGGTGTAAGATGATATCTTGTGTTGTTTTGATTTGCATCTCCCTGATGATTAGCGATGTAGAGCATTTTTTCATGTGCTTTTTGGCCATTTGTATTTCTTTTTTGAGGAAGTTTCTGTTTATTTTTTCTCCCCATTTTTTGATGCAGTTGAAGGTTTTTTTCTTGTAAAGTTCTACCAGTGTTTTGTAAATCCTGGTTATTAAGCTCCTATTAAGCCCCTATCTGATGGATATTGGGTAAATAATTTTTCCCATTCTGTGGGGGCTCTCTGTATTTTGATCACTGTTTCTTTCTTTAAAAATTTTTTAAAATTAATTTATTCTTTTATTGAATCACCATGTGGAAAGTTACAAAGCTTTCAGGTTTAAGTCTCAGTCATACAATGCTCGAACACCCATCCCTTCATCAGTGTACATATTCCACCACCAAGAATCACAGTATACCTCCCCCCTCCCCCCCACCTCCCTAGCCCCGCACCCCGCCTGTGTAACTGATAAATTTCAAACAATAATAGTGAGTTTTTTGTTGAAATATTGAATGTAATCAAAGTAAAGTGAAAGTAAAGTGAAATTGATCACTGTTTCTTTTAAGGTGCAGAAGCTTTTTGGTTTAATGTAGTTCCATTTGTTTATGTTTGTTTCTACTTGCTTGGTCAGTGGTGTTTCATTCTTGAAGATGCCTTTAGCTTCAGTATCATAGAGGGTTCTGCCTACATTTTCCTCCATGTCCCTTATGGATTCAGGTCTGATATTAAGGTCTTTAATTCATTTTGATCTGGTTTTTGTGCTTGGTGGTAGATAGAGGTCTGAGTTCATTTTTTTGCATGTAGCAGTCCAGTTTTCCCACTTGTTGAAGAGACTTGCACATTTCTTGCTTGTTGAAGAGAGACTTTCACATTTCTTGCTTCTTTATCAAAGATTAAGTCATTATATACTTGAGAGTGATTATATATAGAGAGTCTCTTGCCCGCATGCCTGGCTGTCTTCCCCGGGGCCCCTCGGAGGGGATGGGCTCCAGCTTCCCTCCCCGCCCCCAGTAGAGCTCCTGGCGGCTGAAGACCTCTGGAACCTAGCCACAGCCATGCTCAAGGCCCCTCTCCACATGTTCAGACAAGCCTCACACATGAAGGTACCGGCAGAGGAACCCAGGTATGTGTAATGCCATCAACGGCCAACATCTAGAGATTTAAAAGCAAGCTCCCAGAAGATATCTTATAGCCTACTCTCCCTCTGAGAGAAACTGGCAAGCTACTGAGAGTTTCCTGCCCACAAGGGACAGCCTCGCAAGCTTCCCATGGTGTATTCATATGCAAAGCCAGTAACAAGCTGGATCTCATTCCCCTGACCCTGAAAGAGCCTCCAATGCGGCATTGTTGGGAAGGCCAAGTAGAGAGAGGCTCCTAAAATCTCAGGGATAGGACAGATGGAGGTTACCGAGACCGCTCGAGAAATTCGACGATCAATGGGATTTCATGATCGTGATACTTGAGAGTCTGTCAGAACATTCAGTTCTGCTCCATTGGTCTGTGGGCCTGTTTCTATTCCAATACCATGCTGTTTACATTACTACTGCTTTGTAGTACAGTTTGAAGGTAGGGAAGGTGATGTCACCCATCTTCTTTTTCCCAAGGATTGCTTTAGCAATTCTTGGGGGTTTATTTATCCATATGAATTTCAGGAATGTTTTGTCTATTTCTTTGAAAAATGTCATGGATATCCTTATAGGGACCGAATTTGGGGCATATTGCCATTTTTACAATGAATGAACATTCCATGAACAGGAATGTGTCTCCATTTCCTAGTGTCTTCTTTTTATTTCTTGAAGTAGTGTTTTATAGGTCCTTCATTATTTGTATATAGGAAAGCCATGAACTTTTGGGTATTGGGTAACCTGCCACTTTATTATACAAGTTTATTGTTTCTAGGAGCTTTTCTATAGAGTCTTTAGGATTTTTTTAAGTATAATATTATGTCATCTGCAGATAGTGGTAGCTTCTCTTCACTATCTGTATGCTCTTGATATCTTTTTCTTGCCTAACAGCTATGTCAACTACTTCCAGTACTATCTTGAATAGAAATGTTAAGAGTGGGCAACCTTGTCTTATTCCTGATCTTAGAGGGAAGGCTCTTAGTTTTTTCCCATTGAGATTAATGCTGTGGACCTGTGGTAGATGGCTTTGATGATACTGAGGAAAGTTCCTTTGACTCACATTTTATTGAGTTTTTATCATAAATGGGTGCTGGATCTTGTTAAATGCTTTCTTGACATCTACTAATATGCAGATCACATTTTCTCTAATCTTTGTTTTGAACCATTGTAACTTTCAGAATATACAGTATATAAATTATTGATGAATGCATTTCCATATGAAATATTAATAAAATCTTTAACATGTCATATCTATTATTGTTTGTTTTCGTGCGGTACCCAGGAGTGCTCCATGGTTGCCCCTAGCAAGGCATGTGGTATATTTCAGAACTAGGGCTCTGCATGTAAGAATGTGCACTAGCTTGGCGAGAGCCATCCCCCAGGCCTTTGTAGCACTTCTGACTATGCTAATTCAGACAGAAATCTGCTCAAAGTGCATTGCTTGATTTTCTGGTAGATATTATATCAAGCAGCTAATGAAATGTTATTAATTATTTTCTGAGTCTCTCCGGCAGTGCTCAGATAGACCTATGACC